>NC_043711.1:81276389-81369562 GCF_006229205.1 Suricata suricatta | reverse complement strand
GGCCGCCTGGGGGCGGGGAGAGTCCGGGGCGCTGGGTGGCGCGAGGTACGTTCTGGGACGGGCTCAGAGGGGAACTGGGGTCTGAGGCGAGTTTGGGGGGCCGAGGGCTCTGAGGGAGGGGAGGTCCGGGGGTGTGGGCACCCAGACATGGGACTTCCGGGAGGCCGGAGAACGGGGAAAATTGGAGGGATCTTGCAAGAGGAGTTGAGGGGAGCCGCGATGAAGCTGAAAGCAGTGTGGGGAACCGAGGTAATAGACTGGGGTGTTGGGAGGCCGAGGGAATTTGGGGTGCTGTGGAATTTGAGACGTTCAGTAGGGAGGCCAATTGGGGAGTCTTCGCATCCCCTGGGGGGGTCGGGGGTGGGGTTGGGGGGGAGCCTGGAGTAGGGGCAGGTAATCCGGGTCACACTTGGGTTTGGGTAATGGCCAGGGTGGGACTGTCCTACCCTCCAGTTAAGGGGGCGTACCTGGCAATCCTCAAAGAAAGAAGTCCTATAATCTACACTGTGGAGAGACCCCCCCCCCTTCCCCGCCCCTTGGTAGTAGTGGAAGTGGCAAAGCGGATTTTTGCTTGTTCAGGCAGCAAATGCCAGCCAGCCAACTTCCTGCCCCTGTGCTGGCCGGGATGCCCTTTTCAAAGAACCAAGGCCTCGAAAATAAATGGGTTTAAATGACACTTCTCACCACCATTGTACATGTGCGTCTGCTTCTCCCCCACCGGGTCTTAACTCCCAGGAGATGGGGTCCCTCCTTCATCTCAGCATCCCCTACAACCTGCTGTTTTCTCCTGCAGTAATTACAACGCCACACATATTCTGAAGCCGCTTTGTCCAACGGAAATAAATAGATTGCAAGCCACATGTCTAATTTTACATTTTCTGGGAGTCCCATGTAAAAATTAAAAGAAGGGCAACTGGCTGTGACTCTTGATCTCGGATTTGTGAGCTGAAAGCCCACATTGGGAGGAGATTACTTGAAAATAAAATCTTTAAAAAAAAAATAAAAATGAAACAGAAAGCTAATTTCATGTTTTCTTTAACCCACTTCATCAAAATACTATCATTTCAGGGGCGCCTGGGTGGCTCAGTCAGTTAAGCCTCCGACTTTGGCTCAGGTCAGATCTCACGTTCGTGGATTCGAGCCCCGCGACGGGCTCTGTGCTGACAGCTAGCTCAGAGCCTGGAGCCTGCTTCCGGTTCTGTGTCTCCTTCTCACTCTGCCCCTCCCCCTCTCATGCTCTGTCTCTCTCTGTATCAAAAATAAATAAAACATTTTAAAAAATTTTAATACTATCATTTCAACATCTAATCCACATAAAAAATATCTGTGGGGGATATTTTACTTTTTGGTACTGGTTTTTCTGACTCTGGTGTGTGTTTTACATTTACAACACATCTCAAATTAGACTAGCCCTGGGGCGCCTGGGTGGCTCAGTCGGTTGAATGTCCGGCTTCGACTCAGGTCATTATCCCACGGCTGGTGGGTTCGAGTCCCGCATGGGGTTCTATGCTGACAGCTAGCTCAGATCCTGGAGCCTGCTTCGGATTCTGTGTCTCCCTCTCTCTCTGACCCTCCCCTGCTCACACTGTCTCTCTGTCTCTCAAAAAATAAATAAAAAACATTAAAAAAAAAAACAAAATAAAATTAAAAAAAAATTAGACTAGCCTTTTTCTTTTTAATAGGGCTTTCAGGGTTTTTTTTTTTTTTTTTTCCTTTATTTTAGAGAGCACAAGCCAGTGGAGAGGGACAGAGGGAGATGGGGAGGGGAGAGGGGGGGAGAGAATCTCAAGCAGGCTCCATGCTCAGGGTGAGCCCAACAAAAGACTCAATCCCACAACCCTGGGATCATGACCTGGGCTGAAATTAAGATGCTAAACCGCCTGAGCCACCGAGATATCCCTAGACTAGCCCTTTCCAAGTGTTTAATAGCTAGCTACATGTGGCTGGTGGCCACTGTTTATCATACAGCACTTCTAAGTGTTTTATGTCTACTATTAAGTCATTAAGTCCCTACAAACACCCTAGGCAGTAGGTTTTATTATCATTCCCATTTTACAGATTAAGGAAACTGGGTCAGAGAGTGGTTGAACAAAAACAGCTGTTGTTTGTTGAGCATGCACCAAGTGGCCAGGGCTGTTTTCAGTGCTTTAGGTGTAGCAACCCTAAAAGGTAGGTGCTGTTATTATTCCCATTTTACAGATAAGAAAAATGGTTCAAGAAAAGAAATTGACCTGTTTGAGGTCAGGCACCAGGAGGTGGTAGAACCAGCAATTCAGGACCTGATGCTTGATTTTAGATTCCTGCGAATTAAACATACAGAACGGAGCTTTACAGATGATTTCCCTACCCAGGTAGCTTAGCTTTTACTCGTATATGTGGCAGAATTTTCTGGAAGACTTCCATTTGGAGAATAAAGAGATTCTGCTGCTAAAAAACTATTTTGAAGCTATAGGATGATATGATCCCTAAGGTTACCTGCTCCAATTTGATATTTGTGGAAAAATATAAACCATGTCCTTTAAAATCAGAGCTTGCCTTATACTCATTCTAACCTTAAGCTACAATCTGGATCTTTATCTTCTTCTCTTAAGTTTATTTACTTATTTATTTTAGTAATCCCTACACCCAATGTGGGCTCAGACTCACAACCCTGAGAGATCAAGAATTGCATACTCTTCTTTTTTTTTTTTTAATGTTTATTTACTATTGAGACAGAGAGAGACAGACCATGAACATGGGAGAGTTGGAGAGAGGGGGAGAGACAGAACTTGAAGCAGGCTCCAGGCTCCAAGCTGTCAACCACAGCCTGCCTTGACGTGAGGCTCAAATTCACAAACTGCGAGATCCTGACCTGAGCCGAAGTTGGACGCTTAGCCAACTGAGCCACCCAGGCGCCCCCATTCTCTTCTGACTAAGCCAGCCGGGTGCTCCTTTATCTTTGTTTTTAACACAGAAAGCTTCTTCCTGGTGAGCAACTTACCAGAGTCCTTTCCCTGCCCTTTGCTGGATGATCAGATTTCTCCAAGTACTCACTCTATTAGCTGAATTTATTTTGAAGTCTGAGGCCTAGGCATCAAGGAGAAAAAGAGTCATTCTCTTGATTTGGGCATCACCAATTATTGCTCACTCAGTGGATATTTATCTGAATGCCTACTGTATACCAAACAGCCACTAACCACAGTGAAATGTGCAAAGGCTGGATGGACACAGCCTCTTATGCTGGGGAAATTGTGATCTGCTAGGGCACATCAGAAAATGGAGACAAAGTACAGTACTAAGTAGTACACCTAGAAATGTTCTATAATGGCTTTGGTCAGTCCTAGGTAATGTGTAGCCTTGAGAATATGGTTTAAATAATAAATTTGGGGGCCCTTGGGTGGCTCAGTCAGTAAGCATCTGACTTCAGCCCACGTCATGATCTCATAGCTCTTGAGTTCAATGCCCCTGTCGGGCTCAGTGCTGACAGCTTAGAACCTGGAGCCTCCTTCTGATACTATGTCTGCCTCTCTCTGCCTTTCTCTCACTCATGGTCTCTCTCTCTCTCTCTCTCTCTCTCAAAAATAAATAAATATAAAATAATAATAATAAATTTGGTGGCTCAGTTGGTTAAGTGTCCAACTTTGACTCAGGTCATGATCTTGCAGTTTGTGAGTTTGAGCCCCACCTTGGGCTCTGTGCTAAAAGCTTCAGATTCTGTGTCTTCCTTTCTCTCTCTCTGCCCCCACCCCCCGCTCGCACTGTCTCCCTCCCTCCCTCCCTCCCTCTCTCTCTCTCTCTCTCAAAATTAAAGATTAAAAATATTTTTCAAATAAAAAATAATTTTTAGAATGGTTATTTGAGAGGAAATTCAGAAGAACATAAAGAAGAATGAGGCGCCTAGGTGGCTCGGTTGAGCATCTGACTCTTGAACCAGCATGGGTTGTAGTCTTGCAATCTTGGCATCGAGCGGAGTGTGGAGTGGACTCAGAGTAGAGTGTGGAGCCTGCTTGGGATTCTCTCTCTGCCTCCCTTCCCCCACCTCCCCACATTCCCCCTCTGTGGGCATGGGTGCTCTCTCTCTCTCAAGTAAATGAAAAGTAAAAACAAAAAAAAATGCTCTACAATCTTCTCACATAGCTATAAATGAAAGCAACACATACAGTTAGAAAATTCAAACAGTATTCAAAGTTATAAAGTTAAAATACCTGTTTCTTTTGTCTGCAGAACTTGTCATTTTAATAGTTTCTTGTGTATCTTTGTAGAAAAAAAAAGTCTGCATCTGCCTGTATATATATGGGTATCCTTTAAAAGATTTTTTTTACACAAGAGGTTACACTTTTCTTTTTTACATGATATTCTTTGAAATGGGTCTGCCATAATTTATTTAACTAGCCCTCTTTTACTAGACACGTAGCTTTCAGTCTTTCGTTTTTTATGAACAGTGCTGCCTATGAACTGCTTTGTGTAAATGTGTCCAGGTTTACCTTTTGGAACATACCTGAAGGGTGTACTTCCTATAGTGCAATTACTAGGTCGAGAGATACGAGCATTTAAAAATTAGATATGACTCTCAGGGCACCTGGGCGGCTCTGTTGGTTAAGCAAGCATCCCACTTCATTTCAGGCCATGATCTCACAGTTCCAGCCCCACATGGGGCTCACTGCTGTCAGTGCAGAGCCCACTTCAGACCCTCTGTCTCCCTCTCTCTGCCTTTTCCCTGCTCACACACTCTCTCAAAAATAAACAGTTTTTAAAAAAGAAATTAAAAAATAAAAACTAGATATGACTATCAAATTGCTGTCTGGAAAGGTAGCTTCGTTTATCTGCTCACCAACAGCGGGAGCCCGTCTGGTTCCTGGCACCTGCGCCAGCCCTGGTGTTGTCAGACTTTTATTTGTGAAGATTTGATAAGTGAAAGAGCGGTATTTCCTTATTTTGCTGCTTTGCATTTCTTATCTGGAATGATCTTGAGCATCTTTCCATATATTCACTAGGGAGAACAGTTAAGATTTTGATTTCATGGATAGTGATGGCAGGTGAGCATTCCAGAGAGAGACAGCTCTGCAGATACAAAGGCAAAGAATGAGGAAAGTGTTTAGGGAGATTTATTCAACAAATACTTTCTGGCTGCACAGGTCCATTAACTGAGGCTCTGTGACCACGCAATTGCATACAAGGAACCTTCTCTGCTAAGACAAATCTCTGTTTTCTTATCAAGATTTAAAATTCTAAGTGCCCTGAGGCAAGGTTCCAGGAGGGAGCCTTCGAAGTTAAGAATCTGGGTAGGTCACTTTCTTGTTGGGAGAGTCCTTGTGTCTTGGCTGGGCATTGAAGGATAAAGGAGGGTTTGGAAAAGTGGAGATAGGGATGGGGGTCAGCATGGCCTCCAGACCAGATTAAGTTGAGGCCCTTCTTGAGAGGAGACATGGGGGAGGGGGGGAAATGAGGTCTCACTGGGAGGTTGAGCCTGAATGCTAGGCGGAGGCCTGGAAATGGAAAAGCTGCGGGAGAGCTTCTCAGTGGCTCCATTTCTTAAAAGGCTCAGGGTGGCAAAGGGTCAGCCAAAGATCTGACGGTCCACAGAGTCACAGCAAAAAAAAAAAAAAAAAGGAAAATTCACAGTTTGAGGACACCATCTGAAGCTTGTCCCTGACTTTTCTTGTTTTTACTATATAGAATCAGGACTTAGGCAAAGCTAACATCATGAACCCTGCAGAAAGACAACCCCTGGGTCAGCATGGGTTAAAATGTTTCCAGGGAATATTCATGAAGTTTTGAGAAGTAGATACTTCTGTGCCATTGGCTGTTGGGACTGTAAATCCTCGAGAATCCTTTGCAAGGCAGTTTGGCACCATTTTACACAGAATTTAAAATGCAGGTATTATTTGACCTAAGATACATTTTTAAGAAGTATTTTATAGGGGCTCCTGGGTGGCTCAGTTGGTTGGGCATCCGACTTTGGCTCAGGTCATAATCTCATGGTTCATGGGTTTGAGCCCCATGTCGGGCCTAGAGCCTGCTTCAGGTTCTGTGTCTCCTCCCTCTGCCCCTCCGCTGCTTGCACTCTATCTCACCCTGTCTCTCAAAAATAAATAAATGTAAAAAAAAAGTTAATATAAATTAAATAAAAATAAAAAGTATTTTATAGACATGTATATCACAAAGAAACATTGCATCATTGCAATAACATCAACAATGCACACGTGCGCGCACACACACACACACACATGTTCATCTCTAGGAGCTAAATTATACAAGTTTATGCAGTTAAATACCATGCAGTTGTTAAAAGAACTGGGTAGAGGGGCACCTAGCTGACTCATTCTGTGAAACTTGTGTCTCTTGAACACAGGGTGTGAGTTTAAGCCCCATGTTGGGTGTAGAGATTACTTAAAAATAAAATCTTGGGAAAAAAACTGGGCAGACTTGTATCTACTTACAAGATTGGTCTCTAAGATATAATTGGATGAAAAAAGACAAAATGCAGTGTGTGGGTTCACTATCACCCCATTTGTATTGTTTTAAGTTTATTTATTAATTTGGGGGGCTGCAAGTGGGGAGGGGCAGAGAGAGAGGAGAAAGCGTGAGAATCCCAATGAGGCTCCAGCACAGAGCCCAATGTAGGCCTCGAACTTGTGAACCCTGAGATCATGACCTGAGCCAAAGTCCAGAGTCAGATGCTTAACCCGACTGAGCCATCCAGGCTCTCCTAAAATAAAATCTTAAAAAAAAAGGAAGAAGAGTCTGTTCAAAGTGTATAACAAAGTATAAATTTTACTGTTTTGTCATATACATAATAATGTTTATTGTGGGGGAAGAAATCCAGAAAATATGGGTAGACAAAAGAGAAGAAAATAAAAATCACCCAAAATCTCACCACACAGAAATAACTGCTTTAAAAAACAAGGTAGAGGGGCACCTGTGTGGCTCAAGTCAGTTGAGCATCCGACTTCGACTCAGGTCATGATCTCACCGTTTGTGAGTTAAAGTCCCACATGAGATTCACTGCTGTCAGCAAAGAGTCCACTTCAGATCTTCTGTCCCCCTCTCCCTGCCCCTCCCCAAACTGGGTTATCTCAAAAATAAAATTTAAAAAAAAAGTAGAGGGGCACCTGGGTGGCCCAGTTGGTTAAGCATCTGGCTTCGGCTCAGGTCATGATCTCGCGGTTTGTGGGTTCGAGCCCCGCATCGGGCTCTGTGCTGACTGCTCAGAGCCTGCGACCTACTTCAGATTCTGTGTCTCCCTCTCTCTGCCTCTCCCCCACTCATGCTCTGTCTCTCTCTCTCTCTCACTCAAAAATAAATAAACATTAAAAATTAAAAAAAAAATAAAAGTAGAGAAAAAGTTTATATAGTATGTTAACATTTGTGTGGGGCAGAATAAGAAGAAACTCTATATTTGGATTGGCTTATGTTTGAATAATAAGTATGTGGAAATATGAGCACAAAACAGTAACTGCTGTTAATCTCCCAGTGGTTTTCCCTTCAGGCTGTGTGTGTGTGTGTGTGTGTGTATTTGGACCCTTGAGATGTGCATATGCACATGTGTGCATACACTCACAGTCTCTCAATACTTATATATCTCCCAGGTGTTCCAATAAGATATACCAGTTTTTCAGACAATATAGTGATACTGATATACTGCCACAGGGTAGTAGTGCTGTGAATATTTGAACTGTAAGATCAAACAGGTGTGGGCACCCGTGTGTTCTCTCCTAAGGGCCTGTAAGCAGATGGGATGTGGGAACGCTGACCCAGGAGTCGAATTTTGCTGATGTTCTGTGTTATTCTCTTCACAGCAGTTCTCGGCCTTGACAGAAGTGCTTTTCCACTTCCTAACTGAGCCGAAAGAGGTAAAGTACCTTGTGACGGGGAGAGTTCTGAGTGTGGGTCTACAGTCCCGAGATACTTAGAAAGTGAAGGCCTGGCTTGCTCCCCCTCCGCAGGTGGAAAGATTTCTAGCTCAGCTCTCGGAGTTCGCCGCCACCAATCAGATCAGTCTTGGCCCTCTCAGAAGCATTGTGAAAAGCCTCCTTCTGGTTCCAAATGGTGAGTAGCTGCTCTTAGCAGCTGAGGCCAGAGATGTTCTTTGAACATTGTTTCAGACCAGGGAGTTGGCAAGCGTGCTCTGGGCACTGAGCCAGGGCATTCAGTGGAGAACCAGACGTGGGCGGGACTCACAGTCTAGGGACTGAAGCCAGGTACACAGATAACTGCAGTGGAGTGAAACAGAGGTACAGCCCAAAGTGCAATCTGCGTCCCCGCGTCCATCCCCAAACTGCTGTCTGGTCCCCGGCACCATATATAGAGATCGAGAGTAAACACTTAGCTTACTTTTGTCAAATTAGAGCAATTTGGCAAAATCTTTTGAATTTACTGATTTTTAAAATGGGGCTTATCTATATATATTTTTTAAAGACTTTATTTTGGGGTGGGGGGCGCCTGGGTGGCTCAGTCAGTTAAGCGTCCAACTTCAGTTCAGGTCATGATCTTGGGGTTCATGAGTTTGAGCCCCGCATTGGGCTCCGTGCTGACAACTCAGAGGCTGGAGCTCTCAGATTCTGTGTGTGTGTGTGTGTGTGTGTGTGCGTGTGTGTCTCTCTCTCTCTCCCTTCCCCCACTCTTGCTCTGTCTCTGTCTTTCTTAAAAATAAACAAACATTAAACATCCAACATGGGACTTGAATTCACAACCCAGACATCAAGAGTTGCGTGTTCTATGGGGGCGCCTGGGTGGCTCAGTCAGTTAAGCATCCCACTTCAGCTCAGGTCATGATCTTACGGTTTGTGAGTTTGAGCCCCATGTCAGGCTCTGTGCTGACAGCTAGCTCAGAGCCTGGAGCCTGCTTCAGATTCTGTGTCTCCCTTTCTCTCTGCCCCTCCCTTGTCGCGATGTCTCTGTCTCTCAAAAATAAATAAAAAACAACAAAAAAAAAAAAACCATTAAAAAAAAAGAGAAAAAGAGTTGCATGTTCTAAGGACTGAACTAGTCAGGCACCCCATGGCCTTGTGTGTTTTTTTTTTTAATCTGGTAGCATATGCATAATGTAAAATTTACCATTTTAACCATTTGGAGCTTATATTTTGTATGTGGTTTTTCATTTCAGATTTCTGGAAATTAATTTTGATTGTATTTTACAAAAACATTAGTCTGCAGTGGACTGAAAATGAAGAATGTCTTCCATGGCAGATTGTTTCAGAGGCAGAGTTTGCCTAAAGCAATCAGGAAGCGTTTCTAGCCAGGAGGGCGGTGATCACAAAGGTTTAGTGTAGGGGTATTTATTACAGCACTGGTTTGATGGTTGGAGATTAGTATAATGTACTGTTTTTCCAGGGGAACATCGTGGGGGTCAAAAATTCATGGTTCTGAGTTAACTCAGTTAACTCAGGTAGATGTATGTCTGTCACTTGTGAGTACTGTGACTTTGTCCAGATACCCTCTCTCTCCCCCAACCCCACCCAGCAGCCCCTCTCTAACCCTTTCCCTCCAGTGTGAGCTTTTTCTTGGTGTGTGGAGGGGGCTTGTTTTGAAGATTGAGATAATATAAAATATATGCTAACATACCTTAGTAAAAGGTTGCTCTTATTCCTCAACTTCTGTAATAATTTAGAAAGATGCTATCAAAGAAAATGTAATGATACGGAAAATCTTTCACAAGATAATAGTTCAATACGAATAACAGTGTATGAAACTGTTTAATAAAAATAATAGTTTATAAAACTACCACAGTCCTATTTTATTTATTTTTTAGAGAGAGAGACATTGTGAGCAGGGGAGGGTCAGAGAGAGGGGGAGACACAGGATCTGAAGACAGGCTCCAGGGTCTGAGCTGTCAGCACAGAGCCTGACAGGGGCCCCAAACCCAAGAACTGTGAGATCATGACCTGAGCCAAAAATGGACTCTCAACGGACTGAGCCACCCAGGCTCCCCCACAGTCCTATTTTTGTAAAAACACAAACAAAAAGAATGTTAACTATGACTATATCTGGGTGGAGGGACAGCAGATTATCTTAATTGTTTATTTTTGGCTATGTTTCATCTAAAAAATTGCTAGAATTTGGCAATTTACTTCGAAGTTAATTTTATGTAAAGGTGGAGTGACGTTTGAGCCCATTGTCACAGAATGAGTCCGTGCTGACCTGGCTGAGAGTGGATAAAACAGCGTCCCCAGTTTACACACTTTACAAGCCAGTAATGGGCCCCTCTTCCCAGGCTCTCAGCCCAGTGTTGCACTGAAAGTTGGCCTAATTTGTTTGTTCCTGTTGGGTGCCCCCCGCCCCGTATCTTTGTGCAGGCCCTTTCCTTTGCCTGTCATAGGTTCCTCGTGCTGGGGGCTCGAATCCAAACATCCCAAGGTTTCCAGCTGTGACATTTTCTCATCCTCTGTTTGTGTGATTCTTGCGTTTTCTGCTCCCGTTGTGGGTTAAAGGGCCCCGTGAACCAAAGGCTGTGGGAGGACGTGCAGGGTTTTGTAACTTGGGCATAAATTTTCACTGCAAACCTAGAGCCGTGTGGAGCCGTCGGAGAGTCTCCCTCCTGGCTAGAAAAATCCCCTTCTGCCCTCATGCTACTTTTGCCTCCAGACACCATTGCAGTTTAATTTTGTTGTTTACCCTTTTATGTTTTCACGCACATTTGTATCCATGTGCTATTTGTCATAAATGGTGGTAAGCCAGAAAAGTGCTCGTGCAGCCTGTCTCTTGTCCTACTTGCTTTGTCATGGAGATCCGTCCGCATGACCCCCATTCTTCTCAGCGCTGTGTGTGCCGTGAACTGGATGTATCTTTTGGCCGTCTGTCTCCTGCTGCCAGACACTGTCGTTCTAGCCCTTCGCTCTTACAAGCAGTGCCACGGTGAACATTGTCCCTCCCGAGCGTGAACATTTCTGTGGACATGGGCCAGGCACGCAGAACCAGAATCTTCTTTATCCTTCCCTAGCCTACACCTGTGGGAGTGGGTTTGTCTGCGGGTGGGGACCTGCCAGTTGTGGACACTGATTTTTCAGGAGATCTCTGTCTTCTGGGGTCCCTGCTTCCCTCCTTTCCTGTCTTCCTTCACTCTGCCCCCCATGCCCCTCAGTCCATCTGACGGCCTCCAGTCCTCCCAGCCCGGGAACACCCACCCCTGTGCTGCCTTTCAAAAAGTCTTCCTAAACCACTTCAATCTGCAGTGACCTCCCTTCCTCTCAGCTCCCAAGAGATGGTTTTTATCTACAGTTACCATTTTGGACCACAATCACTTGCAGTTTTCTATTGTTCACACTGTTTTACATGTGTCTGTTTTGTGGCTTTAACAGAGAGCTTGCTCTTTGAAGTCAGAGGAGGATCTTGCACTTCTTTCCTGAGCCAAGGTTACATGTAAAGTGATGACATACAGCAGGCGCTTATGGGTTGAACTGAACCCGGGAGATCCTGTCACCTCCCAGGGGGTGTTGGGCGTACATTTTTGGGGGCAAGATTGTTGTCGTGTCTATAGCAGATCATTTTCTGTAGGTGCGGAGAACCCCAAGGAACTCACAGCATACCGATCAAGAGGTGGGCTTTGTAGGCTCACATGGATTTGAGGGTCGATCACATCACCTATGTAGCTATTCAACCTTGCACAAATCAGCCTCAGTTTCTTGTCTGAAAAATGGAGTAATAAGAACAGTTAATGGTGGTGACATTCGGAGCGAACGAGTTAATATATGCAAAGCCCTTAATTCGGTGCCTGCTTAACTTCTGCTTTATGTATTGTAGTTCAGTTACTTTCTGCCCTGTGCCTCCTCAGATTATGAGGACTAAGCATCTGACAGAGTCGCTTATAAGGGCACTTACACTTTTCCTCAGCCCAGGATAAGTGCTTAGTCTGTCATGCCTTATTGTGGAGGTGACGTCTCCAGCTCTCCCCTCCCATCCCAGGTTCCAGCCTGGCCTGGAGCACACACTTCTGCAGCACAGCGGGACCAGGCTGCACCTCACAACTATTCACTTCACATGATGAGGGCTGTCGTCCTCATGGCGTTCACGGACTTTCCCAATCTCATCTGAAATATAGGGGCCTCGGGGTCCTCACCCTCTTCCTCATCCCTCCTCCTGGGCCTGCCTTGCAGTGAGACCTCCTTTTAAGGACAGCCTCCTTGTTAGAACAGAGGAGCCTCAACCCTCCAGATCAATTGTCCCCAGATTGGTGTTTTCATCCAGAAAAGGCTTCTGTGGTCAGCCGGAAGCAGGAAATACTGCCCCCTCCCACTCCCCTTGGAGAGACACACATTAACATATCTCAGGCTCTGAAGAGTCCTGCAATAAAGAAACCTGCTGGTCCCGTGTCTGAGGAACAGTTAACCATGAAACCCTCCTTCCCCACCTCCTCGCCCTCCTCGCCCTCCTCCTCCTCACAGGGTGGGGGTCAGGTGAAAACTTTTGTAAGGGCTGATCTGGTCTAATCTTTGTCTTGTAGACGTAGACCGAGACAGAGCCCTAGAGAGAGGGAGTGACTTGCTTAGGATCTTACAGTAGAAAAGCTGGGCTACTGCCTCCCTTGGTGTAAAGCCCAGTGGTTTTTGTGTCTTTTTTTAAAAATGTTTTTCTTTTATTAATTAGTATTTAATTCTTAAAAACACCTGACTTCCGGGACATCTGATGGCTCAGTCGGTTAAGTGTTCGACTTCAGCTCAGGTCATAATCTTGTGGTTCATGAGTTCAAGCCCTGTGTCAGGCTCCGTGCTGACAGCTCAGAGCCTGCCTGGAGCCTGCTTCAGATTCTGTGTCTCCGTCTCTCTCTGCCCCTTGTCTGCTCTCACTCTGTCTGTCTGTCTCTCTTTCTCTCAAAAATAAATAAACATTAAAAATATTTTTTAAAGACCCACCTCACTTCAGTAGTTACCACTCCATAGGCAGATTGCTTCATGTACACCCCTTCCACTTCTCACTGGTCTCCAAACTGGATTATTTTAAAGCAAATCTCAGAGGTCATATCATTTCATTTCTGAATACCTAGTTCTATCTCTAAAAGATAAAAGCCTTCTTTCCCCTTATCAAACCACAGTGCCATTATCTAAAATTAAAACGTACAATCAGTGTTCTAGTGTCCCCATTGTCTCATAGGTTTTATTTGTCTGTAATTGGTTACTTTCCTCAGGATCCAGGGAGGGCCCCACACTGCATTTGGTTGCTGGATGTCCCCTTGTGTGCTTACTTGTCACCATGCCTGCTTAACAGCTTTGAGATCTTGAGCCAAGTTACTAAAATTCTCTGAGAATCAGTATTTTTCAGAAAACAGAGCTCATAATAGTAGTTCACACATCATTATAAGGATAAAGAGGATAAATGTAAAATACTTCAGTAAGTGGTAGCTGCACTGCTGCTAATATTATGATTGTCGTCATTACGAGTTGTCTCCTAGACACAGACTGCTAGATTACAGATAACTTTTGGCTGTAGGGCTACTATTGAAGTCTGGTTTTATTTTTTCATTTTTTTATTAAAAATTTTTTGTAATTTTTATTTATTTTTGAGAGACAGAGAGAGACAAAGCTTGAGCAGGGGATGGGCCGAGAGAGGAGGAGACACAGAATCTGAAGCAGGCTCCAGGCTCTGAGCTGTCAGCACAGAGCCCTATGCAGGGCTTAAACTCTCCAACTATGAGATCGTGACCTAGGCCGAGGTCAAATGCTCAACTGACTGGGCCACCCAGGCGCCCCAAAGCCTGGTTTTATTTTAATACTTAGCAAGATACGTGGCCCTTGTGGAAACTCAGTAACTTTTTTTAAGAAAAGGTGATAACTCCCCGTCTTGTCTCCCAAAGGAGTTCTTTCTGTCTGGGCAAAAATAGAGTAATCAACATTGAACAATAGTCACAAATGGCATTTAATCAGCTGTAGGACTAAGTTCCCCAGGACTCCCAACCTCACTTCCCTCTATTACTTCTTTCTATGGCACTTTTTAGTCATATTCTATATGGCTTTCTTACTTGTTACATTATCATGGTCTTTCTCTTCCTGATAGAATGTAAGCCTCACGAAGGCAGACATTGATGTTTCCCAGCATCTAGCATAGTGCTGGCACTGGTAGATTCTCAGGAAATACATGTACAGTGACTGTGACTTGTGTCCTTCATGAGCTTCGGGGAAGTGGATTCGGCTGGTCAGTCTTCAGGGTCAATAATGGCTTGCTGAATGTGGCTTACCATCCTCTGCCATCTGCTTCCTTCTCCTGGAGTGTTAACCAAGGCTTCGCTCTGTTCCTTGGACTTCCTTGATTACACTGAATAAGCTTATGTAGATTTTTGGCTAGAAGAACAATTCGCTAATTTCCCAACTGTTTCCTGGCAAAATTGAAAGCCTCACCCTTGACATACACTTCCGTTTTGTCCCCCATACTGTTTGACTGCAGTAAGGGTTTACCTAAGGCAACTGTTCAGTGACAGTTGGTGCTCAAGGATTTTATAAACCATCTCAGATGGTTGTATGTGTTTAAAGATGGGCATTCTCAAATTTCCCCCGGTGGTCTGTCCTGGAGACTCCCGCTCTGGATTTACAGTCTCTTTCTGTGGACAGGGTCAAGGCCTCAGACCTAACTTGTGCTTAGGACAAAGGAATTACCAAAGGAGAAAGCTGAAAAAGAAGTCAAGAGCTTAGTCAACAATTCTGTATTATAAACTTCAAAACTGCTAAGAGCCTAGATCTTAAAGGTTCTGACCACAGAAAGGAAATGATAATTATGTGATGTGATAGAGGTATAGCTAATGCTGCAGTGGCAATCATATTGCCATGTATGAATGTATCAAATCAACAGGTTGTACACCTTGAACTTACACAATGTTACAGGTCAGTTATATCTTAATAAAAAGAAGGGAAGATTGATTATTTAAGAGCTTGAGGCCTAGCATGATGCAAATATATGTGTGTGTATATTTATATTTAAAAATTTGGTTTTTTATTTAAATATTTTTGAATGTTTGTGTTTTTTGAGAGAGAGAAAGCACAAGCAGGGAAGGGGCAGAGAGAGAGGGAGGGAATCTCAAGCAGGCTCTGAGCTATCAGCACAGAGCCCAATGTTGGCTCTATCTCACCAACCAGGAGATCATGACCTGAACTGAAACCAAAAGTCAGATGCTTAACCAACAGTGCGCCCCAGGCACCCTGCAAATATATTTTTAAAGTATGACATGGGAGACAACAGTGGGCACAACGGACCAAGTCCTTGTTCTCATCTGACATTCTAGTAGAAGAATTGACAATAAATCTGTAACATGAAATTGGGTGGTTATAAATGCAGTGCAGTAGAAGGGCCAGTGAAGAGCATTCCCACTTGAAATGGGCGGGGGCAGTATTCAAGGAGAGGCTGGAATGGCTGTGTGCAGATTTGAGGAAGAGCATCCCCAGCAGAGGGAACTGCGAAGGCCAATGCCAGGAGGTAGTAACGTGCCTGGCATGTGGAGGAAAAGCTGAGTAAGCAAGGGAGAGCAGAGCTTGGGGATTCTGGAGGCGGCCAGGCCCTGCAGGGCACCGTAAGGGTTTGGGATTTTACTGTGAGTGGAGCCAGAGCTGTTAGAGGGTTTTGAGCACGGCAGAGATCTGGTTTGTACTTAAATTTTAACAAAATCACCTTGGCACCCAGGCTGCCATGTGGATGCATCAAAACCAGTCCACTGTTCCTGACTTTTTATCTCTACTACCGACACTGCCAAAGAGTATAGTACTGCATGTATTTCAGTGTGCTTTCGGGAGTGTGTCTGGTAATATTTCATGTACTTGTGAGTACGTGTCTGTTGGGTGACGTCTTGGTAGTACAGTTGTCAACTATGTGCCTTTGCCAGTTTTTACTCCCCAAAATTAATTTCGATCTTTAGTTTCCTGGTAAATTAAAGGTTTCACTAGTAATCCCCCACTTCAGAGTACTTTGGTATCATCAAGCAAAATATTGGATTTGAGCTAGACACACACTAAGGAGCTGTACATGCAGTAGTTATGAATTAGTTGAATTGGCTAGGAAGTGGCTTTTTTTTAGGGCCTTCATGGCCAAGGTTTCCTGGTGTCTTGGCTTTTTTATTTCCCTATGGCTTCCTTGCTCAGTCTGATTTTGGCGATAAAAGATTTCCTCCCTTTGTTGACATGGTTTATTTTGCAGCGGACAAACAGCCTTTAGGATTGTTTTTCTGGAGTGAGGTGGGGGTGGGGCGTTGAGTTTGGGGTATTACTTCAGGGCCCTCCCTGGATGGTGGCAGACATCTTCTTATTCTTTAACTAGTCGTCTTCTGGAAGACTAAGAAGTGGAAAATTTTCAAGTGGCTTCCAAATTGTGACTCTAGGCTGTAGTCTGAGATTAAACTTTAAGAAGCCCAGATTGCTGGCAGCACTTTGTTCTCAGGAGTTCGAGCTCACAAGCAGAAGCAGCCCCCACAAGGGAGCGTTCGCAGGGCTGGTGAGGGGAAGATTTGCCAGCCCCTCTGGAAGTTAACTTGTGAATTATAGAGGCCAGCTGTCCATCCTGGTTTACATCCTGAAAGCGGGCTCTCTATGGCCGCACCATCCGGTACAACTATCTAGGTAGATGGAGATGCTTTTGGATCTGCGCCGTCCAGCACCGTGTGGCTATTGAAGACTTGACCAGCTGGTGCGACTGAGGAACAGGACTTTAAATTTTGTTTAACTTTAATTAATTAAAATCTAAGAGGGTGCCGGAGAAAAATAAATACACTTTAAATAGCCACGTATCCTTAGCAGTTGTGTATTTCATAGCACAGTTCTAGGCTGTGGCCCTTATGCCCAGCCTGACACTCAGCTCCCCGATGTTGCTCCGGGAATCTGTGGCCTTATTCTTTCCTCTGATCAGGGACCCCCAGCCCCATGTCCATAAAGTCCTTTCTGCCGTCTCTGACATTTTTTGTACCTTCTGGAGAGGTGAACACCTGTGTGGTACAGTAAACAGAGCTTGCTGTCGCCTTCTCCAGTCATTTCCTTTCTGCATCTTCTCCACAACTGGGTTGAAATCTTCCTGGAGCTGGCCAAGTTTTTGTGTATCCCTTTTGTCACCTCTGTCATATAGCTTGGGCCCATTGATACCTACTGCCAATTGATTACTGATTTGCCCTTTTAACTACTTTCTCCCCTGTTTCCCAGGTGCCTTGAGGAAGAGCCTCACAGCTGATCAGGTCCGGGCTGATTTCATGACTCTGGGTAGGTCATCACCGAGGTTGCAGGGTGACAGGCTCGGTGGCTCTTCATGATGTTAAGATCTCCTTCTGTTCCCTTCCAGGTCTTAGTGAGGAGAAAGCCACTTACTTTTCTGAAAAGGTATCATAATTCCTCTTAATCAAGGTTAATTATGATTGTTTGCTTTTATTTCATGACTAGAAACAAATGAACAATGCTAACTAAGGAGAAACCATCCATCATTTCCCCAGCTTACTGGTTTTCATTTGATTTCATGCAAATAACATGCATACAGCATTTAAAGGGCACAGTTTAGTGCATCTCTAATTTTTTGCCTCTGATTTGACTGACTTTAATTGTCATACGGTTTTTGGTCCAATCTTGATTAAATCTTGGAATGAAAGAAAACATTTAGGGGCACCTGGGTGGCTCAGTTGGTTGAGCTTCTGACTTCAGCTTGGGTCATGACCTCGCGGTTCGTGTCGGGCTCTCCCTGTCAGCACAGGAGGAGCCTGCTTGGATCCTCTGTCCCCTGCTTGCGCTCTCCCTCTCAAAAATAAATAAAACATTAAAAAAACAGATTTATATCTTCTTCTGCCCCTTTTTGCTTCCCACATCCCCCAGATCTGTGCATATAGGCCAAGCCCTTAGTTCTGCATCCTTCCCCCCGTCTGTATAAATACTAAACTCTGCTGTGTTGGGTGCAGAATGAAGAAGGGGATTTCCCCCGTTGTTATGACTTTGGCTTTTTGCTTCTGTTTCAGTGGAAGCACAATGCCCCTGCCCTTGCTCGATGGGCCATAGGACAGACTCTGATGATTAACCAGCTTGTAGACATGGAGTGGAAATTTGGAGGTAACTAGTTAGAGCAAGTCCTGGGCCTTTTGGGGCTGGGGGGTGCAGAGGCTTTCAGATAGTTGCCAGGTGGAGGGCAGGTCCTCAGTCCTCAAAGACGGTTGGGACCCGCAGTCGCTGCCCTGCATGGCCAGCTGTTTCCACCCATGGCTGTCAGCGCGTTGACTTCCTGAAGAGCGCGTTTTGCTGTCATACTCGTCCCCACACGGCTTTTGCTGGACAGCCTGCAAGACTGGGGTGTCGGGAGCCCGTTGTCAACCCATCACTTACAACTTTTCTCTTTTGTGTCACAGTGACATCTGGGAGCAGTGAACTGGAAAAAGTGGGAAGTATTTTTTTACAAGTAAGTTTCCTGATCTGTGAAAATGGGTCGATTTTTGACTTGGTAAATAATTATTAAATCGACATTGGATTTTTTTTTAAATACCCAATTTGGACGTGGATTTCCACTGAAGTGCCTTGCGTATCTCAGAGCAGTGTTGTCAGCCAAAAACGTGGCTGCTAACACACCTACTCTCGGATTAATAGGAACCTGACATTGTTCTTAAAAACGTGATTGTTCTGTAATCATGTGAATTGTTAGAAGTTTCAGTGACAGACGCCCAGACTGCGCCTGTCTGGCTCTCAGGTCTGAAGCAGGATGCTTTGATGTTTAAGTGAAAGGCTTCCAAGAATTTCTTTGCCCAGTTGTCATCATTTTCATTTCAGATTTTAATTTCTTTTCTTTTTTAATCAGCTCAAATTGGTGGTTAAGAAAGGAAATCAAACCGAAAACTTGTACATAGGTGAGTCCGAATTCCCATTTGAGCCTTTTCACTTTTCCCGCGTTCTCCTCAGTCGGCGGGCTCGTGAGGCACCACAAATCATTTCTTCTAGCAAATAAGTCATAACCGAGCTGTGGAGTAGCCATTCCACCGCCTCTTCTCTCATAAATAATAAGCCGTCAGCAGGCTGGAGACCCAACAGTTGAAGATCCTCTTTGGAAAAGGGAGAGCACAGGGAGAAGGGACGCAAGGACTGAAAAGCAGGCAGCTCCGGCTGCAGAAGCCCCTGAGCACCCTCACTAATGCCCTTTCATCTCTTGGCGCTGTGGACTTGCCCCATTTTTTAATTCTCCACTTTTCTATGGAGCCCATAGCCTTTCTCTGTTCAAGGCCCTCACTTCTTTACTACGGTCAATTGCCCATCAAGAGCTGCTTAGATATACTAAGTCAAAAAAGAAAAAAAAACCTCTGGGTGGAAATTCGTTTTCTTGGATGATTCTGTGGAGTGGGAAACGTTTGCCTGAAGCTGGATTTTCTCTCCCCAGAATTAACCTTGCCTCAGTTCTACAGCTTCCTGCACGAGATGGAGCGAGTGAGAGCCAGCATGGAGTGCTTCAGCTGAGTTCTGGCCCCCTCCCCTGCCCCCTTCTCTTCCATGGGTGGCTGCCCTCCGAGGCGCCTCACCCACAGGCCTGTGGGGTCCTGATAACAGCCCTGCTTGCTTCTTGGGAGCCCAGGTGCAAAGGTTTCTGGAAAACAACAGGATTAAGTACTTAAAGAGCCCTACGCGATTACTCTGTGAATTCTTTGTTCAGGGAACCTCCAGCACCTATCTCCCAGGACACTTTTTAGGTATTCAGACAGGCTGTCACATCTCAGATTCAGGGGAGGAAATAAGTTGTCACTTCCCCATCAGAGTTTCGGAGTAAACAGATGGTGCCATCACTCGAGATGCACGCTGATCACCCTCCCCTCAAAAAAGCAAGGGCTTATTTATGGCCGAGGAAGAGGCGGACTCGGGGCTGACACGCGTGGGGAACCCGCAGCAGTCTTGGGGCACAGCCGCCTTCGCGGCGGTGGTGGTGCATGGCTAACCAGCTTTTAATGGGGCCCCTGTGCATAAATACGCGCTTGGTCTGCCTCTGTCCTCATCTCAGGTCGTGCCCTGTTGTGTTGTAATGAGGCTATTTTCGCTTGTTTTGGTTCAGGCTGACCTTCTCTGCTGGTTAGATGTTGAATAAAAGTGGTTCTGAAGAAAAGGTGTGAATCCCGTTGTCTCCATGCACAGACGAGAGCTCTGCCTTGCAGAGCACTAGCGCTGCGACTGCAACGATTATTTTCCTGGTTTTGGTGGCTCTGCGTCTTCAGTGAAATTGTTGTCCAAAGTTGGAATCTGTAAGAGCAGTTGAGGAGAGACTCAGGGAAACCATTATGAAAATCGTAGCTTATGAATTTTGTGTTCACATGACTCTAGGCCTCCGCCTAGTATGTGATTTCTCCCCTCCTGTCTCATCCCTTCTCGGGAGTTTCTACAGCTTAGAATAGATAACACATGGCTCTGATCGTGCGCTCTGCGCTGTGAATGGTTACTGCGGGCCTGTGGTTCAGAAGGTACATTGTAAAGTAATTCCTTCTCACGCTCACTCCCCAGGTACCCAGTTCCTTTCCCCAGAGGTCTCCACTGTTACAGTTTACTCTGTGTCCTTCTGGACTTTTTTTGTGTGTCTGCAAATACACAGGCATAGGGTCTGATTGTCTTCCCACACAAGTGGCAGCAGAGTGTACACACGGCATCCTGCGTCTTGCTGTTTTCTGCTTCACGTGGAAGTCATTCCACGTCAGAACGGAGAGAGCAGCCCCGTTCTCTGTAACAAACGCACCGGGTTTCTTCACAGGGATGATTTATTTCTCTGGTTTCCTGCGGGTAGGTAGACACTGCATCTGACTGGTTCTGTATGTGTGTCGTTTTGTACGTGTGGACATATATTTATAAGATAAGGAAGTGGGGGTGGAATTGCTAGGTCAAAGAATATGTACATTCATCCAAGATTCTATAAAGGGATAAAGCCACCCAGGCGCCCCATGTTGTTAGTTTCTTATGTATCCTTCCAGAGGGTTTCCCCCCGACATTTAACGAATGAGAATTTAAATTTTTACTCTTTTTGTTGTTTACACAGATGATTGTAAGATATATAAGGATATATCTTAGAGAGCTTTCATGTCTGCACATAAAGTGCATTCCTTCATGTGGCTGTAGTATATTCACAGAACCAGAGACAGTCTGATGGATTCTCAAGGATTGGCTCACACGACTGTGGAGATTTGGTAAAGTCTGCAGGATGGGGCATCTGGCTGGCTCAGTTGAAAGAGCATGCTACTCTTGATCTTGGGGTCATGAGTTCGAGCCTCACATTAGGTGTAGAGATTACTAGAAAAAGTTAATAAACTTTAAAAATATATAAAGTAAAAAAAAATCTGCAGGATACGCTGGAGACCCATGAAAGACTTGGATCCAAAGGCAGTCCACTAGATGAATTAAAAAAAAACTTTTTTTGTTTAACATTTTATCTTATTTTTTGAGAGATGGAGACAAAGCATGAGCAGGGGAAGGGCAGAGCGAGGGAGACACAGACTCTGAAGCAGCTCCAGGCTCTGAGCTGTCAGCACAGAGCCCGATGCTGGACCCGAACCCACAAGCCATGAGATCATGACCTGAGCCAAAGCTCCCAGGCGCCCCGGGAAATCAGTCTTTGTTCTATTAAGGCCTTCAACTGATTGGATGAGGCCCACCCACATTATAAAGGAGAATCTGCTTTACTCTCACATAAAAGTCCACCAATTTAAATGCTAATCTCATAAAAAAAAAAAAGCACTTTCACAGAAACATTCAGAATAATGTTTGACCAAATATTTGGACCTACCAGGCCAGTCAAGTTAATACACAAACTTAACCATCACAGTGCAAACTGACTTATATAGAGATTGTTCCATTTTATGCAAGATTACCAAATTAATCTTACAAATACCAAAGAAGGGCAAATTGGAGCCTTTGGACAGTGTCCAAATGTGTCTGAGATTTCTGGGAGCCTCCTGTGCCAGAAACCATGAAAATCTAATCTAATGTAAAGAGAATTCACAGGAAAAAAAAAAAGAATTCACAGAATGTCAGAACAGGAAGACACTATAAATGTAAATACAATCTAGTAAAATCCACTCATGTTCACAAATGGGGAAATGGAGTCCTAGAGACTGAGAGTGGTCACTGGCCAAAGATCAGTACTGGCATGGGTGTCCTGCTTTGTTTAGAAGTGGGACCCTGAGCGACCTGAAGGGGGGTCAGCCCAGCACGTGCTGGTCTCAGTCGGGACACTCTGTAGGAGCTGCACCCAGCTGGCCCCTGGACAGATTCTGACCAAGGAGCTCCTCGGGCCTGTCCGATCCAAGCCTGCCGGCCCCACCTGGGTCACAACAGTGGCTTCCTGATGGCCCCTCGCCGGGCTCAACCTCACAGCTTCTGCTATCTGACCTGTTTCCTGTGTGAGCATTCTTGTGGGCACGTCTCGTGTCAGCAGACAGATCCAAATGCTCATGACTCTGCATGGTATCCAGGGGAGAGTCCAAACTCCGTAGCACACCAGGCCCCCACAGTCTGGTCCTGCCTGTATCTTCCACCCCTCCATCTCCTTGCCTCCTGGCATGTACCCTATACAGGAGTGTCCGGTCTGCTGACCGCTGCCAAGCTGTGTGGCCGCCTGCCTCTCTTCCCCTGGGCCTACAGCGCCTGCCCAGGCTTCCAGCTGTAGCATCCAGGGCGCTTCCGAGGGCCTCCCTGACATCTCCAGGCCATCTGATAATGAGGTCACTGGTCCCCGTAATTCCACTACAGGGGACACCTGGGTGGCTCAGTTGGTTGGGCATCTAGCTCTTGATTTCAGCTCTAGCTCTGCAATCTCTCTCTCTGTCACTGCCCCCCCACCCCCATAAATGGACATTTAAAAAAAAATGCTTCCCCTACAGAAGTCAGGGGCCTAGGCTCTGGAGTCAGAGTGCTTAGTTCCAATCCTGGCCCCTCTGCTTTCCAACTGTGTGCCCTCAGGCAAGCTCCTACTCTCTCAGAACTTTAGTTTCTTCATTTGTGAAACAGGTATGGTTCCTGTCTCATAGGGTTATTGGGCGGATCATAATGCCTGCTCTACTAAGGGTGAACTATTCATTATCAGCTTATTGTAATGATCTGTGTCCAGGATTCCCTTCCCCACCAGCCTGTGAGCTTCTTGATAAGACTTGTTTTTCAGTTCAGGAAACACTTGGCATCGTTCAGCACCTCTCATCCCCACCCCCACCTGGTCCCAGGTCCTGCTGTCAGTTGAAATGAGATGAGGCCGTGGGCAGATCCTCTGTGGCAGGACTGTTAAAGAGGCCTGACTTGTAGAAGACGAAGTTCAGGGAAATTAGTTTGATCATTAGTTTTAACATAGATCATAGATAAGTCTTTAGGATAAAGCAGCCTGCCAGGCTGGGCACCCCTCTTCCAAGGGCCGTCTTCCATAAGCCGCCCAATGCCTTGCCCCATAGCTCCACAAGCGTTCTTGGAGCGCCTCCTGTGGGCCAGGGCGCCCCTGGTCCCTGCAGGAGCTGGGCGCTAAGTGGGGTAACTGACAGTTTGTCCTTTCAGTTTCTCTGGTTCCATGCGAGAGACTATGGCCTCACTCCCGTTTGCTCTAGTGCAGATTTCATTATGAGCTCCAGGAGCTCCTCCAGTCACTTTGTCGTATTGGAATATTGTCCCAAATACAATCTATTGAATCAGGGGCATTGATCAGGGGGCCCGTAGACTGTGAGGTAGAGATTTTGCTGCAATGCTGAGGGATTCGAGCCCGGTCTTTCTTACTTTAGCACTTCATCTTTGCATTGATTCACTCTTGTTCCTGTTCTGCTTAAAAACCCACTGTCCGTTAACCTAGTCTTTGGCTACAGACTCTTCTTATTTTATATTTTATTTACTTTGGAGCATGGTGTTTCTTAAGGTGGCAATGGTCGGGCCAAAAGAAGAGCGACCAGAAATACCTGTATTCTTTCCCTGGAGGAAAAAGGACTGCCCCGGTTGGGATGGGGGGGAACATGGCGCTGTTCAGCTCTGACACAGAATTAATGTTACTCGGGTGACTTAAAAAAGAAAACAACACGGGGCACCTGGGTGGCTCAGTCGGTTAAGCGTCCGGCTTCGGCTCAGGTCATGATCTCGTGGTTTGTGGCTTCAAGCCCCGCGTCAGGCTCTGGAAGCCTGGAACCTGCTTCTGATTCTGTGTCTCCCTCTTTCTCTGACCCTCCCCTGCTTGCACTGTCTCTCTCTGTCTCTTCAAAATAAATAAAAGACATAAAAAAAAATTTAAAAAAAAAAGAAAACAACAAAACCGTGATGACAAGGAAAATCTACAAACAGATCAAGTGTTCCGCTGCTCCGCCGTGGGGCCAGCTGCCTCCCACACGAACGTTTGCTGGGATGTGAAAATGGCCTTTCCAAAAGGCGGGTAGCCCAACAACAGATACCTTCCTAAAGCATATCTGGTCTCTTCTGGATTGTACTTTTTTACATTTGTTATATTTCACAAAGATGTTTCAGAATTTCTGTGAAGAGCAGTACAGATAATGTCTGATGGATGATACCTTGTATTTGGACAGCACTATAGTTTTGTTCTTTGAGAGGAATCCAATTTGTTAAGGCATAACTTACGTGCAGTAAAATTCACCTTTTTTTTAAGTATACAGCTCAATGAGTTTTTAAAGCTGTTTTTTAAATTTATTTTTCTTTATTTTTTAATGTTTTTATTTGTTTTTGAGAGAGAGAGACAGTGTGAGCAGGGGAGGGTCAGAGAGAGAGGGAGACACAGAATCCAAAGACAGGCTCTGGGCTCTGAGCTAGCTGTCAGCACAGAGCCCAATGCGGGGCTTGGACCCACGAACTGCGAGATCATGACCTGAGCTGAAGTTGGACGCTTAACTGACTGACCCACCCAGGCGCCCCTAAATTTATTTTTGAGAGAGAGAGCACAAGCAAGGGAGAGGCAGAGAGAGAAGGGGACAGAGGATTTGAAGCTGGCTGTACCCTGACAACAGCGAGCCCGACAGGGTCTCGAACTCACAAGCCGTGAGATCATGACCTGAGCAGAAGTAGGACGCTTAACCAACTGAGCCACCCAGGCGCCCAGCTCAATGAGTTTTGATAAATGTCTATAGTCATGTAACCATTACCACAATCAAGACATAGAATATTTCCATCACCTCAGAAAGTTCCCTCCCCAGACCCCCAGTTCTGGGAACTGCTGACCTGATTGCTGTCCCTATAGTCTCTCCTTTTCCAGAATGTAAATGGGATCGTTCTGTATGTACCCTTTTGTGCCCAGCTTCCCCCACTTGGCTTGTTTTTCAGATTCATCTGTGTTATTGGCACATCCGTAGTTTATTCCTTTTTATGCCTGGCTTGCATTCCATAGTATGGATACATCTCAGGTGTTTTGTTTGGTTTTTATCTGTTTACTGCTGACCAATGGAATGGGTTGTTTCCTGCATCTGCGATTATGAATAAGGACCAGTAGTATAGTTTTTAGCATGCGTTCTTTCACATCCATCATCTCATCTGAAGCTCAGGCCAGCCTCAGAGTTGGGAGTTGCTACACCAGCTCTGAGAAAAAGGACACACCAAGGGTTATGCTTGCATGGGGTCACAGGGCAATATTTGGAGCCTTGGCCGTCTAACTCCCAAATAGGAATCCTTTTTTTAAATTGAGAGAAAATCTATATTCCGTAAAATTGGAAAGGTTTTAACAAAATTACATAAACTAAGAAGTATTATACAATCTAATCCCCACTGAAACATCTCCAAGAATATTTTATTTCTTATTCTGTGCTAAGGCAGGAAACATCTTAAAACATCATTTAAAAAAATTTTCAAGAGAGAGCACGAGCAAGGGAAAGGGGCAGAGGGAGGGAGAAAGAGGGAGGGAGAAAGAGGGAGGGAGGGAGAGAGTCTCAAGCAGGCTCCACACTCTTGATCCCAAGACCCTGAGATCATGACCTGAGCCTGAATCGAGTTGGACATTCAACTGACTGAGATACCCAGGCACCCCAAGACATTTTTTGGTCCAGATTGGGCTCTTTTTGAACCATGGGTGATCCTGTGATGGTTAAAAGGTAATCGTCTAAAAATAAACTAATTTATAATAGCAACTAATTGAGAGTAGTCTAGTATTCGGTAATAGCGGATTAGTTATGTACCTCGCGGTATAGGTGTAGCGTGGGATAGTTTGCAGCCATCAAAGCTGGTCCTGGAGAAGACAGTGTTGTGAAAGGGATCATGGTCAGGATGTATAGGCAAAAATAAATCAGGCTATCAGAACAGATCAAAGTAAACTCATTTTGGTGCTAGGTAAGTCCACCCCTCCCCTAAAATTTTCACCCCAGGACTGAAGGAATAGCTAGACCTGTGGTCCTCAAAGTGTGGTCCCTAGACCAATAGCATCAGCATTCCCTGGAAACTTACTAGAAATACAAAATCTTGGGCCCCCACTCTAGATCTACTGAGTCAGGAACTCTGGGGTGGGACCCAGTGATCTGTGTTTTAACCAGCCCTCTGAGGATAATTGTGGCATATGCTCCAATCTGAGAACCTCTGGATTACACACACCATCCCCTGCTTTTGAGAGACTCCTGAACACCTCTTTATTTTTTTAATAAAAAAAAATTTTAATGTTTATTTATCATCGAGAATCAGAGAGAGAGCATACATGGGTGAGGAGCAGAGAGAGGGGGAGACACAGAATCCAAAGCAGGCTCCAGGCTCTGAGCTGTCAGCACAGAGCCCGATGCAGGGCTGGAACTCACAAACTGAGATCATGACCTGAGCTGAAGTCGGTCGCTTAACCAACTGAGCCACTCAGGCACCCCTATACTCTTTTTTAAAAAAGTGTATATATTTATTTTTGAGAGCGAGAGAGTGAGGGAGCACACCCATGGTGGATGGACAGGGAGAAAGAGGGAGACAGAATCCAAAGCAGCCTCCATAAACACAGAGCCTGATATAGGGCCCAAACCCACGAACCATGAGATCATGAGCTGAGACAAAGTCAGATGCTTAACCAACTGAGCCATCCAGGCACCTCCCCATTATACTCTTACATGTTCACTTCAATCAATGTTTTTTTTCAAATTTTTACTGTGCATATATATGGCAGCCCCAGTTTCAAAATTCTGCCTCTTGTCCCTTTGGGAACTGTTAAGCTTGTGAGATCTTTTCCGTAGGTTTTGGGTTTGGAAGTATTAGTCCCTGTAACCGTGTGCAAGGCATGATGCTGGCGTGGTGGGGGGCAGAGTGAATTAGGAGATCTAGCCTCTCATCTTCAAGGAACTTGAAATCAAGTTTTAGAAAGTCAGGTAGCACACCAGAAATGGTAAATCTGTGTGGACAGGCTGTGCACGGAGGACAAGGAGGAGCACCGACCGGGGAGGAGGGGGATGAGTGGTTGGGGAGGCCTCACCCAGGCTGGGCCAGAGTCAGGAGCTGTCACTGTACCCCCGACAGGCTGAAAGAGGGGGAGTGCCAGGGCCACACTTTCCCTTCTCATGGCTCAGTGTGTTGAGGGAGATCAAGAAGCTGCCTCTGGCCTCTTCGGAGAGACCATTTACCTACTGTTGACTAAATAAAGGCTTACAGAGGCTTACAGAATAAGGCGACTTTCACATCAAAGGGCTCTTACAAAACAGCTTGGTGATGAGTTAAGTACAAATGAATCAGAAACAGATGGACTCAATTTCCTAGAAAATACCCCTGGGCTTCAACAAGAAGAGGAAAAGTGCTCAGCCAAAGGCATTGTGGGTTTTTGCTGATCCTAAAATATGCTGAACGATTTTGCTGGAACCAGAGCCAAGATGTTGGGACTCTCTGTCATTGGAAACTCCAGGCTGGGACCCTGCCAGCACGTCAGCTGGTTCCCAGCACCCCCTCACCAGCTCTCCCCAGTGGCCTGGAAGGGGACCCTGCCCACTGGGCTTGTGAGGGCTGGACCGAGCGCCCGTGACAGCTTCCTCTTTCCTGCCTCAGTTCCAGCCATAAAATGCAGGAGTTAATTTAGATGATCTCTAAAGGCCTTTTCAGCACGAGTTCCATGAGTGATAATAACAGTAATAATTGCCAGCACTTACTGAGTGATTCTTTATGCCAGCCACCGCCTTAAGTGCTTTACATACATCGGGTTGTTCCACTGCTTTTAAGTAGCCATGGCTTAGAACTATAATGATCTCTATTGTACAGCTGAGGAAACTGAGGTTCAGAGAGTTAAATAGCTTGCCCAAAGGCCCACAGCTGCTGGTGTAAGCACCTGGAGTTTAACCAAGTGATAATTGGTCATTCCTAGCCTGTCAATTCATGGGTTTCCATTCTTCTAGCCCTTGAATTGGTACAGAATAGTCTCCTCTCTGAGTGCCTTGCCTTGCCTGAGGCTCTGTGTCCTCTAGGAAGTCTTACGAACCTGGCCATGTAACCTGAAACCACATCTCGTCCCTGCTGGCCCTCTGCCCCCCCAGACCGCTGTGTGCCTGGGTTGGATATTTGGAATGCCCGGCTTTGTTCTTAGGGACAGTGACTCCAGGGAAGCGCCACAGGTCCCGCTGGCATCCAGGAGCCCGGAAAGGGCACATCTGACACAGACTGGGGAGAGGCACCAGCGGGATCTGGGCACGCAGGCAAGGCGGGCTGATAGTACTGCTGAGGGGAACAGTGGTGCCTTTGGAGGGCCATGGGAAGGGGCCTGGCACTTGCACAGAACTAGACACATTTTAAGATGACAGAGACCCAGGGTTAGCATTGGGCCTGGAAGATAGTAAGGAGCTAGGTCCTAGCAGCCTAGCAGCCCAGCCTTAGGACTTGGTCCTAAAGGGAATCACAGCCAGGTGTTACTCAAAGGAGTGACAGGGGCATAGTGTCCTGCCTTCTGGTCTGGCCTCCTCCTAGCTGTCTCCCAGCCCAAGCAGCAGAAAGGGCCTCAGGGCAGGGGATGTGTCCAGCACAGCCCATAGTTAAGTGTTCAGTGTCAGCAAGAGTGCTGGTGACAGTGGTTGGGTGGCCTTGACCCTAAACATCCACTTCCCACAAGATGATCCAGGTCCTCTGACTTGGGTCAGCTGGAATAATCTAGAAAACGAGCATCTGGGCAGTGGTTCTTAACTCTGGCTTCTCCAGAGAGAATCACCTGAGGAATGTTCGGAAACACCAGTGTCAGGTCCCCGGGCTTCGAGTCGGGATCTCCGGCAGCAGAGGGACCTGGCATCAGTGTTTTCAGAAGCCCCTCTGGTCCCGTGGCATGCATCGGGATCCCCAAGGCCTTTGCTTTGCCCCAGTGCAGACTTGTGAAATTAGTGTGGGAGGGGGGCGCGGCTGCGGCATCCATGTTCTTCACAGGCTCCGGGGTGATTCTCACAGACGTGTAATGTTCAGAACCCTCGATCCTGCCATTTGGATGTACAGTACAACCCTGGTTTGTGGACATAATTCATTCTGGAAAGATGCTTCTAACTCGAAACACTTGTATATCAAAGTGAACTTTCCCATAAGAAAAATGGGAAACTCAGATGATTTGTTCCACAGCCCATATAAAAATGATCATAACGTAACATAAAATAACAAAATATAAAGAAAAGTAAACAAATTAACTTGCACTAACCTTTGTAAACCTTCGTGGCTAGTGTGACGGAGACAAGAGAGGAGGGTCGGGTAGGACCATTTTCACTATCACTGACGGATGGTGACTAAAGTACAGTATGCTATGACCACTATAGTGTCATAGACTGTATTTCAGGTGACCGGCCATAAGGCAGCAGAGGGAAGGGTCTAGATCTGCAGGCAGCCTGACCTAGAATGAAGCAAACATTCCTGAGCTCACTCTTGTGTGGAAAAGCAGGGGACTGTCTGCAGGTGCTTCAGAGTGACAAAAACATACTAATGCCAGTTGTGGGCACCTTCCGACGTTCTGAGAAGTCCCTGATTTCTGCCACACAGCATGGCCTGAGACTGAACATCTGAGCATGGGAGACATCACCCAGGGTCCGAGCAGGGGGAACCTTACCCACAAACCTGCACAGAGAGAGAGAGCACCATTGGCTCAGTTGTGACCATGTGACGTTCGGTGTCACGTACTAATGTTGCAAAACGTGGCTCCATTATCAAGTTAAAATGTGTCAGCAACATTGGCTCGTCTTGTGGAACACTCGCAGAACAAGTTGCTCACAATCCAAGGTTTTTGCTCTATCTGCTTTGGCTGCTAACATAGGTCTGGGTCCTAGAGGGTGCTCGTAAATGCTGATTAGAGATTGGGCAGAGGGGGACCCACACAAACTCGAAACACTTCTTGAGACACCGTGGGTGTCTGATGACTCTCCATTCTTGGGGCCACAGAGAATAGGACAGGGGCAATTTGCAGTGTCTTACAGAATGTTCTCTCACATCATCATTCACAGGGCGCAGTAGCCCTGTACCTGGGCTCCAAGCTCCTGGCTCCATCCCAGCCTGCAGCGTCCTTCTGACCTCTCTCATGAATGTCAGATAAGATAAGAATGTCAGATAATGAGGGGCACCTGGCTGGATCAGTTGGAAGAGCATGGACTCTTGATCTCAGGGTTGTGGGTTTGAGCCCCATGTTGGGTCTAGAGATGACTTAAATAAATAAACTTAAAAAAAATCAAGGTTAAAAAAAAGAACAGTGGAAGGAATGGACATGTTCTGATCATTTGACTGGTAGACTTGGTGATCTGGTCAGAGGATAGAGCGACTCGAGTGCCAGCCCAGGGGGTTCCGATCATGTACAATGAGTCCTTCAGTTGCTTACATAACAAATACTTACTGAAGGTATGTTCTGCATCAGGCATGGGGACACCATTGTGAGCAAAACCAACCTTACAGGCTTACTCTACATGTAGGTGCAGATAGTAGATAGATAAAGAAATACATAATTATAATATGGGTTAGGAACTATTTTCATGTAAGGATAGAGATAATGTGTGGTGGGGGGAGGCTTCTCGAGGTGGTCAGAGAAGGTCTCCCTGAAGAGGTGACAAGAAACCTAGTCCTGGAGGATGATAAGGAGCCCGGCAACTAATGTATGGTAGACAGAGGAGGTGGTATGTGCAAAGGCCTGCAGCATGCTTCGTGTGTTTGAGAAACAAGGAATCCAGGGTGGCTGGAGAAGGTCTGCAAGAGGGAGTGTAATGAAGGCAGAGGTTAGCAGGGTCCAGGCACCCAGGGCTGTGGTAAGGAACTCAGTTCTGCAGGAGTGCAACCTGCATTTTATCCCCCGGGCAGGAGGAAATCAGGGTTTGAATGATGGGAAGTAAGAACAACTAACATCTCTGTTTTTTGGGGGTTTTTTTTGTTTTTTTTTTTTTACAATGTCTCCATTTGAGGGGACATGGGCTTCAAGTCTAAGGACGTGTGTGACCTGGGGTGTCACTTCCCCCCTGTGGACCTCAGTTTCCCTTTATGGGAGGATTGGCCCAGTGATCTATGTCTATTGAGGTGTCCTGGGAGCCTCTAGCTACCCAGGCATACACTGAAGCTAAAGAAGAGTCCACTGCTGGCACGGCCATGGCCGTGAGCACCTTCTGGAAGCCATGTTGCTAACTAACATTTGTTCATAATCGAGTGAGGTCACTGCTCCTCTTGACTCTGCTCTTGTCCTCAAGGCGAACAACCAGTAAATACCACTCCCCAAGGCTGAGCGGGCCTTATTTCATCTTGGTCTTTACCCTGGGAGGAGAGTGTAAAGCCGGTGGGGGAGAGGCGGGAGGGAGGGGGCTGGAGCTAGTGCCCCTGTGCGGTGTAGCTGTGCGGGTGAGGCCCCGAGCCCGGCGCTGGGCGGGTGTCATTCTTTATGAATGATTTCCTGACAGGTAGAGAGGCTGACTCAGCTGGCGGCCTCCCGCAGGCTGGCGTGTGGGGCCTGCTTTTCCGGAGCGTGTACTAATCTGCCTGGGGCAGCTGGCCCGGGGAAGGAAGGGCCCCCGCTCGGTGGGGAGGGCCACTGTGCATCTTTGGCGGTTTTTCTACCCCAGAGCTTTTCTTAGCTTGTCCAGGGCGGGCCGTGGGGGAGGCAGCAGGGCCCACCAGGCCTCTCTCCTCCTCCTCCTTTCTTTTCCTTCCCCCGCTCCTCCCCACCGCGCTCCTCCTCAGAGGCCCGCCGTCAGCAGCTTTCAGCTCCAGTGCCCGCCTCACTCCCGTGCAGCTCTCAGCAGCCTTGCGTCTGTGGGCAGTGGTGGTGGGCGGTGGGGGGCAGAGCAAGGCTGCCCCCAAGAGCCCCTCTGCCCAGCAGGCCTCTACAGCCAGCGGGTCCTGGGCAGGACTGGAAAGAGGGGGCTGAGCTCTCGGGAGTGAGGAGGGATTCCACCTTCTCCATCCACACACCGGCCCTTGGGAGCACTCCCCCCTGAGAATTCCCGGACTGGCTGTCATCTCCCCAGGGTCAGAGAAGCCATTCCAGAAAGAAGCCCTGTGCTTGTGGCCAGCGTGGGAGGACGTTCAAGCCTGTCTGAGAGCCTGGGCAGAAGCTGTGTGTCTCTGAGCTTGGGGAAGTGAGGGAGAGGGGGAAGGGAATCTGTGGAAAGGCTGACCACCTCCTGGGCACCAGGAAGGCCTGCCAGGGGCCCAGGTGGAACATTCCATCTTGTGGACACCTTATTTCACCAACTTCTTACTACACCATGAAGAAGCAGTTATTATTTCCCCCATTTTATTTTTTTATTTTTATTTTTTTAAATACTAGGTGTTTTTTTTAATGTTTTATTTATTTTTGATAACAGAGAGGGACAGAGCATGAGAGGGGGAGGGGCAGAGAGAGAAGGAGACACAGAATCCAAAGCAGGCTCCAGGCTCTGAGCTAGCTGTCAGCACAGAACCCGACGCGGGGCTCGAACCCACGAATGTGAGATCTGACCTGAGCTGAAGTCGGAGGCTTAACCAACTGAGCCACCCAGGCGCCCCATATTTCCCCCATTTTAAAGATGAGGAAATAGGCTCAGAGAGGGGTATCCAGTTGCCCAAAGACACACAGCAGTTAAGTGAGAGGAGTGAGGCTTCTAACTAGTCCGCCTAGCCCTAATGCCATTCCTTACACGTCATCCCCTTCCTGTGGGAGGGAAAGACTGTGAAGAAGGTGCATTTGGAGGCAGAGTCCCTCTAACTGGGTGCCCGAGAGAAACACGAGATGGGGAGCCAGGGATTAGTATCAAACTTGCTGTGTACTCTCAGGCAAACTGCGCCCTCTTTCTGCTCCTCCTTTACCCTGTCTGTACCACCAGAAAGGGTTCAAACTAGACACTGGTATGGCCGAGGCTCCTGACTGGCTGTGGCTACCAGTGCCCCTATCCTGTGGGTCTTCACTCTTCCTCCAAAGCTTCTTCAGCTCGGGGGAAAAGAACGTGGAAGCTGAGCTCTGACTCCTCTTTGCCTGAAAGGTCTGCATGACCTTGGGCAAGTCACTGAGCCCAGGCTTCAGAGAACAGGGCCCATGACCCATATCCTGCCTTCGTACTAGAGGCTCAAGGGAGACAAGGATGCCACGTGCCCTGGAACGCCCTGGAAGGAGGAGCCCCCCCATCCCTCCCTCTCCGGTGCTGTAATTATCAACATTTGGAAGCAATTTGCAGTGGCTGCAGGCGGTGGGGGTGGAGGGGAGGGGGCAGCCCCTGGAGGACCTGGAAAATCTAGTTGCTGAGGAGCATCTGGGTCAAGGTCTTCTCCTCCCAGGCGTCTCTGCAGGCTGAGTTAGGCCTGCCCCCTCGTCCTGGTCTTTGTGGCACACCCCTGGAAAGAGGCCCCACCCCACTCACCGAGAGGGGCTTGAAGTTGCGAGGGTGGTTAGTGATGCTGGAAACAAGATGCAACAAGTTGGCAAGTTTCAACCTATCAGGATCCCGAAAGCCCCTGTCGGTGCCACCTTGGGGGAACATCTCTGGAACCAGCATGCCAGCTTCCTCCTTCCACACCTACCCTTACTGCCTGGGGGTCCATGGGCAAGGTGCTCCCCTCGTAGTGCCTTGATTTTGCCATCTCTAAAATGGGAGCAATTCCTGTGCACCTAGCTGCCTCAGTCAGTAGAGCATGAGACTTTCTTTTTAAACTTTATTTATTTTGAGACAGAAATAGAGAGTACACGAGGTAAGGCAGAGAGACAGGGAGAGAAACAGAATCCCAAGCAGGCTCCACACTGGCAGCGCAGGACCCGACATGGGGCTCGATCTCACACGCTGTGAGATCATGACTTGAGTGGAAATCAGGAATCAGATGCTTAACCAACTGAGCCACCCAGACACCCCCATGAGACTCCTGATCTCAGGATCTGAGTTCGAGCTCCACACTGGCCGAAGAGCTTACTTTAAATAAATAAGCAAATAAATAAATAAACAAACAAACCGGAAACAATTCCTACTCTGGGGCTGTTGGAGGAGTACATGAAGCCAAGTGTGTGTTCTTGGCATCCACAGTGGGTCGATCTGTGACAGCCATCGCTGCTCAGGGTGGCCATTACTGGTGGCATACGCCTCACACGGCCCACCTCTTGCATTGAGCTGGACACTGTCCCTGGCAGGAGGCAGCCGTGTCCTTTGCCCCCCCACTGCGATGGGACTTCCATCCAAGCACACCCCTGGAAAGAGGCCCCACCCCACTCACCGAGAGGGGCTTGAAGTTGCGAGGGTGGTTAGTGATGCTGGAAACAAGATGCAACAAGTTGGCAAGTTTCAACCTATCAGGATCCCGAAAGCACTGTAGTTGCTTCTTTGCCCATCTGTCTCCCAACTAGACAGTGAGCTCCCATAACCTAGGGCTGTGCACCCCATAGCCGACCCCCAGCATTGCTGGGTGGGCGCTTTAACAGTCTTTGCAGGGAGAGGAGGGGAGGCGGGGCCCTCCCCCCTGCTTCTGAGCTTCAGGGTGCTACTCCTCGCTTCCCCCCTACTCTGCCTCTCGGGAGGTGGGGCTGACATATCTATTGCAGAGCCCCTGGCCCCGGGAGAAGCAGAGGATTGCTCAGGCCGCCTTGGGAAGGGGCCGGCTGCAGATCGTGCACTTCCCTTCCATCCACACTGCCACATCCTGAGCTGGTGGTTTCTGCCCCGCTGTGAGGGCTGATAAAGGGGCCGTGGGGGTGCCCAGAGCCACTCCCCATCGCACCCACCCCCAGCGTCCTAAAAGGCCCCAAACCTAGGAGGTGCTTGATATGTGGCTGCTGGATACATGTTTATGGGCGGAGCTTTCTTCCCCACGCACCTGCTGTCAAGGGGGATGGGAGAGCATATACTTAATATCCCTGAAATTGCCAAAGACACCCTGAAACCCAGCTCTGCAACTTCTATCACTGAGGTTCGAGCTCACGCTGGACTGAGAGGGGTACCAACTGGAGGTGAAACCAATGTGAGGAGCTGGGTTCAGGCTTTCTAGGGGCACACGATGCTCTAGCACCACCAAGACCCCACATTTCTGTGTTGGCTCTGACTGGCAGGCAGCAGGGAGGCCAGGAAATCATGGGAACGCCACGCAGCCACCGGCACATCGCACATCGCACATCCACTCTGCCTGTTTAGTGACGCTCCGGAGCCAAATGGCTGAGGGCGGGGCCCGCTCAGCCCACGTGCTCTGGGAGCATCCTGGAGACACTAAGAGCCAATTCAGCAAATGCTTATTGAGCACCTACTACACACCATTGGGCCTCCAAGAAGGATGTGGTGCAGCCTCTGCCCACGTGACCCACAGCTGGTGATTCAGGACCATTCGGACAAAGGGGAGGGGCAGTCGGGAAGGGAGCCCCTCACAAGCTCCAGGTCCATGTGCAAGTCACCTGGCTCTGCACCGTGGTCCCCCGTCTGTCAGGCAGTCCTGCGTCATCCAGCCCCAGCCTCTCCATCATGCTCTCTGCTGCTCTGGTGTCCTGTGGCCTCCCAGGCTAACTTCTCCTCATTGGGCAGGTCTCAGCTCTGGTGTCCTCTCCCCCATGAGGCCCACACACCCTGTCATTCCTCATGGCTCTTCGTGACACTTGACATCAGGTGTGACAATATGTTTATGTGTTGCATTTTTTTTACTCTCTCTCCCCAGCCCAGGACTTGGTGCTGACTATACATGTGATGAATGAATGAGTGAATGAACGGGCAGCTGTGCCAGATCCTGCGGGGCCTTGCTCACTGCACTAAATACTGCTCCTGGACAGTGGAGAGACTGGAAGGATTTTTTTTTTTTTGTCTTCCTGTCATGCCCCCACGAGGGGTGAGAAGAGAGAGAGGCAAAAGACCAGCATAGAGGCTGTCACCGCCTCTTTCCTCCCTCCCTCCCTCCCTTCCAGGTCTCACCCCTTCCAAAACGGAGTGTTTTCAGCGCCAGGCCCAGTTCCAGGAACTGTTGTTATGAACAACCTAGAGGCCGAGAACAAGAAAAATTCTTTGTTATTCTTTTTTCCTCCTTAAAAGACTAGCATAGTGAAGAGCTGTTGTTGGGGCGGGGGGAAGTCTGGCGTGCCTGAGCAAAGAAGGGCATGGGGTCCTCAAGACTGGGGACCTGGGCCCAGAGAGAGGCACTCCTGGAGCCCAAGCGTCCCAGTGCCCCTCAGGACAGAACTTCATGCCCAGTGCGCTGAAACAGTGAATGTAGTGAATGTCCTCCTATCAGAGCGTCTAGTCCAAACTGGAAGGGAAGGTGCTCCAGGGAGCAGTGGGGGAGGATGGTGTGGGAGGAAAACCCAGGAGGTACCTAGAAATTCAGAAGGAGTGTCATGTGGGAGACTGCATCCTGTGAGGCGGTGTCCCTCCTACCTCTGGTGAGGATAGGACTGATCCCCAGGGCAAGCGGTGGGCGCCACTGCCAGCGAGCGCTTCCCTGAGCCTGGGCACCAGGGCTCTGCAGTGGGCTGGCTGAACCAGGAGGGCCCCATACCCAAGGCTGGCAGAAATGCAGAGCCACCCCTCCTTCCCTTCAGGAAGAAGGGTAAAAAGCAGGTTGGCACGGGACTGGAAGGAAAGATTGCGTTTACAGACGTGGAAACGGGTGAAAATGCAGGGAGCAGGGGAGGCAGCAGGAGAGGGTTAAGGATGCACCCAGAGTCTGAGATCAAGGCTTTGTTTAGGTTCCTGTGGGCCCCCAGGTTCTCTCTTCTGGACCATGATCTAGTCTACAGACTTGGCTGTGCAGGGCCTCAGTTTCCCCACCTGCTCATAGAAATCAGATCTATGGGTCCGTTTGTCACAAAACCCATGAAGGATGATGTTGTACAAGTGAAGTCCCAAATCCTTATGAAGGGACTGCTGACTGAGGACCAGTTTTGTTTTGTTTTGTTTTGTTTTGTTTTGTTTTGTAAGTAGATTCCATGACCTACATGGGGCTTGAACTCATGACCCTGAGATCAAGAGTCACATGCTCTACCAACTAAATCAACCAGGCACCCCCTGACAGAGGAGTTTTGAGAGACAGAGAACTGGACAGAAACAATCCCAGCAGAACAATATAAGGGTAGAAGAGTTAGAATTGTTTTCTTTCTTTCTTTCTTTCTTTTTTAACATTTATTTATTTTTTTGAGAGACAGAGACAGATCATGGGCAGGGGAGGGTCAGAGAGAGAGGGAGACACAGAATCTGAATCAGGCTCTAAGCTCTGAGCTAGTTGTCAGCACAGAGTCCGACGCAGAGCTCGAACCTACGAACCATGAGATCATGACCTGGGCTGAAGTCAGATGCTCAACCGACTGAGCCACCCAGGCGCCCCTAGGATTGTTTTCTGAGTGTTTGTTTTTGGTTAAGGGGCCTTGTTTGTGAGTAAGGACAGAGAGGAAGCCAAACTTTAGATATTGTCAACAAATAACACTTCTTGGGTGAGATGAAGCAAGAAGACTAGCCTGGTTTTTTTGTAAATGTTTTATTTATTTTTGATACAGAGACCGAGCATGAGAGGGGGAGGGGCAGAGAGAGAAGGAGACACAGAACAGGAAGCAGGCTCCAGGCTCTGAGCTAGCTGTCAGCACAGACACAGGGCACAGACACAGCTGACACAGGGCTCGAACCCACGAACGTGAGATCAACCCGAGCTGAAGTCGGAGGCTTAACCGACTGAGCCACCCAGGCGCCCTGACTAGCCTGTTTTTAAAGAAGGTCTGGGTATTGTCATTTGTTCTTGTTTTTAAATTAAAAAATATATTTATTTACTTATTTATTTTTTAGAGAGAGAGAAAGAAAGAGTGGGCGAGGGGCAGAGGTCGGGTGGGGAGAACAGAGGATCTGCAGTGGGCTCCAGCAGAGAGTCTGACACGGGGCCCGAACTCACAAACCGTGAGATCTTAACCTGAGCAAAAGTTGGAATCTTAACCAACCGAGCCGCCCAGGTGCCCCTTGTCATTTGTTTTTGTCATTTAAATCCAGGCTCTGTGGGCTAACCAGAGGGAGCCCCTGACCCAAAGGTGCCTCCTGGTGGTTGATTCTAAAAATACTGTTTTCTGGTTTGCTTTTTCTCCCTCATTAAAACAAGGCACTGCACTTTTTTCCTGAGTACCAAACAAATAAATCTAAATACAACATATTTTCTATAGAATAAATTCCTGGAAGCCCAAGGGCAGGGTTGGTGGACACGAGCATTTTATTTTTTTTTATTTTACTTTATTTTTTTAAAGTTTTTTAATGTTTATTTTTGATTGAGAGAGAGAGATTGAGAGAAACAGAGACAGAGGGCAAGCAGACGAAGGACAGAGAGAAGGAGGGGTGACACAGAATCTGAAGCAGGCTCCAGTCTCTAAGCTGTTAGTACAGAGCCTGATGTGGGGGTCGAACTCACAGACCAAAAGATCATGACCTGAACCAAAGTTGGATGCTCAACTGACTGAACCACCCCAGGCCCCCCAATTATTATTATTTTCTTAAGTTTACTTGCTTATTTATTTTTTTTAAATGTATTTATTTTTGAGAGAGAGAGAGACAGAGAGAGACAGAGTGTGAGTGGGGGAGGGGCAGAGAGAGACAAACACAGAATCTGAAGCAGGCTCCAGGCTCTGAGCTGTCAGCACAGAGCCTGACGTGGGGCTTGAACTCATGAACCATGAGATCATGACCTGACCTGAAGTCAGATACTTATTTATTTTTGAGAGAGTGAGACAACCAGCAGGGTAGAGGCAGAGAGAAGGAGATGGAAGATCTGAAGCAGGCTCTGTGCTGAGAGCAGAGAGCCTGAAACGGGGCTCAAACTCACAAACCACAAGATTATGACCTGAGTTGAAGTCAGATGCTTAACTGACTGAGCCACCCAGGCGCCCCATGAGCATTTTACACACGTAGGCATGTTACATCCGAGTCTTTCTCCAAAAAAGTTTGCACCAGTTTGCATTCATGTTTTGGTTCATTTAATGTTTATTTATTTTTATTTTTGAGAGAGAGACAGAGTATGAGCCAGGGAGGGGCAGAGAGAGAGGGAGACACAGAATCCAAAAGCAGGCTTCAGGCTCTGCCAAAGCAGATGCGTCCCTGTGAACTTGAAGAATCTCACCCAGAAATACATAATTGCAAATGGAGCCAAACAGCTCGGCCCAGAGGCCCAGAGGAGCACAGGGTGAGGAAGGGACTTTGCAGCCGGCCTCCTGCTCAGCCTCTGTCTTTATCTTCAAAGCACAAGGTGACCCTGAAGAGTTTGAAGCCAGGGCGAGTGCCAGAGGGAAAGAGTAAGCAGAAAGATCTCTGTGTGCTTTTGGAGTTGCTGTCTGCGTCTTCCTGGCCCTCACGTGTCCCCTGGAGCCCCACCTGGGCCTCTGGGCTCAGGGGACCTGTTGTGGCCGGGGCTCCCCCGCAGTGGGGGCGCGTGGCCGTTGAGCCCATCTCCGGCAGCTAGGCCTGAAGTCCCGGCCACTTCCGCCCTTTGCTCTCCCTGTGGTTGGCTGGTGGGTCTGAGACATCCCCGGCCAGTGTTGAGGGGTGCGGGGGTGGGGGCAGCCTGACTGTCCCAGCAAGGGCTGAGGGCCTCCCACCTCCCAGCCTGACTGTCCCAGCAAGGGCTGAGGGCCTCCCACCTCCCAGTTCGTCTGTGGTTCCAGGGCCCTCTTCAGCCTCTTCCTGCCCTTTGTCCTGGCCGTGGGTCTGGTCAGGAAGGCATTTTCCAGGGCTCTTCCCCACCCCCTGCCCACTTCCCTTCCCCACCTTCTTCCCAGGCTGGGCGGGGAGGCATCATGGGGCTGGCAGCTGCTTTCCCAGGCACTCCCTTTCAGCTGCCTCGTCCCTGCTGGTTTCCCTTCCTTGGGTCCTTCATGGTCCCCCAGGCCTGATGCCAGCCATGTCTCCCAGGCCTCTCAGTCAGAATCCATTTCCCACCCCCAGTATTTACTCGACTCCTCCTGGTGGCCGGTTCTGGGTAGAGGAGGGGGACTCTGAGTAGGATGCCCCCTGCCCTCTGGAGCCCACTGCCTGGTGGGCAGACAGCAGAGCCAGGCCCGAGTGACCAAGAGAAGCAGTTTTCTGCAACTTAGTGTGCAGAGAGCTGTAGGCTTGGGAGAAGAAGGGAAGGGAGGAGTGGTGGTCAGGGGAGAAGGAGTCCCTGGCTTCCTCCCCCCCCCCAGGGATTTCCAAATACTAGGCCTCGTGTGGTGAGAAATGGTCTGGGTCGGGGGTTGGGCTATGAGGAGAAAGACAGCAAGAGAGCAAGACACCCACACATTATGGTTATTTAAAAGCTATTTAATTTGGGGGAAATTTTAAAATTTTTATTTATTTAAGGTAATCTCTATACCCAGCATGGGGCTTGAACTCACCACCCCGAGATTGAGTCACATGCTCTTCTTTTTTTAAAAAATTTTTAATGTTTTTTACTTATTATTGAGACAGAGAGAAACAGAGCATGAGTGAGGGAGGGGCAGAGAGAGGGAGACACAGAATCTGAAGACAGGTTCCAGGCTCTGAGCTGTCAGCACAGAGCCTGACATGGGGCTTGAACCCACGAACTGTGAGATTATGACCTGAGCTGAAACCAAGAGTCGGACGGTTAACCAACGCAGTCATCCAGGTGCCCCTCTCTTGACCAGTTTTTAAGTGTATGGTACAGTACTGCTAACTAAATGTGCGGTGTTGGATAGCAAATCCCTAGAACGTATTCATCTCATGTGACTGACACTCTGTACCCATTGTTGCCCCTCTCCCCAGTCCCTGGGAACCACCACTCCACTTCCTGTTTCTGTGAGTTTGAGTTTGACCACGTCAGATCCCTCCTATAAGTGGGATTATGCAGGATTTGGCCTTCTGTGACTGGCTGGTTTCACTTAGCATAATGTCCTCCAGAGGCAGCTGCACTGTAGCATGTGACGGGATTTCCTTCCTTTTCATGGCTGAGTCATATTCCACTGTCTGGATAGACCACATTTTCTTTACCCGTTCCTCCGTTGGTGGACGTGCAAGTTGTTTCCACCCTCGGCTATGGAGACTAACGCTGCAGTGAATGTGGGAGGGAAGATGCATTTTTGAGATCCTGATTACAGTTCCTTTGGATAAATACCAAAGGTGAGATTGCTGGATCATATGGTAGTTCTATTTTTAACTTTTTTGATGAACCCCCATACCGTTTTCTAGCAGCCGCACCAATTTACATTCCCACAAACAGCGCACAAGGGTTCTCTCTCCTCCACAACCTTCAATGTTTGTTTCTTGTCTTTTTGATAAGAGCCATCAGGCATATATGGGATGATATCTCATTGTGATTTGATATCCATTTTCCTAGTGATTAGAGATGTGCCATTTGTATGTCTTCTTTGGAGGAATGTCTATTCAGGTCCTTTGCCCATTTTTAAATCAGGTTTTTGGTTGGTTTTCCTACTGAGTTGTTAGGAGTTCCTTGTATATTTCAGATATTAACCCTTACCGTATAATGGTTTGCAAATATTTTCTCCCATGCTGTAGATTGTCTTTTGATTTTGCTAATTGTTTCTTTTAAAATTTTTTTTCTTTTTTTTTTAAATTTATTTTGAGAGAGAGAGAGTGCACATGTGTGCGCAAGCTTTGGAGGGGAAGAGAAAGAGGGAGAGAGAGAGAATCCCAACCAGGCTCTGTGCTGTGGCACCGATGTGGGGCTCCATCTCATGAGCTGTGAGACCATGACCTGAGCTGAAACCAAAAGTCTAATACTTAACTGACTGAACCACCCAGGCACCCCTTTTTAAAACTTTTTTGTTAAAGTAAGCTTTACACCCAACATGGGTCTTGAACTTGGTACCAAGAGTCACATGCTCTCTACGGACTGAGCCAGCCCAGGTGCCCTCAGTTGGTTGCTTCTTTTGCCCTGCAGAAGCTTTTTAGTTTGATGGAGTCCCACTTGCCCAGTTTTGCCTTTGTTGTCTGTACTTTTGGCATCACATCCAAGAAATCACTGCCAACACCAACGTTATGAAGCCTTTCTCTTATGTGTTCTTCTAGGAGTTTTATAGTTTCAGGTGCTACATTTATGTCTTCAGTCCATGTTGAGTTGAGTTTTGTGTGTGGTAACATAAAGGCCCAGTTTCATTTTTTTGCGTGGGTGTCCGGTTTTCCCAGTACCATTTGTTATTTGGTTTTAAGGCCCTTCCTTGGCAGAATAACAAATGTTCAGTCCTTTGCAGGTTCCCCAGTGTTTCTTTAGAAATGTTATTGGTCTGTGAAATCTTGTGAACGAGACTCTCGTAATTTTGTTATAGTGTCCAATTATATTTTAAAAGTTTGGACGTGTGGTCCAGTGTGCCCATAGCTCTTACGAGATGAATGGGTCAGTCAAGAATGTTCCAGAAAAGATCTGGGCTGTAGGACCTATGTACTTGGAGGCCACATCTCAGTCTGACTGGCAATTAATTCCTTTTCCCCAGAATGTGAGCAATTTGGAGTCGGGACGTCACAGAGTAGGGGCTCAGTTAACATTGTTCACTTCCGTATAGCCAGGATCAGAGAGGTGAAGCCCTCTGCCCACGTCACAGAGCGGGTCAGGCAGAGGTGGCTCAGCTTGGGCTCTCCCAGTTCTCAGGCCAGCACTGTTTGACTGCCCTGGAATCAGGATGTAGCTCTGTCTGCATTGAATAAAATGTTCTTCCCCTGTGGCCCTGGTTGGTTGAGAAAGAGGTTTTTTCCTTCTCAAAGGGAAAGCCTTGATTTTGTAGACATGAGGCTGCACCATCTTAGTGTCTCCCCCAAGCTGCCAGCATGGCGACTGGCACAAGGGGAGAACATGGTAAATGTCCGAATGAAGGTGGGCCACCTGGGTGGCTCAGTAGGATGAGCGTCCGGCTTCGGCTCAGGTCATGATCTCACGGTTCGTGGGTTCGAGCCCCGCGTCCAGCTCTGCGCTGACTGCTAGCTCAGAGCCTGGAGCCTGCTTCCGATTCTGTGTCTCCCTCTCTCGCTGTCCCTCCCCCACTCATGCTCTGTTTCTGTCTGTCTCAATAATAAATACACATTAAAAAGTGTCCAAATGAAGGGACAACCAACAATTTCTACTGTGAGGCAACCATAAGAGCCAGAAATTAGAAATCTTAGATTCTGTTTCTTGCTCTGCCTTAGGTTTGCTGGACATTAAACAAGTCCCTTCCTGTCCCTGTGCCTTAGTTGTCTGGTCTGTTAACAATAACAACAGAAATAGTAACAGGACAACATGTAATGAGCGCCTCCTATGTGTCAGGGACTATCCTAAGCCCTTATATCGGTATAAACCCATTAACCCCCAGAGATGGAGATCATTCACACATCCAGTATACGATGAGGAAACAGAAGCCCAGAGGGGTCAAGTATCTTTCCAAGGTCACACAGCTAATTAGAGGGCAGCAGGGATTCAAACCCAAGCAGGTCAGCCCCAGAGACCACTTAATTACTATATGATACGAGCATCTAGAAGATTTATCTTTTCTTGGGTGATTCTATCAGATACAGAAAGTGGCAGCCATTTCAATTCTGAGCCCTTGGCAACATGGTTCTAGTTGAGTTCCTTTCGGCTTTGTTAAATAGCCACCACGCAGATCTCTTCCTGGAAGGGAGGCAACTGTTGAGACCGGGTTACTTGGGGAGATTTTTGGCAGAGAGGAAGGAACAAAGCAGATGGCAAGGCCCATCTCTCTGTCTCGCTGCCTCTCCGTGGCCTCTCCCGTGTCCCCTGAAGCTTGTCGTGGCTGCCTTCATCACGGCACAGGCCACCTCTGGCCCTGACCTGGGCATCTCTCCAGGCGGCCAGTCTCATCTGCTCTGAGGCATTGCAAGTGGTCAGAGTCAGCCTCTAAAAGACAACAGTGGATCACAGCACACCCCTGCGTAAAGCCCTCCCGGGGCTTCTCAGAGCTCTTGGAATCAAACCCAGCATAGCCCTGCCTGCCTCTCTGGCTTCATCTCACACCTCCCCTTTGCTCGGCACCCCGCAGCCCTGCGGGGCTGTCCCAGTCAGTGGCCACGAGTCATATGGGGCTGCCCGGCACTTGCAGTGTGGCCAGTCCAAGCTGAGGTGCGCTTGTCCAATAGAAGACACACTGACTCTCAAAGCCCTGGTCCAAAAGAGTGCGTAAAAAGCCTCATTAATAATTTTATATTGACTATGGGTTTATTTTTTAAAATTAAAACATTTTTATTTAATTTTGAGAGAGAGAGAGAGGAGGACGGAGAGTCCCAAGCAGACCCTACGCTGTCAGTGCAGAGCGTGACATGGGGCTCAAACTCACAAATGAACTGTGAGATTATGACCTGAACTGAAACCAAGAATCAGATATTTAACCAACTAAGCCACCCAGGCCCCCTGATATTTATTATATGTTGAAATGATATTTTTTATATATTGGGCTAAACAAAATACATTATTAAAATTAATTTCACTACTTTTGACTTAAAAACATTTTTTTTAAGCTTTATTTATTTTTGAGAGACAGAGCATGAGCAGGGGAGGGGCAGAGAGATCGGGAGACACAGAATCTGAAGCAGGCTCCCGGCTTTGCACATGACGCAGGGCTCAAACCCACGGACTGTGAGATCGTGACCTGAGCCAAAGTCCGATGCTTAACTGACTGAGCCACCCAGGCGCTCCCCCTGCCCTTTTTTTTTTTTTTTTTTTTTAAGAGAGAATGAGCATGAGCGGGGGAGAAAGTCAGAGAGAGAGAGAGAATCTTAAGCAGGTTCCACACTGTCAGCACAGAGCCCGATGTGGAACTCGATTCCATGACCCTGGGATCATGACCTGAGCTGAAATCAAGAGTGGGTTGCTCAACGGACTGAGCCTCTCTTTTTACTGCTTTTATTGTGGCTACTAGAAAAGTGTCACTTCCAAGCGTGGCTTGTGTCCTGTTCCCACCGGACAGCACTGCTGCTGCCACAGCCACATGCAGGCTTTTGTTAGGTCCCGGCCTGTGCCAAGCTCCTCCCAGCCTCAGCCAGGTGGGGCCTCCACCCCCGCACCCCTGCCCCGCTGCTCTCAGTATTCCCTGTAGTGGCAGTCTTTCTCCTTTTTATAAAAAGTAAATCTTGATTTTCTTATTTTATCTCATTTTTTAGATGTTCACTTATTTATTTTATTAAGGTTTTTTTCTTAAGTTTGTTTAGTTTGAGAGAGACAGAGAAAATGGGAGTGGGGGAGGGGCAGAGAGAGAGGGAGACAGAATCCCAAGCACTCTGACAGTGTAGAGCCCCATGTGGGGTTTGAACCCACAAAACTGTGGGATCATGACCTGAGCCGAAACCGAGAGTCGGATGCTTAACCAACTGAGCTACCCAGGCATCCCTAAGTTCTTTTTTAAAAAATGTTTATTTATTTTGAGAGAGAGAGAGAGAGCAGGGGAGGTGCAGAACATGAGGAGAGAGAGAGAGAGTCCCAGATGGGCTCTGCACTGTCAGCACAGCTGATGTTGGGGTTTGATCTCACAAACTGCAAGATCATGACCTGACCTGAAACCAAGAGTTGGAGGCTTCACCAACTGAGCCACCCCAGCGATTCTGCAGTCCTTCTCCTGTTTGCTGTCTTGCTTCCCCAGGGAAGAGTCAGGGTCCCCAACCGCCCCCTGACTCTGGCCCAGCCAGGAAGAGCCTGTGGTCAGTCAGATGCCTGGGGGAAGAAAGGATGGGAACCCACCCGGAGTCTTCAGGCGAAGGGCTCCCCATGCTGCTGGCCAGGGGCCCAGAGTACTGGAACCCTCAGCGGCTCTGAGCAGAGCGTGCATGGACTTAAAGAGAGGGGCATTGGGCTTCCTGTGGGGTTTTGGGCACCTGCTGTGTCAGGATGAGGCCACGAAGCCTCCCTAGGCTTCATCACAAGAACCCATTTGGCAGTCTGGGCCAGTGGCCATGTGTGGCAGTCTCTTGGGACGTGCCCAGCGTGACTGAGGTGGATTTGGGCTTTGCTGGGACACCCCAGGGACCCTCTCAGCCTTGCTCCTTACTGTGCGATGACCTTTGGAGGTCATCCAGCTCCCCTTTAGGTGAGGATTGGCCCCCTGCCTAGAGCCAGTGAGGACCAGAGGGAAGGCTGTGTGTCCAGCGCCAGCAGGCACAGCGTGGGGACACATAGGTGTTCAGGCCATCTGAACGTCCTTGTGACCAGCTCCCCTTTCCTGCTATCAGCCACCTTCACAGGATGCCGGCCACAGTGGGCATGGAAATGACCCACGGCCTCAGCTCAGGAGCAGGGGCCCCTCACGGGAGGACCGCCATGCCACCCCCTCATGCTGTTTCCACCCTGAGGACCCTGACTCTGCCAGCGTCTGGAGGAGAGAGAGATACCACCATTTCTGTGAAAAGGGCCTGTGGGTTTTAATTGACCGCAAGCTCAGAGTGAGCCAACGGGTGACCTGATTGCTAAAATAGCCCAGGAGGAGGGCGGAAGCTTCCAGAACAGGGAGGGGGTGGCTAAGATCTCAGCTGGAAGGAAGTGAGGGCACCATTCTTGGAACCTGCCCAAATCTATAGCTCCAGAGAGCAGGGAGGCCCTTCTCTGGAAACTCTGCCTTAGTCCAGCCCCCATGGGTGACCTTGGGGCGGGACAGGAGGGGCGGCACCAGAGGCAAAGCTGAGTGGCTCGTGGAGCACAGTAACCCCGGGGGTGAGCGCCGGCCAGCACCCCTGGGCCCTCGCCCCACAGGCTAGTTAGAAGGGCCCAGGGAGGCCAGGTGGGTCGGGCGCTCCAGTCCCGTGTGGGGAGGCCGAGAGCCCGCCTGAGCCCGGAATGAGAGGGGGACAAAGGCCAGCTGTCCTCCAGCCTTCCTGCTGCACTCAGCGGCCCTGAAAGAAATGCCAGGAACAAAGAGGACGACTTCTCTCACACAGCAGATAATGAACGCTCTGACTCGCAGCCCCCGAGAGCAGCAAATCCCAGGGTCCCCGGCCAGGAAATTTACAGCCTGCATTGACCCTTGGGAGGGCCCCGGCAGGGCAGTGCCCCCTTGCTGGCTCCTCCGTGGCCAGAGCCGGCTGGTGAGTCTCACGATCTCTGTGCCCGCTGCCCGCGGCCTCCGGTGGCCTGGCGGGGTCCCTCGGCTCTGGCCGGTGCTGGGCTGCTCAGAGCCCAGAGGCCACCCAGCTGCGTGCAGAGGGTGGGTGCAGCTGGAGGGGGGTGAGCCCGGGCCAGGGCAACCCTGTCTCTGCCTTTCTGCTTTATGTCTAATTATAAAAGCAATTCATACTCATTGGGAAATTGGGGAACTACATTAAGGTGCAAAGGAGAAAATGAAAGTCATCCGTCACCTCGCTGCTCAGAGATAACTGTCCCTGCTACTCTGTTATGTTTCTCTCCAGTCCTGCTTTTCTATATGGATCATACATATGCATATAAGTGCATTTTTTAATTATGGTAATACTCTGTAGCTGGCTTTACCCCCTGCCTTACATTATATGGTGAAATGTTTTCTCACAGTTAAAGTGTTCTTTAAAGTTACTTAATGGCTATATAATATTGTCTTAATAATTTAGCTATTCTCCTATTTTCTTAATTTTTTTTAATGTTTTATTTATTTTTGATACAGAGAGAGACAGTGCATGAGAGGGGGAGGCACAGAGAGAGAAGGAGACACAGAACTGGAAACGGGCTCCAGGTTCTGAGCTAGCTGTTAGCACAGAACCTGACGCGGGGCTCCAACCCACAAATGTGAGATCTGACCTGAGCCGAAGTCGGAGGCCTAACCGACTAAGCCACCCAGGCACCCCTCTCCTATTTTCTTCATGCTCCTATTTTGACTCTCTCTCTCTCTCTCTCTTTTTTTTTTTTTTTTTTAGCAAGGGGGTTTGGCAATTTTTTAAATTCTGCTTAGGGGCGCCCGGGTGGCTCAGTTGGTTGAGCGTCCGACTTCGGCTTAGGTCATGATCTCACGGTTTGTGGGTTCGAGCCCCGCGTCGGGCTCTGTGCTGACAGCTAGCTCAGAGCCTGGAGCCTGCTTCCAGTTCTGTGTCTCCTTCTCTCTCTGACCCTCCCCTGCTTGTGCTATCTCTGTCTCTCAAAAATAAAGTAAAAAAAAATTTTTTTTTTAAATTCTGCTTAAAAGGCACTTGGGTGGCTCAGTGGGTTGAGTCTGACTTTGGTTCAGGTCATGATCTCACGGTTCATAAGTTTGAGCCCCGCATCAGACTCTCTGCCATCAGCTCAGAGCCTGCGTCAGATCCTCTGTCCCCCTCTCGCCGCCCCTCCCCCATTCACGTTCTCTTTCTCAAAAATAAACATTAAGAAAATTTTTTTTCCAAAAAAAAAATAAAACCCCACCTAAAAATATGGATCCAGCTTTTTGGCTGCTGGGACGGGGTTGCTCTCCACCACTGAGAAGGGCCTCGCAGGCTTAACAGCACAGGCAACAGCAGAGGTGGAGCGTTTAGAAACACAAACAAAAACACGCAAAAAATAAAACCCACCACCATCGGGAGGCTTAGGAAAGGAGTTCCCCAGGGCGCCTGGGCGGCTCCATCGGTGAAGCATCTGACTTTGGCTCAGGTCATGATCTCACAGCTCGTGGGTTCGAGCCCTGTGTCAGGCTCTGTGCTGACAGCTCAGAGCCTGGAGCCTGCTTCCGATTCTGTGTGTCCCTGTCTCTCTGCTCCTCCCCTGCCCATGATCTATCTCTCTCTGTCTCTCAAAAATAAATAAATGTTAAAAAAAATTTTTTAATAAAAAAATAAAAAAGTTTCCCTCTGTGCCCACAGCTCATGCAGTGCCCTGCTAGAGAGCCATCGGCCTTGCCAGCGTGGGTTTAGATGTGCCCGCCCCCCTTGCAGGTGGCCTCCTGACGTGTGAGCTGGTGGAGAGGGCCGGCAGTCCCTGGTTCACATTTTGCCTGCGCCATGGGCTGGTGTGATCTTGGCCCAGCCCTCCCCCTGCCCTGTCTCTCCATTTCCTAGGCCGTGAAATGGACCTGATGTCAGAGTGGCTGGAACTGAGCGCCAAAGTGCTGCCTCTGAGCCAGTAATGCCGTCAGTGGGGAGCAAAGGGACACAGGGGCGGGAAGGCCTGGGTGCCCGTGGGCGAGGGGCCTCCGCTCAGTGAGAGTCGTTGTGTCCCCAGCCCCAGGGAGTCTATAGCTACCCCCTGGATGGCTGGCCCTTGTTGGACTTCCAGTTGTCTAGACTGGATGACCACAGACCCTGCTGAGTGACTCTGGCCTGCCTGGGGCCTTGATTTCATTCCTAGGGAAGGCACTAATTGTGTTTCCCTGCCCTTTCTGGATCGCTGCTCAGCAGCCCAGAGTCAGGCCCACGTGTGACTCGTGGAGAACCCAACCCCCCAGAGAAATTCCCATTGTGTTCAGGGTTGAGGGGACCATGCAAGCAGGGTCGCTGGAGGTTTGGAGCTGGATACCACTAGAATGTTTGCTTCAGGAGGGCAAGAGCCTTGTGCTTCTCATGTACTTGATGCCCTCAGTTCCCAGCACTGGGCCTGGCCTACAGTAGGCCTTCAGTAAATACTAGCAGACCCAAGCAGGTGGTGGGAGCTTCCTGCCTCAGTTTCCCTTTCTGTTCTGCTAGGCCATGAGCTCTGTGAGCACATATCAGCCAGGTTTACCAGAGTCCTCAATGCCAGCAGACCCTGGCATGTGGAGAGGGTCCATGAATGCATAAACAGAGAACAAATGGATTGATGAATAAGTCATGCCCCAAGAGAGTCAGAGCTCATGACACAGGCCCTCCCTTCTCCCCACCTCTCCTCCATAGTGGGTCCTTGCCCCTCTCTGAAGGGTCCCAGATGATCCATCCCTCTCTCCCTCCTCAGTTGAAATTGGCCACCAGGAACTCTGAGACTTCCTGGCTGTGCAACTTTGGACAAGTCACTCCACCTCTCTGAGCCCCCATTACCGCTTCTTCAAAATGAGGCAGACAGTTGGTATTGAAAGGGCTTTATGAGGCTTGGTGCCAGTTGCATATAGCTGGTGCCTGGCAGGTGGTAGGTACCCAAAGAAGCAGCGCCTCTTGTTGCCAGTGGCCTGGCCCTCTGTCCATGCTGAGCTCTCCGACATGAGCTGGCTGAACTTTTGGAGGGGCACGGGATAATCTTGAGCTGGGGCTACCTGAGGAGGCAGCGGAGGTTACAGATCCCCCGAGACCCCCCCATAGCTGTCCTTGGCACTTTGCCCTGTCATTCAGTGTCCTTTCCCCTGCTGGGAAGGCACACACTACAGCAGGGGTGAGGTGGGGGTTTCTGCTGGAGAGCCACTCTCCCGATGCCTCTGTGGTGGGAAAAGGGGGCTGCCCCGGACCATGCAGGGAGGCCCCCCATGCCTTCACAGCCTGCCACTCATCTCTCCGGGCCTCCCGTCTCCAGGCTTTAAGCAGATAGAAGGTTTGTAGCTTTGATGAGAGGAGCAAAGGAAACAACGCCCCTTCGCCTCTGCCCCGCGCGCTCCTGAGGCTGCAGTTCAGTAACGACTAAGTGAACCAGGAGCCAGGCCCACGGAGGCAGGGAGCGTGCCCGGGGCCTCTCGCAGCTGCTAGGGGCTGCCCGGCGGACTTCTGAGAGTCTCTGCCTTTGCGCCTGGCCCTGCCACATCGTCGCCGTGGGACGTGGACGGGTGGCTTCCCTCTCTCAGCCTCCGTGTCCTCATCTGCAGCAGCAGGGCAGCCGCCTTCCTGGGCTCCTGGGAGAAGCCTCTGAGGCTGGGCATGCGAAGGGTCTGGCTAAGCCTGACTCTGGTAGCGGCTTCCCAGGCACCGGGGCTCCCTAGCACCTGGGCTCAGTCTCGGGGCACCCCAGACCTCAGTTTGCCCCATCTGTACTATGAAGAAGAGGATCCAACCATGGCTTCAGGTCATCAGGAAGGGTCCATAAAACCAACCATGTAATTCACCTGGCACACATGGCTTATATATATAAAGTGCTCATTTATTTTTTTAATGTTTATTTTTGAGAAAGAGAGAGACAGAGCGTGAGTAGGGGAGGGGCGCAGAGAGAGGGAGACACAGAATCTGAAGCAGACTCCAGGCTCTGAGCTGTCAGCCCAGAGCCCACGTGGGGCTCAAACCCACAAACCGTGCGATCGATCGTGACCTGAACTGAAGTTGGACGCTCAACCGACTGAGCCCCCCAGGCGCCCCGTGAAGTGCTCATTTAGCTCATTGTTATGGGGTTTTGTGCTGCTAGTAACAGAGCCAGCCAGGATGAGACCCTGCCACCCCACCCCCACCCCGGGTCCCCTGCCCACACCCTGCCCACACCCTGCCTCTTCCTCTGACCCACAGTAGGAGGCTTGTACTGCTGGGAGCAGAGTGGCCGCCATCAGGCTTGCGGGGTCAGAAGGGCACTCCCAGTGTCTGGAGCACAGGGCAGGACAGCCACGCGGGAGCTGTCATCAACTACCCGACTGGCTGAGCCCCCAGGAAGCTGGCCTTGGGGTCTCGCTGAGTCCTGCCCCGGCCTTCTCCCAAAGAGCCCTGTGCACTCTCCCAGCGCCCCAAGGTCTACTGTGCGGGCCACACAACGTCAGGCCCCAGGGAATGCCTCAGACACAGCAAATACCTTTGTTGTTGTTCTTTCCTGGCTGTCGAAGTAATTCTTGTTCATTGCAGGAAAAAAGGAAAAATTCAGAAAAGCATAAATTAAGAGCACACCAAACCCCAAACTTCCGGCTATGTTTTGTGCATATGCACATATAAATATAGATTGTTTTTACAAGTATTGAATCTTACAACACTTGCTTTAAAAATTGAAATGAGTGTACTTGATTTTTAACTTTTTATTGCAAAATATGACACAGAAAAGCTATACAAAATAAGTGTTCAGTTTGACATATTATTATAAGGCAAACACTCTCAGAACCACTGTCCCGGTGAAGAACTCCACCAGCCACGCTGCAAGCCCTCAGTGGCCCCTCACCGCCACCAAGAGTTTCTGTTAGCCTGCCTTTTTGTTCTGGTTTCTTTTTTCCTTCCTTCCTTCCTTCCTTCCTTCCTTCTTTCTTCCTTTCTTTCATAATCTCTCCTCCCAGCATGGGCCTTGAACTCATGACCCTGAGATCAGGAGTCACATGCTCTACTGACCTTGAGCCAGCCAGGTGCCTCCATTTAAAAAAAATGTTTTAAAGTAAGCTCTATGCCCAACATGGGCCTTGAACTCATGACCCAGAGATCAAGAATCGTGGTCCACTGACTGAGCCAGCCAGGCATCCCACTGCTATCCTGACTTTTAAGATCATCACTTTCTTGCTAGTTATCACTCATTGTGAATCCCTAGATAGATACTATAATTTTGTCTTAAAAAAAAATCTTTTAAGTCCCTTTGAATCTATAGATGTATTTTTTAACTTTTTTTAAAAACATGACAGTATGTCTTAGACCTTGTCCATGTTAGTAAAGTGACTCTCATTTTTAATTTTTTTTTCTTATTGATTCCATTGTTCCCTCTGGGGTTGAACATAAGTGACCGGCTCCCCCACTGAAGGACACTTAGGTTATTCCCACACTTCTGCTGTCTCAAACAATACTGTGATGGAAATCTTTATACATATCTTTTTATGCTCTTGAGTAATTCTTGGAAGAAATTCTGGAAGTAGAGTCATGGGTCCAAAGAATAGGGTTTGGTTTGGTTTTTTTCTTTTAACATCTTTATTGAGATATGATTCACGTGCCATACAATTTGCCCATTTGAAGCACACAATTCAATAGTTTTCCAATCATATGTTCAGAGTTGTGTAATCATCACCACCATCAATTTCAGAACATTTTCATCATCCCAGAAAGAACCCCACACCCATTTCTCCCCAGTCTCCCCGCCCCAGCTCTAGGCAATCACTGCTATAAAGAGTCGGCAAAGTTTACCCAATATGCACATCTCACATATGTGAAACCATAGCGTGGGATCTTCTGTGACTGACTTCTTTCACTTAGCATATGTTTTCAGGCTTTACCCATGTCATAGCACATATCAGTACTTCTTTCCTTTTTATTGCTGAATAATATTTCTGTGTGTGGATAAGCCACATTTTATTTATCCATTCACCAGCTGATGGGCACTGGGTTGTTTCTACTTTCTTGGCTATTATGAATAATGCATCTGTGAACATTCATGTAAGTTTTGGGGTAAACATATGTTTTCACGTCTCCCGGATCTATACGTCCCGGGTACAGAAGTGCTGGCTCATGTGGTGATTCTGTTTAATCTTTTGAGGAACTCCCAGGCTGGTTTTCAAGGTGCCTGCACTGTTTGCGTTCCTACCAGCAGCGTGTGAGGTTCTGATTTCTCCACATCCTTGCCAACACTTTTTGTTAACTGTCTTTTTTGATTATAGCAAACCTACTCTGTGTGAAGTAGCATCTCGTGGTTTTGATTTGCACTTCCCAGATGGCTAGTGATTTTCAGCGTCTTTTCATGAGCTTGTGGACCACTTGTATATCTTCTTTGGATCAATGTTTATTCAGATCATTTGCCCACTCTTAAATTGGGTTATTTGTCTTTTATTACTGAGTTGTAAGAGTCCTTTACATATTCTGACTACAATTCCTTATCAGATGTATGGTTTGCAAATATTTTCTCCCATTCTATGTCTTTCCATTTTTTTTCTTAAGATTTTATTTTAAGTAATCTCTACACCCAATGTGGACTCAAGCTCACAACCCCAAGACGAATCCTTGCCGTTCTACCAACTGAGCCAGCCAGGCACCCCGCCTTTCACTTTCTTTGACAATGTCCTTTGCAGCACAGAAGTGTGTTATTTTGATTATGTCCAATTTACCTGGTTTTTCTTTTCTTTCGTTGCTATGCTTTTGTGTCATATTATTGACTAATCCTAGGCCAGGAAGATTCAGGCTTGTGCTTTCTTTTAACAGTTTTATAGTTTTAACTCTTATATTTGGGTCTAAGATTTATTTTGAGTTAATTTTTGTGTAGGGTGTGAGGAAGGTGCCCAGCAGTGTGGATGTCTAGTTGCCCCAGCACCATTTTTTGAAAAGACTGTCCTCTCTCCGCCGAACTATCTGGGCACTCTTTTTTTTTTTTTTTTTTTTAAGTTTGCTTCTTTATTTTGAAGAGAGAGAGAGAATCTCAAGAGGGCTCCATGCATGGAACCTGATGCAGGGCTCAATCCCAAGATCCCATGATCATGACCTTAGCCAAAATCAAGAGTCTGAGTCAGACGCTTAACCAACTGAGCCACCCAGGAACCTCTGTCTGGGTACTCTTGTTGAAGGTCAATTGACTGTCAATGTGAGGGTTTATTTTTGGACTCTCATTTCATTCCATTAATCTATATGTCTATTCTTATGTCAGCACCACCCTGTTTTAACTACTGTAACTTCGCAGAAAGCTTCCTGTGGGTCCTCCAACAATGTTCTCTTTTTTCAATATTGCTTTGGCTATTTGAGGTCACTTGAATTTCCCTAAGAAATTTAAGATCAGTTGTTAATTTCTCCAAAGGAGCAAGTTGGGATTTTTGTTGGGGATGGTGTTGCATCTGAAGATCAGTCTTGGGAGTCTTGCCATCTTAACAATATTGGGTCTTCAGATCCATGAACATGGGATGCTTTTCCATATGTTTAGGTCTACTTTTATTTCTTTCAACAGTATTTTATAATTTTTAGAGTATAAGTTTTATACTTCTTTTGTCAAAATATTTGTAAGCATTTTATTCTCTTTGATGCTAGGATAAATAGAATTAATTTCCTAATTATATTTTGAAGTGTTCATTGCAAGTGCACAGAGATACAATCGACTTTTTTTTTGTATATTCATCTTGAATCCTGCAACCTTGCTAAACTCATTTTTTTTAGTTCTAAATGTTTGTGTGTGGATTCTTTAGGATTTTCTATTTACAAGATCATGTCATCTGAAAATATAGTTTTACTTCTTCCTTTGCAATCTGGATGCCTTTCCCCGCCTTGTCTGAGTGCCCCGTCTGGAACCTTTCAGTACCATGTTGACTAGACGTGGCAGACTGCTTGTTTCTGGTCTCAGGGGCAAGGGGCACCCAGTCTTTCACCGTAGTGTATGATGCCCAATACTCGCTGTAGGAAGGCTCATTTTAGGCTTTCCTGAAAGGTTGGCTGGTTACAGCCTCACTCCTCGCACCCTGAGAGGGACCCCAGTCCCCATGCGCCTTGCCATGAGCTCCAGGTTTTAGAGGTGAGGAACCCAAGGCCAGAGAGGGGAGGCACTGCATTCCCCATCACACAGCTGCTCAGCTACCTACAGTTCCAGTCGTCCATGGTCACTGGGGAGTGAGTCTCTGGGACACTCAATCTTCCCTCCCCTGATGGAGATGCCTTGAGACCCACCTAGAGCAGCCACTGGTGCAGAAGGAGACCTGGGTTCTGTTCTGAGCCTGGCCACGGTCGTACTCCATGACCTTGGGCAAGTTACTCCCCGCCCCCTCACAGCCCCAGGCCTTGGTTTTCCTATCTGTGCGGTGGGTGAGGTGGTTCCCTCTGAAGTCTCCACATCAGATCATCCACCCTTAAACCTGGGCTGCTTCTGCCACTGCCCAGAGTGGCCACCAGAGGGCACCCCAGACCAGCATTTGGCCCATCGAGGGCGCAGGGGGCTCTGGGGAGGCTGAGAAGGAGGGTGTGTTTTTAAGGAGCTGCTAGCTTTGCTTGCTCAGGCCCTCTGCCCCATTCCTCTGGCTGCGACCTGATCTTTGAGGAGGGAGGATGGAGACATCACTCCCAAGGCCAGTGACCTTGCACTCATCCCTGCCTGCTTTGGGCTGGCTGCCTGAGGCCCAGGCACCCAGCATCAGGGCCACTAGCCTTGAGTTTCTCAGCCTGGAGGGTTTCTACTGTCTGTGGGCCCCTAATAGGCCCTGCATGTTTTCCTTACTGCATTGCGTGGCAGGGCAAAGCCTCCCTCCTGGTGAGTGCCTGGCCGCCTGGAAGGGACAATTACAGCCCCTTTAGGACATGGATGGATTCTTGTGGGGGGTCCTGGATGGCGTAGTGTCTGGAACTGCACCATCTGGGACCCCCCGATTCCTCAAGAGACAGACCGACCCCCAGACCTCAGAACCAGGCACCGTAGGCAGCAGGGACCACCTGACACTTCCTGAGGCAGAGTATCTGACCCCTTTGTGAAGGAGTCTCGGGGAGCACTGAGAGGCTCTACCAGCCCTCTCCAGTGCCCCCCACCCCCCGCTGACTTTACCCTCCCAAGAGAAGCAGAACCTTTGCCTTCAGACCGCGCTCCATGTCATACAGCAGCTCTCAGCCCCTCGCGTGGAGGGACGCTGGAGCACGAGCCCAGATGCCCGCCACGTTTGCCTGACGCCCTCATTATTGGTGTGTTTTCTCCCCCTTCCACGCAGGGGCCTCTTGAAGGCAGAGTGAGTGTCCAGTTCCCCTGCATCCACTCCAGGGTGGCTGATTCAGGACCGAGCGTCCACTCCAAGCTGAGCAGGTGTCACCATGGGACCCCCGACCCCATCGCCTCCCACTCTGGGGACCGGGACTGTCTCTGTCTCTTTCTGAGCCATACGACTTTGGGCAGGTCCCTCAGGGTTCTGTGCACCCACTCTGTTTTCTTCTTCACTCTTCTGCTTCCCTCTGACGGCCACTGGGGTCAGAGAGGATACGAGAGCCCTGCTGTGGACGGTGACCTGCTCTCCCTGTATCCGATACAATCGTCCCAAGAGGGCTGCAGCTGTGGTGTCAACGAGGGGGTCACAGGGAAGAGAGGTGGGCACAGGCCACACCTGCCCGGGTCCCTGGGGTTTTCAAATAATATTGGCTGACATTCTCTGGGCCTCCCCTGGGCAGCAGACATTGCGCTGAGCAGCTCAGCCGGTCATCTCTCTCGATCCCCTCAGTGACTGTGAGGAGGAAGCACTGCCGTCCTCAGCTTTGCAGATGAGGGAACCGAAGCATGGAGCAGTCAGCTACCTCGCTCAGGGTCACACAGCTGGTAGAAGGCGGGGCTGGCACCTGGACCTCTGGCCTCTGGAGCCCATGCTCTTAGCCACTGAACAGATGGGGGGCCGGAACAGGCAGTTTGGGGTCTTTCTGTCCACTATCCAGGAACCTCCAAGGACCACAGCTCCTTGGTGCCGATCCTCTTTTCTAGACTTGTGCACTGCGAGCGGAAAGGAATGCCCTCTCAATCTCTGTCTCTGTCTGTCTGTCTGTCTGTCTCTCTCTCTCTCACACCCCTAGGGCATACGGGACACTGCAGAACCCCAGCCACAGCAGGTGCTGTTACAGCAGGGACACTGGGTAGCCCTCAAAGCCCCTGGGAGTCTCCAAAGCTGTGATTCCAAGAGTCATCCCGGGGCCTTGTCCACGGCAGCCAAACTCCCATCTTGGTCGAGCTCCTCTGCCCAGCCTGGGGGTCTTGGGAGTAGGCTGAAAAGAAGTACCTCAGAGGCTCCAAACGATGCCCACCTCCAGCCCAGACACTGGGCACCAGCGGGCTCCTCCTCCCCAACGCCCAGGCCCTTATCAGGAAAGCAATTTGGGTTGGGGGGGAGGGGAAGTCCGAGGCCCCAGGCTCCGGCAAGGTGGGAAGGAGAGATAGGGAAGTGGGGAGGGGGCCCCGGGGCCCTGCTGGGAGGGCCTGAGGATGGAAGGGATGCCCAGAGCCAGCGCTGTCCTTGCTGGCCTGGCCTCTTGACATGGTTCCAGAGCTGCCTTCCCTCCTTGCCAGGCAAGGCGCCCGCACCTTTAATTAGCAAGCAGCAGCCTCTCCCCGATTCATCTCAGTCACTGTTTAATTAGCCGCGCACAAGGCACCCCTACCCCCCAGCTCTGGGTTGAGCAGCCTGCCTCTCTCACGGAGGCTGCCACCACCTCATGGTGTCCCTTGTCACACACACCCCCCTCCTCGTACTTATTCTGCTCCCCAGAAGGGGGGATGGGGCGGGCACGCCTGGCTGAAACCTCAAGGAGATTCTGGGCACTGACGCTTGTATTCAGAGCATCCAGCAAACATTATTAGGGCTTCGAGTCTGCGCCAGGCTGGCGCTGGGCAGAACCTAGGCTGGATGGGGGCAGCCGGCCTCGGTCCCGTCCAGCTGCTCCACAGCGGCTTTACCCTTTGGGAGGTGCCGGGCCACCTCTTCAGCTGGACCCAGGGTGTCGGGAAAAGCCTAATTATCCTCCCTGTTCCTCCCCCTGCCCCCATCCAGAAAGGAACCACCATTTCTTCCTTTTCCTCCCCCGCCCCAGAGCCAGCAAGCCCCCTGAGAAGGCTGCATCCCCTGGAACAGAGAAGACCCTTCCTTCGAGCCCTGCCTCCACAGCGGTCAGGTCCCAGAGACCAAGGCTGGGGCTCTATGCAAAGGGAGCGGGTGAGGGGTCTCAGCCCCGCTCTGGGGTGTTAGGGGCCCAGGAGAGAGCCCACAGCATGTGGCTGAGCCAGCTGCCCTCTGTCTCCCCAAAGCAGGGTGGGGCCAGGGGTGCCACCACCTGGGGCGGGCTACCACCTGGGGCGGCAGCTGGAGGCTCAGCTCCCACCCCACCCTGCCCCCAGTCCATCCTGTGGCTTCGGGCACATCGGCTGCTCTGGGGCCTCAGTCCTGCCTACAGAAGGGTGCTGGGCCCCTCCTCTGATGTGCACTAAGGACACGGAAGGACCAGTGCTGTATCTGGTTCTGACCAGCCACCAAACTGTGCCGTGCCTCAGTTTCCCCATAGTGTCTACCTCACAGGCTGTCCTGAGGATTAAATGATTTACAATGTTTATTTATTTATTTTTTAATTTTTTTTAATGTTTTATTTATTTTTAATACAGAGAGAGACAGAGCATGAGAGGAGGAGGGGCAGAGAGAGAAGGAGACACAGAACCAGAAGCAGGCTCCAGGCTCTGAGCTGGCTGTCAGCACAGAGCCCGATGCGGGGCTCGAACCCACGAATGTGAGATCCGACCTGAGCCCGAGTCGGAGGCCTAACCGACTGAGCCACCCAGGTGCCCCATGATTTACAATGTTTAATGCACTCAGAATGGTGACCGGCAGAGGGAGGAAACATTGGTTGTTTTTGCCATTATTTCCCCTCTTTTTACCGATCAATATTTATTGCCAGGTATGAGGGACTCGGTGGGGAGAAATATGGCAATCTCCCTGCCTTCCAGAGTTTTCCTTCTGGTGGGGGAGGTGGATGAAAACAAGTAAATAAAGGAAAAGTACAATTTCATCTGTACAAAGTCTGCAGTTTAAGTTAATAGTAATGTGCCAGCGGTAACATCTTGGTTTTGACGGACGTACCACGGTCAAGGTGGGTGATGCGGCCACGTGAAAAAAATGGATGAAATGTGTACAGCAACCCTTTGTACTGTCTTTGCAGCTTTTCTGTGAATCTAAAATTATTCCTCCCCCAAAAAAGTTTATTTAAAAAATACAATTCCAGGTAAGGGTAAGTACTGTGAAGAAAATAAACAGGGCTAAGATAGAAGAGGGCGGCGGGGTGGGAGGGCACTGTAGACAGGGTGGGGTCTAGGATGGCCTCTGTGAACAGGCGACACTTGGGAGAAACTGAGTGATGGGAAGGAGCCAACCTCGGGAGATGAGGGGAGGGCCTGCCAGGAGCGGATCTGCAAGTGCAAAGGCCGGGAGGCAACCACTGCCCTGGGACGTGTGCAGTGCACCTGCAGGGTGGGAGAGGCTGGACCTGGGGGATGAGTTCAGAGGAGGAAGCAGCTTCCTTCAGCATCATTTTTCCCTTTCAGAGGACAGGAAGGAAGGAGACTTGGCAGGGACCTGTACCTCGCACTCTGGTACCTCATTTTTTTAAGTAAGCTCTATGCCCAACATGGGGCTTGAACTCACGGCCCAGAGATCAAGAGTTGCGCGCTCCGCCGACTGAGCCAGCCAGGGACCCTTCTAGTACCTCACTTTAGTCCTTACAGTTACCTCGTGGGGGCAATGTGGTCATCTCACTTCTAGACCAGTCGGAGACTCGGCCCACGTCACAGGCCTGTGCTTGGCAGGAGTTGAGGTTGTGCTGAGGTCTTGCTGGGAGACGTGGAGCCAGCTGACAGGCAGGGCCTGGTCAAGGCGGGCCAAGCCGGACTAGGGGCACCCGGCAGATGGGGTCTCTGGCCAGCATGAGACCGTGTGCCACGGCCAGGGAACACCTGTGTACGACAGTTCTGTAATCCACTCCAGGGACAGCAACCCCACACATATGTAATACAAAGTTCTGAAAGTACAAAACAACAGATAGGATGACACGTCAGGGGGGCCCCCCCGCCACCCACTGTTCCTCCCCAGAGACGCTGTCTGAGACCCGTTCCTCGTTCCTCATGGACCCTTCCAGAGCCGGGCTGGACCACAGGCGCCAGCGATCTATCTGCGGCCCCCTGCACCGCCCGCTGGAAAGCCGTGGGTGCAGGGCTGCCTTTTCCCATCCTCATCCCTGCCCTTGCGGTGTGCGCACCAGGCCGTCCGTGTGACGTCACAGCGAACTGGGGCACCGGCAGGTTAAGTCACCCTCCTGCAGGGTTCAGACTCACGACTCTCTGACAGCACTGTAGAGGTGAGGAAAGCAAGGCACAGAGAGGCTGTGCAACCAGCCCCCGGGCAATCGGTGAGCGAGTTCAGGGGCCGGGGCCTGAGCCCGGCTGCCTGACCGAAGAATCTGCCGCACCACGGCTGCACTGTCCCAGGAGAAACGCCCCCAGCTCTGGGGCCCGCCAAACCCAGGACTGAGGTCCACCGCTGCCTGCGTGCGTGGCCCCGGGCAGGTCACTGTCTGCCCTTCGATCTGGCCCCCACCCAGGACCGAGAGAAGGCAGCTTCCTCCTCAGATGGCTGGAGGGTGGGAGGGGGTGGTGGCGAGCTCAGGTGTGGGGCGGGCTCCAGGCACAGTGCTCTCCCCCCCCCCCCCCCCCCCCCCCCCCCCCCCGGCCTGGCATGATGGGCAGGAGGAAGGGCGTGGCCAGATGGGTGTTTCAGGGGGCCTGGAGCTCAGGTGGGGCCTCCCTTCCCTGCAGCTGTGCATATAGAGCAGGGGGCCAGCGGATGAGAGGGATGGGCAAACCTCTCCCCAGGACCCCCCAGCATGCAGCCATGCTGCTGACCCAGGAATTCTGAGGAATCAGGAGAAGGGAGGGGGTTTCCAAAGGTTTGTGTGATGCTCCCCGCCCCCAACACACAGGCTGAGTGCCAGGACCCTGCAGGGGCGGGCGGTGGCTGAAGCAGGATGCAGGGGAGGAGGCCACAGCCAGAAGTGGGCACCCAGGTGTCAGACTCCTGGGGATCTCCACACTGGCAATGTCACCTCAGGCTGGTGCGCTGGCCTCCTGCCTGGCAGCCTCAGAAAACGGATTTATCTCCCTGCCCTGCCAACCCCGGGATCATCAGAATGTTGGGGGCTGAAACAATCAGATTCTCCAGAACAAACCCAAATGCTAATTTTTTCATCTACGATGTGCACCAGACCGTTAGGGGCCAGACTACATTAGTCCCCCATCCAGTTCCCTTCCTCACACCCCAGGCCCTGAAAACCTGGGTTAGTAATGCAAGGGGGCCCTGGGATCCAGGTGTGGACTGAGGTCTACAGTGATCCCAGCCAGGCTGCATCAGAACAGCCCCGTGGAGTGGAGAGTGCTGGGACCGGGGAGGCAGAACCACTCGTGGGGTTGACTCCCAGCTCTGGTGTGTCCCTGGGCATGCTAACTCACCACCGTGAGCCTCATTTTCCCCATCTGTAAAGTGCAGTTGTTATCAGGACTGAGATCTCACCGTAAAGATAGAGCTTCTGACACACGGTGCACAACCTGTAGTTGTAGGTGTTCAATAAACGTCACTGTCCTCCACTGACTAGCCGAGTAATCTCGTTTTCCAAACCCTGCGGGGCCTAGAAACAAACTTTGGCACTTGTCCTGTGTTCACACGGCCGTCTGGGATATGCACTTGGGTTGCCAAATGCTAGAATGGCTGGAACATTTACAAGGAGATGAAAGAGATGATTTGCAAGTGGCGCTGTCCCTGCGAATGGGGCCTGGTGGTCACCGGGCCTCCCCTGCAGGGGCTAGGAGACTCCCAAGCCTGGGGCACCTCTCCCTTGCCCGAGGCTGGGCTTGCCCAACCCGCAGAGGTTTCTTCAGGGCAAGTGCTTTTTCTAGAAGGCTCCTGACAAGACACTGCCTTCTGTCCTGATGCTGTCTGGGTGTGGTGTGTGCTGCAGAGGGCGGGAGGGAGCTGGGTCCCTTCGTGCTGGGTGTCCCTGAGGGGCCCTCATGCCCCGATCCTCCCTGACCGGTGGAGTGGGGCCGAGGGGACGTGGCAGGGCGCCGCTCCCCTGTGGGCCAGTGTGACCTTGCTTGAAAAACTGAAAGTGGTTACCAAGGGGGTTTTCAAGGCAGGGATGATGATTTTTGGAAAACATTAAATCTTTTCTGTGAGGTGTAAACTGTGAGCTAGAAATGACCTTGACCTTCAGTGTTTTCCAGGAAGATGTTAAATTGGCAGTGGGCCAAAAAGGGCATCCGTGGTCAAATAAATTCGGGAAACACCACTATGCACCTGCCATGGGTTCCTCACTGCAGATTCCTCGGGTCCTTTCCTGAGCGTTTGCCAAGGGCAGCTGTCTATTTACCCGGCCGCCAGGCCTGCTTGATGGCCATGTTCTTTTTAAGATTTTTTAAAATTTATTTTTGAGATGGAGAGAGACAAAGGACGAGAATAGGAGGGGCAGAGAGAGAGGGGGGGACACAGAATCTGAAGCAGGCTCCAGGCTCTGAGCTGTCAGCACAGAACCCGACGTGGGGCTCAAACTCACAAACCGTGAGATCGTGACCTGAGATGCTTAACCAACTGAGCCCCCCAGTCCCCCGGCCATGTTCTTTTCTTTTCTTTTTTTTTCCACAAGCAATATGGAACCTTTATTTTTAATGTAATTTTCTGTACATCAGCCATGTTCTTTTCAACAATCTTTTCTTTCTCCTTTCTTTCTTTCTAGTTTATTTATTCATTTTGAGAGAAAAAGAGAGAGAGCGTGAGTAGGCGAAGGGCAGAGAGAGAGGGAGACAGAATCCTGAGCAGGCTCTGTGAGCCTTTGGGACACCTAACTGGCTCAGTCAATGGAGCATGTGACTCTTGATCTCAGGGCCGTGAGTTCGAGGCCCACATTGGGTGTAGAGAGGACCTTAAAAATAAATTAATTTTTAAGAAGCTGAGACTTTAATCCCTATTTTATGTGCATCAACTCACAACCACCCTGGGGAGTGAACACTGCTGTCGTCTTCGTTTGCAGAGGGTAAACAGAGGCACTGAGTGGCAGGCCTTTCCCAAGGTTCACAGCTTGTAAGTGGGATTTCAATTCAGGCTGCCTGATGAGGGCAACAGGTAACCACCACGGGCTGGGCTGGCAAAGCCGCCGAGGCTCCTGTCTGAGGGCTAAGCTTCCACGAGTGGCTGGTCTCCAGTGCCCTTGGCAGAGTCTGACCTCCATTTCACAGGATGGCAGTCTTCAAACTCTGAGTCTAGGGCCTGGGGACACCCAGTAGGTGAACCCCACTGTCCACAGCTTGCCTCCCAGCAGTCTGACCCCACCAAGAGGCTCTGTAATGATCTCATTTCATCCACACCCCTGTTTTCTCCATACATACAGGAGAGGTTTAGAGGGGAGTCCAGTCTCAGAGAAGAGAAGTAATTGTCCCCGTCACACAGCCAGGAGATGGCAAGGCTGAGATTCAAACCCAGGCAGTTGGATTCCAGAGCTGGATGTTCAGGATTCAGGTGCTCTTGGTGATGAAGCAATGGCTTTCTATGGCCAGGGCAGGGGCACAGCGGCAGGGCCACCCCCACCACAGCCCTGTCTCCCTGACTAGCCATGGCCCCTACTGATCCCCTACAGGCGCTCCCCCGCCCCCCACCGCTTGGACACATATGTTCTCCAGTTCCATGCTAATCTCGCCAGGCCTCCCTGCCCAGCCTTCCACAGGCCAACGGTCAGTCGCATAAACACAGGCAGATAGGTCACTGCCACCAAGAAGCAGTTGCCGGGGAGGCTTCTCGGCCACTCAGGGCTTTATCTCCAACCCCCGGAGCAGGGCCTCGGCCGTTTCCTCCTGGGGTGCAGACTTTTTGTTCCCGGTGGTTTTTCTTCCTTTTGTTTCACCCATTCCTAGAGATGGACTTGTTTGTCCATCTGTGTCCATCCACAGACGCTCACTGGACACCTGCCGTGGGCCTGGCACGGCTGGGCTGGCATCCGCTGCAGCTGTGCTGCCCATCCACCCCCTGTCTGGAGGGGAGGCGGGACCCCAGGATGCTTCTGGATGGTTCTGGATCTCCTGGGAGGCAGGGGTGCATGACTGCATGAGCAGGATTTATTGCTTGACAGTAGAACAGGACGCAGGTCCAAATCCTACTTCAGTAATTTAATAATAAAGACACAAATGCCCCATTTTTAAAAAATAGGCAAAGGATCTGAGTAGACATTTATCCCAAGAAGATAAAGACCCAATAAGCACACAAAAGATGCTAAACACTATTAGTCATCAGGGAAATGCAAATCAAAACCACATGGTATATCTTGTCATACCCACTAGGGTGGCTCTAATCAAAAAGGCAGATAAGAATCAGTGTTGGCGAGGATGCAGAGAAAGTGTGACCCTCGTGTGCCGCTGGTGAGAATGTAACGTGGTGCAGATGTTGTGGAAAACGTCCTCGGACAATGAACCATAGCATTACCCTGTGCCCCAGCAAGTCCACTCCTAGGTGGATTCCCCGAGGGACTTGAGAACACACGTCCCCACACACAAATGACATAAATGTTAGTAGGAGCGTTATTCATAGTAGCCAGAAAAGTAGCAATAACCTGAATGTCTTTCAACTGGTGAATTGAGAGATAGAGCATGGAATGTTATTTAGCCATTAAGAGGAATGAAGTCCGGACACACGCTACCGCACAGGTGAACCTTGAAGACGTGCTAAGTAAAGGAAGCCAGACACAAACACCACACATTGTATGAATCCACTTCTACGAAGGGTCCAGAAGAGACACATCTGCAGAGACAAAAAGTGGTTGCTTAGGACTAGGAGTCGGGGTTTGGGGAAATGGGGAGGGACTGCTAAAGAGTAGGGTTTTGCCAGGGAGTGATGACAATATTAGCAAATCGTGGTGTTGGCTGCATAGCTTTGTGAATACGCCAGAAACCATTGAATTGGACTCTAAATGAGTGAATTGTGTCATATGTGAATTACATCTGCATAAAGCTGCTATAAAAAGTTAGGAAATACAGATAAGCAAAAGAAAAACAACGTGAAGTCCCATAATCCTATCACCTAGAGACCCCACTTACAGTCTATTCTATTCTATTCTATTCTATTCTATTCTATTCTATTCTATTCTATTCTATTCAGAGAGAGACAGAGAGAAGAGAGGGAATCCCATGGTCAGTGTAGGCTCTATCTCATGACCACGATCAAGACCTGAGCCAAAATCAAGAGTCAGAAGCTCAACCAACTGAGCCACCCAAGTGCCCCTCCCCTGTTACATTTCAGTGATACCCTTCCAAATTATATTCTGTTACCCTAGATGCTGCTTTTTCATTTAATAATACATGGTGAACCTGTCAATGCACCTACCTGGACATGAAACAGAATCCTGCTCCCACCACTCACTGGTTGGGTAAGCCAACCTCAGCTCAGACATGTGGTCTCTCCGTCTGTAAGGTGGGGTAGCCCACGGACTCCCCACCCCCAGAGGAAGCAGTGAGGACGGAAGGAAGGAGGCGGCACATGTCAGGCTTGTGATACAGACACGGGGCCCAAGGGAAACACTCTGAAAGTGAAAGTCCCGTTCAGATTCCATCTGTGCCCGGCTGAGCCCTCCTGCCAGGGTCAGCTCATTTCTGTGCTGTTCTGTATGTTTCCAGCTCATCGTGGTTGAAAACATCCATGGTTAAAAGGAGGGAGGGTGGTCAGCAACTGACCCTGGAAGGCATTGGGACCCTCAGTGGAAAGAAACCACCCTTCCCAAGCACCTACTGTGTGCCTGGCGTAGGCTCGTGTTGTCTCCTCACAATATTATCGCTCCCATATGACAGATGGAGAAACTGAGGCTCAGGGAGGTGCCGCCACCTGCCCTTTGCAAACAGTTGAGGGTGGAGCTAGGGGTCATGTCCAAGTTTGCCTGCTTGAAAGTCAGTGTCCTTGCTCCTTTTCTGTCCTCCAAGGAGGGGACACCTTTGAAAAGGCTTGCATCCTGTCCAGATGAGGGATTGGGTTATTATTTCTTAGACCTGGAAAGGGGGCTGCCCCAGGGGGACACTGCTCCTAGATTTCAAACAACAAAGATATGCGTCAGCTGCCTACTTGCTCTGAGCCCTCATTTCTGGGCTGTGGGGACACAGTGGGGGCTTGGCTGCGGTGTCTGCTCAAATGCACGGGCCGGCAGGGCGGCAGCCAGGGTCAGCCAGGGCCCCACCTCCTGGGTAGGGGTGAGGAGCACAGGCTCTGCAGCTAGACAGTCGGGGTTGGACCCCCCTCCCCGGCCTCCGCTGGTGACATGGGCAGTTACCCCACGGTCTGAACTTGATTTTCCTGTAACAGGTGGGCGTAAGCACTGAATACTTTAGAGTGCCTGCAGTCATGCAGCGTAGCTGCTGCCGCCCACGCGGGCAGGCTGCACCCTCCTCTCCAGACCCAGAGGACAAGTGGCCAGCCCATGTGAACGTTTGGACACAGTTGCCCACAGCTTCCCTATCCATTTACTAGGCGAGAAGAGGAAGGGGACACTGCCACCAAGAAGTCTGCCCCCATCTCCCCTGCCAGGCTGGGTCCCCCCTCTGCCATCTCCCTGTCCCCAGGTAGTTGCCCTGCACCCCTTCAATATGGACCCCAACAGCCTGGCCTGGTCTCTGTACCCCACTCAAGCTTCCCGTCCATCTCCCCTTGGTCCGCCTCAGCACCAACTCCAGGACAGCCACCTACTGGACCCAGGCTGCCTTTGGAGTCCTGTGGACCCTTCTGCGCAGCCCAGCCCTGCCTCCAAGCAGCAGCTGGCTCCGGAGTCCGATTCTGACCCCGCCTCACTTACTGCTGTGGCCCTCTCAAAAAGTAACTCAGGCTTTCTAGCCTCAGTCTCTTCATCTATAAAATGGGGACCACAACTGTACCTCAGCGATTTGAGAATTCACTGAGAAAACACACGTAAAATGCTCAGAACAGTGGGTGGGATGTAGCAAATGTTCAAGGTATTTTGGCCACGGTTACTATGATCCTCTTAGGGCTGCTGCAGCGCCCAAGGTCCTGCCCCAGGGACCCCATCCCCAATGCCAGGCCGCAGCCCCACATACAGCCTGGTCTCTGACCCTCCCACCACCAGCCCACTAGACTGGGCGCTCTGCTTTACACGCCTCCCCCTCCACCGAGCATGGACCCAGTGCGTGCTGATGTCTGTGGAGCAAACGAAACAAAAGACAGAATGCATAAAAAGAAGACCAAACGGGCGAAATGCAGGGTCCGCTCACTGGGTCACTGTTCATTCATTTATTCAACGATGACCTGCTAAGCACCTGCTGTTGGAGGCACCGGGGATCCAGTAGCAAACACAACAGGGAAAACGGCTGCCCTGGTAGAGGGGACACTCTCCTAGGGGAGCCAGACCCGAAGGAAATGAACAGTGACACAGAGAGAATGCTAGTTTGTGATAAATGCCAGCAAAACATGTCCAGCAGGGAGAGGGAGGAGGGTACTGGAGAGGTTGTCAGCTGAGACAGGGCAGCCAGGGAGGCCCTTCGGAGGAGGGGCTATCTGAGCAAAGATTTAAAGGGGGGCAGGGCGCCTTGGTGGCTCAGTCTGTAAAGTGTCAGACTTTGGCTCAGATCATGATCTCGGGGCTCATGGGTTCTAGCCCCGTGTTGGGCTCTGTGCTGACAGCTCAGAGCCTGGAGACTGCTTCAGATTCTGTGTGTGTGTCTCTCTCTGCCCTTCCCCCATTCTCTCTCTCTCTCTCAAAAATAAATAAACATTAAAAATTAAAAAAAAATAAAGGAGGTGGGGTTATTTGTTCGTTCATACATTCACGCCTGCCTTCCTTCCTTCCTTCTTTCCTTCCTTCTTCCAGGCAGTCAGCCAGTGACAGCAAACACCTCCTTGGGCCTGTTGTGTGGCCTTAGCAGGCCTGGTGGCGGGGAAGGTGGAAGCAGAATCTAGAGCGACCAGTCATGGGGTCCACCTGGGACTGAGGTGTCCTCGAGACACAGGACTTTCAGTGTCAACCTGGAATGTCCTGGACAAACTGGGACAGGTGGTCACCTCCCAGAGATTGCCCTCGGTGCCAGGGGGCCCAGGAAAGGTTGGCAGAGGCCTCCACTTGCTTCTCTGAGAATGTGACCCTCGTGAGGGATGGGGAAGGGAGAGGCTGTGTCCCCTTGCCAGGTGAGTGTGGACGACAGAGGCCTCAAGTCACCAGTGCTAGAGCCTGTGGGGGGTGTAGGTACGGGGACATCACTGTCCTCCTGGGGTCAGCGGGTGATGGGGTGGGACAGCGATGGGGCCTTGGGGGCAGGCAACCTCCAGGCAGGCGCGTACCTGTGTCTGCATTTTAGAAGGAGCCGTGCTTTGCTCTGCAAGCTTTCTTCCCGAGGCAGAGGACAGAGAGAGCAATCCATTCCTCGTCCCCCCTTTCCTTCATTCCAGCCAGCACGGAGTCTCCCGCTCTGGCCACGTTGTCCGCATTGGGTCAGCAAGACAGAATTTCAAAGCGAATAGTGGAGAATCTAACTGAAGGCTATAGGGGTGTTTGTTGCATTATTTTCTGTAGGTTTAGACATGTTCAAAAATGTCGTGGTCAAGAACAAATAAAAATAAGTCCTAGGCCCCATATTGAGCATCTGGGGAGGGTACAGCTGAAGCAGGGCCCTTTCCTCCAGCAGCCCAGGCTCTGCTGCGGGTCCGGGCACATAAACCACCCCCCTCCCCTGGGGTGAGTGCTCTGTGTGTATGAGGGCCTCGGAGGAAGGACCCTGAGGCAGGCCTGCGATGATGGGGCTGAGGGGGGTGCAGGGTGGAGAGGGGAAGGGAAGGGCACTCAGATGGAGGAACAGCAGAGACAAAAGCTAGGAGACTGGAGGCACAGGACAACAGGTCGTTCTGTGTGGCTCCGTGGAGGATTCGAGAGAGACTGGAAAGGGAAGTTGTGGCCTCACGGACCTTCTCTCCTTGAATCGGATTCTGAAAATAAAAGTGAGACTGGCCCGCTGTTGCAAAATCAGAGAACACAGGAAATTATTTTAAAAAAGGAAATACAACCCCTAGGTTAGCCCATCACCAGAGGTAACCGCTGTGAAGCATTCCATGCATTTCTTCCTAGTGTCTTTATATATACACATCTCTGTGTGTATATATATATCTTAGAATAATAAAAGTTTGCATCTGCTATTTTTCTTTTTTTAAAGATTTAAAATTTTTTTAATTTTCATTTTTTTAACTTGAGAGAGAGAGAGAGAGAGAGAGCACACAAAGTGGGGGAGGGGCAGAGGGAGAGAGGGAATCCAGGCTCAGCAGAGAGCCCGACGTGAGGCTCAATCCCACAGCCCTGATATCATGACCTGAGTCGAAACTAAGAGCCAGACACTCAACCAACTGAGCCACCCAGGTGTCCCTTAAAGATTTTATTTTTTATTTTATTTTTGTTATGTTTTATTTATTTTTGATACAGAGAGAGACAGAGCATGAGAGGGGGAGGGGCAGAGAGAGAAGGAGACACAGAACCAGAAGCGGGCTCCAGGCTCTGAGCTAGCTGTCAGCACAGAGCCTGACACGGGGCTCGAACCCACGAACGTGAGATCTGACCTGAGCCGAAGTCGGAGGCCCAACCGACTGAGCCACCCAGGTGCCCCAAAGATTTTATTTTTAAATGATCTCTACACCCAACCTGGGGTTCAAACTCACAACCCCAAGATCGAAAGTCGTGTGCTCTACCAAAATCCAAGTGCCCTGGCATTTTGCTGTTTTTTACTTAACATTACGTCAGATGCGTTTTTCTAGTGCCATGAAATCATCTCTGCTAACCTGATTTCTAAGCCATTCAGATGACTCCGGCCAGTGGTGGATTCTTGGCTAAAGTGGTGATTTTTCATGGCTGGGCACCGAGGCTGTTTGCATTTGTTTGCTGTGACAAAGAACACCATGATAAACAGTGTCCACACATACATAATTCCATGTCCACATCGCTGATTTTACCCCCCTCTGATCAGTTCCTAGACATGAGATTCTTGGAAACCCTGCTCAGCGCAGAGCTGGCTGGGTAACCAGGAGAGGGGGTGAGGCCCCCAAGGCCACATGTTCCCACCTGAGGACAGCCTGGGCCACAGCTGTAGGGACAACTTGCACTTTCTGAATGCCTCTTGGTCTCACCTACCTCCAGGCCAGTTTGTCTGGGCGTTACTACACTCCCCCTGCCCTCCCCCCCAAAGCTTTCCCCCTTCTCTCTGTTTTGATAACTGTTCCTCATCTTTCCAGACTCTGGCATAAGCTTCTCCAAGGAGCTTTCCCAGAGCTTCCAGGCTGGGAGCTCCCCCCCACCCCACTCCCTCTGCGGCTGTGCCCGGGGCTACCTCCACCCCAGTGCTTTCTCCCTGGGTTACAAGTGCTGTTTCTTTGTCTGGTTTTCCTTGTCCCCTGAGGACAAGGCCCAGGCTCGATTCATCTCTGAATTTCCAGTTCTGGGGGTTGAGCTGGCTCATTTCAGTGTCAGTAAATGTTTGTTGAGCAAAGGAATGGAGAGGTGGACAAATGAATTGAACAAATGAAACAAAGTCCATGGCAGAGGCTGACGCTCAGACATTGGACTTCAGACGAGCATCTGGTCCAGGCGGACAGAGTGGGGTGCAGAGTGGGGCCCCTGAGCTGGGAGCAAGGAGCAGGGAAGGGCAGACACTTGAGAAAGGAAGCAGGGGCCTGGGCAGTGCAGGGCAGCAAGGGAGGGAGTGAACTAAGGGCTGATCTGAGGAGTCAGAGGCAGGGGGCACTAATGCAGGGTAATGTGGACAAGAACATTCCAGAAGAGGGAACAGTTTCATGGGCTCTGGATCCTCCACATGGATTCAAATCCTGACCCTGATGTTTACAAGCTGTGTGACTCTGAGTCAGGGACTTAGCTTCTCTGTGCCTCAGAGATAAGTAGTTTTTCCATCTATAAAATGTGAATAACAAGGGGCCCTTGGATAGCTAAGTCGGTTAAGCGGTTAAGCATCCGACTTCAGCTCAGGTCATGATCTCACAGTTCGTGAGTTCGAGCCCTGCATTGGGTTCTGTGCTGACAGCTCAGAGCCTGGAGGCTGTTTCAGATTCTGTGTCTCCCTCTCTTTCTGCCCCTCCCTTGTTCGCACTCTGTCTCTCTCTGTCTCAAAAATAAATAAACATTAAAAAATAAATTAATAAAATGTGAGTAACAAATGTGAGTACTTCATTCACTCATTCATTTTCTTTCTCGCTTAACAAACACCCAGGGTGTCTGTTCTGGGCCCAGGACCGGAAGCTGGGATAGAGCTGACCATCACGGTCACACACATGGAGCCCAGGTTTGGTGGCCCCAGGTCCGATTCCTGCTGGCCTGCAGTCTCCCTCCCAGGCCATGGTGAGACCAGAGGAGGTGCTGGCACAGAGGAAGCCCTTCTGGAGCAGGAGATGCTGTCACCCCTCCTGGGGTGTCATCGTCATCAGGTGGTCTGTGCTGGCCAGGCACCAGGTCTTAGAGAATGTCCCTACCCTCTCTGGTCCTCAGTTTCCTTTAGGGTGAACAACCGTCTTGGTTTGCCTAGGAGCGAGGATTTCCCCCGGACGGGGTGTCTCCGTGTCGAAACGCGGATGGTCCCAGGCGAACGGGGACGGTGGGTCGCCCTCGTTCCTTCGTCTGTGACAGGGAAACCGCCTGCCTCCCGGGGCTGTGAGCACAGGGGAGCGGCAGGAGACCCTGGGAGCAGAATTCTAGATCGATGACATGAATATTAAAGACTTCCATGTGCCGTGGAAATCCAGTCGTGAAAAAGAAGGAGGCAGCTCTGTGTGCTGCAACGGAAGAAGCTCGAAGAGACATATTTTTAGTGAAAAGGGCAAGGCACGGAACGTCTCGTGTGGCGGCCTCCCGCTAGTGTCAGAGGAGGGGTGTGACTGGACACACGCGTGCTCACGCGTGCGTGGCTTCCCTGGGGAGGGAGCTGGGGGGCTGGGGAGAGAAGGTGGGGAACAGATCTGCGTTTTACTGTGTAGCCTTTCATGTTGTCTGAATTCTTTTAACCTTTTGTTGTCATCACCAGGTTGAAAACCCTCCTCAACTTCTGTGTGTCTAAAAAAAAAACAAACCCTAAAATTAAAACAAAAAAGAGGGATTCTAAACAATTAAAAGGCCAAAGTTACATGGCAGGAAAAGCACCTAGCCCAGGGTCCAGCACCCAGGAAGTGCCTGAATGGCTTTCTCCCCTCTCCCACCACAGGTCTGGGTAAGCAAGGGGCACAGTGTTCATCCGGGAACGCACGTGTGGGCTCCCTGAGGGATCCTGCCTGTGGGCCTGGGGCTCCCAGGACCCTCTCCCACTTCCATGCCTGCATGTCCAGGGTGGCTGTCTACCGCGTTCTGGGGGCTCTCCCTGCATCTGGGGGTGAGGGCTGGCCCATCCTGCAAGGTAAATACCTCAGCTTCCCCAGACTTCCAGAATTCCCAGACCAGGAAACCTGCATGGGCTGCCGGGCACCAAAGCTGGTTCTCTCTGCTCTGGCCTTGGGGAGAAAGAGCCCCAGCTGGTTGGGGAAGGGGCCCCAGGCTCAGCCTGAGACCCCCACAGACCGGCCTCCTGTGAGATCCCCGCCCAGCCCTGCGTCCAGATGCCAGATGCATGGCCAGTCTCTTTTCTTTAAGTTTTAGCGTTTCCCACATATTTCGGGGAGACGTTCTCATTACAATATCTCAGACAATAATAAAATGTAGAAAATAAAAACCAGGAGTAATTCCCCCCTGCATTTCTGGAGCCTCCTTTCCCTCAAACATTACTGTCTGTTCGTGGGTATGCCCTTGAACGTTTTGCTATCCTGTGTATTTATCTGTATCTATCCATCTGTCTGTACACTTCCATCCATATGTGTAGCTATACCTTCATCTCTATCTGCTTCAAGTGTATCTGTGACTATGCATGTAGTTGCGCGTGTGCTTCTCACCCAGATGGTAACACTGCACGTTCTGTTCTGCAAGGTGCCTTATTTTTCACTAAATGTATTGTGGGCATTGTTTTGGGTCCGAGCATGCACAACCACCTGCTTTTTAACAGCTGAGCAGTATTCCACCATGTGAGCTGGCCCTTCCTTTCTTGTTCAGTCCCCTATTGAACATTTAAATGATTTGGGGCGCCTGGGTGGCTCAGTCAGTTGAGCGTCCGGCTTCAGCTCAGGTCATGATCTCACAGTTCGTGGGTTGGAGCCCCGCATTGGGCTCAGTGCTGACAGCTCAGAGCCTGGAGCCTGCTTCGAATTCTGTGTCTCCCTCTCTCTCTGTCCCTCCCCTGCTCATGCTGTCTCTCTCTGTCTCTCAAAAATAAATTAAAAAACATTAAAAAAATGATTTCTATCGTGTTGCTCCCACAAACGGTCCTGGGCAGGTCGCATCGTGCATGGAGCAATTTCTCTGGGATAGGTAGGTACCTGGCTAGCCTCCTGGCACCACTGAAGAGACTGAGTACCCCATCTGTGCTCCGTACTAGAAAACTGCAGCCTGGGGAAGCCCGAGAGCTAAGCCACATTCCCACACAAGGGCATAGTTTGCCCGTGTCTGCGGCTGTCACCAGTGCTCAGCAGCCCAGTGTATCACGGTTTTGTATCAGACCATCTCTTCCCATCATAACCCCTACCTCCTGTCACTCCACTGGGATGGCTTTGAAACCGATTGGATTACAGGGAACTTTCCAGCCATCTTGGTTTGTCCTGCTATTGAGTGACCTCCTCCTTGGGGTGATTACAGGGCGAACGGAGGAATCTCCCAGTCCCCAAATTTCTTCCATATCTAAAGGAAGAGGAAGTTTGCTGAAGGCCCTGCCCCTTTGGGGAGCTCTTTTTCCTAAGTCTTCCTGCCACACAGGCAGTGTGGGACAAAGAAGGGCAGGCTGGGAGGCGGAAAGCCCAGGGGGAACCAAAAGAGATGGAACCATAATCATAGCGTCTTCCTCACAAAGTCCCTGCAGGGCCCCAGCCCCGCACCAAGCCTGAGGCGCACGCCCTGCACCGGGTGCTGTAAGTGCCCCCACCTTGTATGAGAGGGAGCCGAGGCTTGGAGGGAGGGGAAGCAGGATTTGAACTCAGGCCTATACAGCCCCAAAGCCCAGGTCCTGTAATGGCAAGGAGCTAAACCTGTGTGCTGGAAGATAGTACTGACTCCCTGAGGAACCCTAGATAAATGAAGGCTGGAGAAGTGTGTGTGTGTCTGTGTGTGTATGTGTGTGTGTCTTGGTGAGGATAAAGGATCTGAAGAGACTGGTGGGATTTGGGGAGGGAGGGAAGCGCCTTCCAGGTGGGCGGAACAGCCTGAACCAAAGCCCAAGGTAGGGGGAACCACATGGTGATGGCAGAAAGGCCTGGTCTGGGTCTGGGTGTGAGACGCAAAGCTGCAAGGTGGGGGCCCTGCCCAGCCCACCGTGAATGCCAGGCGGGGAGCAGCCTTGCAGCTCATCACCGCCGCCATTATCATCTACAGTCGGTCACAGGGCCAGCCCTCACACAGCTGCCGTCACTCCGGCCTTCCACACGTGTCAGCGCCCTCGTCCAACAACTCCGGGACGTGGCCGCCATGACGTCCGTTTTGCAGATGCAAAGACTGACTACAGAGTGCCAAGGGAGCGGGATCAGCGCTGTGGACTCACCGTGGTGAGTCCAGCCCTGGAACTGCCCTCCTGGAGGAGAGGGACACAAAGGAGGGAAGCGGACGGAGGGCTGAGGGAGTGGGGCGCCCGACCGCACCATCAGGGCCCCTCGCACCATCTGGATTTCTGAAGAGGCCAGTGCTGGCTGTGGGGAGCCCTTCCTCAGTCCTCCTGACCCCAGCCATTTTAACCCAGTGGCCTGCGACCCCCAGGGCTGCTTTAGCTGCAAGGCTGGCCCAGAACTTTCTCTTCTGAATTAGCATACAGAGTTCCTTCTCCCATATTCCAAACGCAAGCGCTTGGGAACACATGGGACGTACCCACCAGGTTCCAGCCACTCCGCAACCTGGGAAACAGCAGGGCTCTTCGGGTCTGGTCCTGGCCAGAGCCTCGGTTTCCCCATGTGTAAGATAGAAGCAGTCGCTGTCAGACTGGATAATTGCTAGGGGTATTTATGCTTGTCTTGGGCCCCTGCTTCTCTGGCTTCTGGTCTCAGAGGACATGCGGGCACAGAGTGGAGTGTGGCCCCGCCTCAGAGCCTTGCTGGCCTCTGCCCTGGGAGGACAGAGCAGCCCCGGACCAGGGGGCCAGCTGCGAGGTCAAGCTCTGCTCCTGACGGCTCCTAGCTGCAGCCGGAGTACGTGTGCCCCGGACCCACCACTCAGCGGGCGCTTGACCTCACAGTCCCTCCCTCCTTCCCCGCCTGGGCAGGTCAGGTCGCCTCTCCGGGCCTCAGTCTCTGGACGTGTGCAATGGCTGTTCCTCCCACCCAGGGCTGTTTGAAGCCAGTGTAAGATGCAGATGGAAACTTGGCCCATTGGGGAGATGTATTGCCATGACTGTAAGTGTGAGGTCCAAAGGCCATCAGGGCCGGATGGTCCCTACCCAGAAGGCTGTGCTGGAGCCCAGGCCGCTTTCCCTCCGTCTGTGGTAAAGGAGCAGATGACCTTCTCCCCAGGGCCCTGACACGCAGTGGCATGCCAGGGCTGGGCTCTCTTTCAACCAACATTTTGCCTCTTATTTTAGAACATCCACCCCCCACACAGGGCCCTGGTCAGCACCTAGATGACCCAGGTCTGGTTGGGGGATACACAGGAGGCCCAAACCCCTGGATAAACTCAGAGACACAGACCAAGCCCTTCCTCCCTCTCAGCCCCTAAGTCCGTCTAGTCTTCCTCTTCTCCCCTAACCCGCCACCCCTGGGGTCCTTACCTTATCTGTGACCCTGGCCGGCTTCCACACCACCCTCATGGCCCCTCCGTTTCCTCTCTTGCCACCAGAGACCTTTGGAAATCAAGGACTCAGGCAGAGCTCTCCTGCTGAGTGCCCTCTCCCAAGAGTCTCAGCCTGTGCAGAGGCCCAAGGGGCAGCAGGGGCCAAAGGAGAGGAGGCGTGTCCCTATGCTCTGTAGCCTGCTGCCCCCTGGCCTGCTCAGGGCCTCCTGCTGCTCCTGGGCCCTTCGTCCTGACTGAGGCGTGCCCCACACCCCTGCCCACAAGAGGCTGTGCCAGGTGGAGACAGAGCCTGCTCCCTCTCCCCTCTGCGCGGACCCTACCCCTGTCCTCAAACCTGGCATCTCCTCATGGGCATCAAGCCTCCCTCTGGACCCTCTTCCTATCCTGCCTTCGGTGAGTGAGGGGACCTGGCCGTGTCCCCTTGACAGAGTGCGCTCTCTAGGTCACAGCTGCAAGTCTCTCCAAGGGGTCCGTGAGCCTCAGAGGCAAAGGCACACCTGCTTCATGACAGGGCTCTGAGCCCAGCCCCGTGTCTGGCTCCTGAAATACTTGTCTGATACCCAAACCCGTGGACGTCACTTGCCACCCTGCGTGTGGCCACCCCAGGCACTTGGGAGTGTGTGTGACTTCGGGCTCGGCCAGGCTGAGCTATATTTAGACACCGGGGCCAGGGCGAGCTTCTGGGCCAGAGAAGGCAGTGGAGCCCACAGGGAGGCCTCAGAGGGACCTCCTCATCTAGGGGGATGGTCCCTGTGTAAGAGGCCAAGGCCCAGACCAGGCACCGTTGGCTCCCACTGCCCCCAAAAAAGGCCACGGGAAGATTCTGTTTGAACAAAGGAGGCTCTCTGGCTGGTTTTGTGTGTGGTGTGTGTTTATAGTTAGAAAAAACAAGTTCCGGGCTGGTTGGTCAGCTCCAAGGGTGGGCCAGAGGTGGGGGGCAGGGGCGAAAGTGGGGGGCCTCCTGGCCAGCTCCGAGAGCCCCCTCGAGCCTGCCCTGCTGCCTGCACAGCCCCCCCACCCCACCGCATACCTCCGGTGGCGCTGTGCCAGGCCAGGGTGCGGCTGCCCGGCGGGCGAGGAGGGGCTGCCCTGGCCCTGGCTGCTCGTTCTCCTGCTCCCCCGGGCGGGCAGGAGGCAGGATAGATGTTCGCAATAATTACCCAGCTGCAGCTTCCCCAGAGCCGCCGCCATAGCAACGGTGCCGGGCGCCCCAGCCAAGCGGCCGAGTGGCAGGAGGGGGTGTGGGCGCTCTGGGCAGGTCGGGGAGGGGGTCGCACGAGCCCCAGGCACAGCCCCACTGGCTGTCTTTGTCGGCTCCCTCTCCCCACCGCCCCTCCCCAGAGGCCAGGGGGAGGGGGCTTTGTCTGGGCACAGGGAGGTTGGCACGGCCCAGGGGAGGCTCCAGTCGCCGCCCCGTTCCCGCTGCCAGGACCCGTGGGGCAAGGGAAGCAGGTGCCAGCGCTGGGGGTGCTTGGGGTCCCTGTGGCTCAGGGCTCGACTCGGGGATCGACTCAGGGCATGTTGGCTGCCCGCTGCTCGCTCAGGACCCCTGGGTGTAATCACCCCCCAGTGTCATCTCCCCCCTCCGGAGGGGAGCACGCAGTCGCCAGGGGCTCTGCGGGAAGGGTGATTATGATTCTATACACGCCGCCCAGCAGGGTCCTGTTGGAGCTGGCATAGAGCTGCCTGGGGCAGGACTGGCTCTGGTGTGGGGTTGCCTGCGGGGGGAGGCCTTGGGCCCAGAGGCAGCGTTTTGGGACCCCCAGAATCCTGTCCTCATGGCGTCCAGGCCCCTCCACTCAACAGCTAGGGCCTGGAGGCCTCCTTCCTGAGAACGTTTGATCTGATGAAGGGGATAGCATTTACCTCCATTTTACAGATGGGGAAGCTGAGGCCAGAGAGGCTAGGTGGCCTGGCTAAGGTCACACAGCTAAAACTATAGAATCTCAAGCCAGTTCAGTCTCATCACTGTCCTGTCAGTGCTGTGGTATTTGTTGTGGCTGTTCCCCAGTCACCTGTCACCCGGCAGTGCAGCCCAGTGGTCAGTGAGAGTGCAGACTCTTTGGTCTGGGCTGGGAATGGGGAGCAGGGGATGCCAGTCAACCTCTCCCAGCCTCAGTGTTCCCCTCTGTACAGTGGGGGATATAGCGAACCTTCCCTTATGGGATTGTTGCACCAATGAAAGAAAACACTGCATGGAAAGAGCAGCGCCTGGCACGTGGGAAGTGTTAGCTGTTGTTATTGTTGGAATTATGATTATTTTTATTATTGTTACAACACGAGGAGGTGGACCTACACTCTCACCAAAGCCCTTTTGGGCTCTGGCCCCCCGGGGCTCTCCAGGCAGCTTTCTGAAGGCGAGTCCTCCACCCCCCGCCCCCCGCTGGCAGGCACCCGAGAGGCTAAGCGGGCTGGGAAGTGGGGAGTTCACAGCCTAGTGAGGAGGCGGGTGCTAATCGCCTAATCCCACAAGTGTGTCTGGGGTGTGGGCTGTGAGTGTGAGAAAGGAGACAGACATCGGGCCGAGATGGGGCATGCTGAGCAGAGCTGAGACCCCATTTACATGGAGTGAGCAGGGAGGGCCTCTCCAGGGCGCCAGCCTTGAAAGGGTCAGGAAGAGGACATTCTAGAACATGGCTTTACTTGAGGAAATGAAGGGGGGGCCAGAGTTCTGGAGCAGAGAGGGACAGGGAGACTAAGGTCGGTGAGGTCACATGGGGTTGGATCTCCAGGGCTTTGTGGGCCATGGAGGAGAGTTTGGGGATGTGATTCTAGAAGCTGTAGAAAGTCAGCAAGTGGTTTTAGTCAGAGAAGCAGGTCAATATATATTCGTTAAATGAATGAATGAATGCATGCATGCACGATTGAGTGAATGGAAGTTTTGTTTGCAGTGGCCAACCCCAGAAGCCCTATCCCTCCACCTCTCCCCGCCCTCATCATCCGAGCCCTTCCTTGATGGTTTGGTCCAGTCGCTTGTCAGCTGCCGCCCTGGGAGCACACAGTCATATGGGGAAGGACCAACAAAGAAAGGGAAAATTCCAGATCAGCTGTCAGGACAATATGGAGGAGTCCTAAGAAAGGAGAGCTGACACTGGTCAGGGTACTTTCTGAGAGGGGTGTTGAAGGATCAATAGGAGTTCACTACGTTGCCAAGGCAGAGGCCCCAGCACCTGCACAGGCTCAAACACAGGAAACAGCACAGTGCAATGGGAGGATTTTTTAGTATTTTCATAGGACCAGTGATAATTAAGGACAGATACCTTTATGGAGTCCCTGACTGGGCCCCTGGGTATGTCTGGCCCAGGGCTACAGGTATGATCTCACTGGAATCCCACAATTTAAACCCTGCTCTCTTCAAGGCAGAGGCCCATCTCACCTTTCAGAGTGAAGAATCGAGGTACAGATAAGTCAAGGAACTTGTTCAAGGTCACACAGCAAACAGTGACTCCATTCCCTCCAACACTCAGGGGTGGGGTTGGACTGATGATTCTGACTGGGCCATAGAAGGCCCTGAAGGCTAAGCTTATGTTAGGACCCAGTTCTGGGCTTCCGGAGAGTCACGATGAGGCTTTGAAGTGGGGAGAGAGAGGGCGGGAGCTGCGTTTGAGAAGGAAGACTCGTGGCCTCTGTGGAGGGAGGATGGAGCCACGGAGAGCAGCTGAGCGACTGCTCCAGCGGTGCAAGTGAGGGATGCGAGGTCTTGATCCGCAGGGGCCCCGGGGAGGCCTTTGAGGGAGGCCAGAGGGCAGAGGTGAGGCCGGGTGAGCCAAGAGAGGCCGCTGGCATGGAGTTCAAGTCTAGTGAGCCTAACAGGAAGTTGGTGCTCTTTCCTCCCCTCTGGCTGGTGATTATTTCACCGATACAGGCAAGAGTTCACCTTTTCTCCTTTGTGAGATTCCAGGCGGCTTTCTTCTTTAAAAGTGGCTAGGACAAGGCATTTCTTAACCCACAGCGATGCTGGCTGGTGGTGGCATTTCAGGCACAGGGCCACCGCTGTGGGTTTTCCCCAGAGTCTCCGAGGCCCCTAACAAGCTGAGAGCACGAGGCACCGTTCTTGGTGGCAGTGACTCTTGAGGGTGCCTGGGGGAGCCAGCATTTGGGAGGGGGTCTGGGCAGGGGTCGGACTGCCCTGGGTCCCTTCCAGACGTTGCTAGAGCTACAGAAATCGGAGACGTCTCTGGAAGCCCGGCAGCGGCATTCCTGACCTCCCTCTTCGGGCTTCCCGAAACCAGGCCGGTGAACTGAAGCCCTTGGCCCGCCTGCCCGCTGCTCTGGGACTGTTGTCGCTGGGAGTGAGCAGGCGATGGCTCGAGCTGCAGGTGCTGTTACCTGAGCCCAGGTCATGGCCACTCCGAGGGGAGGAGGGGCGTGTTCCCACACAGCCCGAGGGCTGGCTCACTTCCTCGGAGAAGCCATGGCCTGGGGCCTTCCCTGGCCCAGAACCTGGGAGGACGGTGTGGCTTTGTCAACCCCCTGCCCACACCCCAAGCCCCTTCAGGGTACCTGCTGCCAGTGGGGAATTGGGACTTGGTGGAAAGTGCTGGTCTGGGATCTAATAGCCTAAGGCTGAAATCCTGGCTTGGCGTTTGAACACCCCAGTGGCCTTGGACAGACCACCATCTTGGCTGAGCCTCACTTTCCACACCTGTAAAGGTGGTTCGTATAAGACAGAACAGGATAATGGCCCCTGTACAGAGCAGACAGGAAGTGTGAGCCCCTGTGGCCCCTCCCCTTCCCCAGCAGTACGACCAACGGGGTGAGAGGAGAAGAGAAAGGCCAAACGCCAGTCAGCCAACACGAAATCACTGGAAGCCTGATGAACCTGGGGCTGATCGCCCGTCAGAGGCCCTGCTTGAGCCGGATGTGCTGTCAGCTTGGCGTCCAGATGGGCACCCAGAGCAGGGCACGCCTGGCCAGCCGTGGAGCACAGATGGCGACAGCACTGAGGCCAGGACTGCGGTGGGACGGGCCACGGAGGTGGCTGGGGGGTCGCCAGCAGCCTCCGGCCCCTCCCTTCCTCCGAGCAGAGCCCGAGCTGCCCAGGTCAGTCTCCACTGGTGGCTGTCACACTGCTGATCTTGGCGCTAAGTGTCGCCGGCCTTCAGGAGCCCTTCCTCATGGGTAGCCCTGCCTGTCTGTGACAAGGCAGACAGCTGGGTCCCCAGGAACACTTTCTGACTTCTGTCTACATGACCAGTCCTCTCCAGCCCACCCCAGAGTCCCTGAGGGATGGGCCAGTCCCTTCTGGCCTCACCACTCTGGAATTTCCTTCTCCCAGAATCTCTTAACAAGGCAGCCCGTGTGGCTGAGGCCACCACCATCCCCGTCTCACAAATGGTAGGGAGGGGGCGGCTCCATCCGTTGCAAAACTCCTTTGGCGCGTGTCAGGTCCCGAGCAGCAGCCTCCAGAATGACTCTGTTTCCTGGAGTGACCGAGTTCCCGCAGGCCCGTGCCACATCTGCACTTGGGGTTCCCTCTGCCCCCAGTGCTCTTCCCCGAGAGCCGCACACACTCCCGCGTGTCCTTGAGGCCTCTGCTCTAATGCCTGCTCCCCAGAGGAGCCCTTGTGAGCATCTCAAGCTGCCTGCCTTCTCACTCGGTGCCCCCTGCTCTCTCTAGTTTTCTTCCTAGCGCTCACATCATACACAGTTTGGTTTCCGTGCAGTTACCTGCGTGCCCACACGCGGGCCCCTGGAACGCGAGCGCCGCCAAGGTGAGGGGCCTGTCCTGTTCCCGGCTGAACCCCAGAACCTAGCACACTGCCGGGCATAGAGAAGGCACTCGATACAATCATCGAGTGAATGAAGGAGCGAATGAGAGACGGAGTTCATCGCTCAGCAAACATTTATGGGCACATACACTGAGCAAGGTTACCATCGGCACGGGGCCTGGGCACCAAAGCCCTCGCACCGGGCCTCGGGGAGGGCGGCAGGGCAGGCGATCCAAAAGCAGAGGACAGAAGGAGGCAGCGAGGGATCCCAGGAATCCGAGGCATGGGATTTCATGGAGCGGGGGGCATCTTCCATTTCCTAGCTGTGCACTCTGGGGCTCAGCGCCTGCCCTCTCTGAGCCCCAGAGTCCTCACTGTAAAGTGGAGCAAAATATTCTGACCGAGGGGCCCAACCTGGCCTGCTCCCTCCTCCGCCACCACCATCTGGGCACATCTAAAATCTATTATCCCCATAGCAGCCAGAGGGACCTTTCTTTTATCTTCTTTCTTTCACTTCCAAAAAAGTATTTCTTTTTTGAATAGGTGGCAAATTTGCATGGCTCCAAATTTGAAAGGTGCAAGAGCGAATGTAGAAAAAAGAAAGTGTCCCTCCCACCTGGCCCAGCCAGCCAGAACTCCGCCCCAGAGCCAGGCGCAGTTCCTAGTTTCATCTATCATGCCTGAGATGATTTTATGCATATACGAGCCAATGCATACCTTTATCTCTCTCTCTTTTTTAAGCAGACAGCAGCATACCATGCACATGGTTCTGCCCCGTGCTTTTCTTCACTTGACGATCAATCTGGAGGGTTTACAGAGGACTCTTAAAAACAAACAGAGTAGCTGGTCCCTCCCCTGCAAACCGGCCCTCTGGTGGACCCCTAGCATTCTCAGAATAAAACCCAGACTTCCACAGGGTGCTCTCTCATCCAGCCACGGCCAGCATCTCTGAACCCACCTCCCTCTCTCTCCCACTGGCTGGCTCTGCCCCAGCCAACATGGCCTCCTCACTGTTCCTCCAGTATGACAGGCACAGTTCCACTCCAGGGCCTTTGCACATGCTATTCTTTGTTTAACGTTTATATCTTTGAGAGATACAGAGAGAAATAGTGCAAGCAGAGGAGGGGCAGAGAGAGAGAGGGAGACACAGAATCTGAAGTAGGCTTCTGAGCTGTCAGCGCAGAGCCCAACTCAGGGTTCAAACTCACGAACCGCGAGATCATGACCTGAGCCGAAGTCAGCTGTTTAACTGACTGAGCCATGCAAGTGCCTCTGCACTTGCTGTTCTATCTGCCCTCTGCCTCCGCAGATTCTCTCAGCTCTCTCTTTTTTCAGGTCTCTACTCAGTTAGCACCTGCCCTGGGACCTCATCCTAACTAAACCGTCCATTTCCCACCTGTCCCTTTATTCTCCTTTATTTTTCTTGACAGCATTGATTGGCATTTGTGACAAGATGTAACTACTTCACCTGACCTTTCCACCTGACTGCTGGGTCTGTCTTGGCCAAACACCATTCAACACTTGCAAGTTTTTTCTAAGATTTTAAGTAATCTATATACCCAATGCCGACCTTGAACTCACAACCCTGAGATCAAGAGTCACACGCTTCATCAACTGAGCCAGACAGGCACCTCAACCCTTGGATTTAAAAAAAATTTTTAATGTTTTTATTTATTTTTGAGAGACAGAGAGAAACAGTGTGAGCAGGGGAGGGTCAGAGAGAGAGGGAGACACAGAATCGGAAGCAGGCTCCAGGCTCTGAGCTGTCAGCACAGAGCCCGACATGGGGCTCAAACCTATGAACTATGAAATCATGACCTGAGCCAAAGCCTGACTCTTAACCGACTGAGCCACCCAGGTGCCCTGGATTTGCTTTTAAATAAAGTTTATTTATCTACTTGGAGAGAGAGAGAGAGAGAGAGCATAAATACATGTTGAGTGGGGGAGGGGTGGAGAGTGAGGGAGAGAGAGAATCCCAACCAGGCTCCTGGCTGTCACAACACATTCACGAGCCCGTGAGATCACAACCTGAGCTGAAATCAAGAGTCGGATGCTTAACTGACTGAGCCACCGAGGAACAACGCCCCCAAACACTTCAGTTTTAATGAGTACTCCATAACTCTGTGTTGTCTGGTGAATTGACATCCCCATTTTACAGATGAGGAAACTGAAGCACAGAGAAGGGAAATCCCTGCCCCAAGCCGGGCATCACAATTCCATCACCCCATTCAAAGTTCTCACCAGAGCCCCTCCTCCATTTCCTAGCTGTGTGGTCTGCGGCTGGCCTCTTGCCCTCTCTGAGCCCCAGCGTGTCCCATCCCATCCTGTGAGGGACTGTACGGAGGATGAGAGGGTGTCCGCGGTGCTTTCCCGGGGAGCACAGGCCTACTCACACACCACCCTGCCTCCATGCTGACGCCTCTCTGTCCTTTGCCCTCAGGGGACCCCACCCAGGCTGGCCCATCATGACCATCGAATTCAAGGAAGAGGTTCCCAGCCATTAACAGTATTTTTAAACAAGGATCCCAAGGAAATATTTTAAAAATCCTGCATCGTGCTGGGGAACAGCTCTGAATTATTAACTATTAGGCAGCCCTGCTGTATTTCTGGACAGAGTTTATTTCGACACATACAATTTTCCTCCTGGTAATTTATGAAAAGCGCATTCCCTTCTTCAGGAAATCACACCCCCTTCTGAGCACCACCTCCCCCACCCCAAACTTGAATGTTTACTGGGTAATCGCAACAAACTTTTATCTTAAAGTGCATCTGCTCGCTGGCCTAATATTGGAGGACGTTTCCCAGGGAGCCGCTGCAACTGTATTTCTGAAATGTCCAGCCTGGGGCCTTTTAGGAATTCAATAAAACCCTGTCAATTAGGATGAATTAATCATCCATCCCCCAGCAATGCCCCCTCTCTGTCAGCCCCACACTATGACACCTAGTGGGGAGATCACATACGGGCTTCATAGCCAGGTGGTCGTGGGTTCAAGCCCAGGGGGAATCCTGTTTCCTGGGACTCAGCGACCCTGGCCTCCCGCTGCATTGCCTACCCTGTCCCAGGCCTCAAAGGTCCACGCTGAGTAAGATGATCCTGAATTTGGAGGCAGAGGCCCTACCTTGTCTTGGCATCACAGACTTAGCTGAGTGACCACAAGTAAGTTACCGAATCTCTCTGATCCAGTTTTGTTTTGTTTTGTTTCCTGATACAGTTTTCTCATCCCTAAAACAGGAGATTACAGTCTGAATTCAGGCATCTACTCAACAAATATATAGAACACCTCGTGCTGGGCACCGGGGGACCCAGCCAGCACCCACCCTCATGGAGCTCAATCCAGGTGGCAGGTCTGACCATCTACACACACGAGGGAAAAAGCAATGCTTTTTGTTTTTTCATTTTTTTAAAACATTTATTTATTTCTGAGAGACTGAGAGAGACCAAGCATGAGCAGGGGAGGGGCAGAAAGAGAGAGAGACACAAAATCCAGAGCAGACTTGAGGCTCTAAGCTGTCAGCACAGAGCCTGTCATGAGGCTCGAACTCACAAGCCGCGAGATCATGACCTGAGCTGAAGTCGGACACTTAACCAACTGAGCCACCCAGGTGCCCCAGAACAAGAGAAATGTTGAATGCTAGCAAGAGCTATGGAGAAAATAAGGCTGGGGGCGCCTGGGTGGCTCAGTTGGCTGAGCGTCTGACTCTGTATTTCAACTTTGGTCATGATCTCACAGTTCATGGAATCCAGCTCCGTAGTGGGCTCTGTGCTGACAGTGCAGAGCCTGCTTGGGATTCTTTCCGCCCCCCCGCCCCTCCCTTATTCACTCGCTCGCTCTCGCTCTCTCTCTCTCCCTAAATAAATAAACATTTAAAAAATTTAAAAAAAGAAAAGAAGACTGGGGTAGGGAGGCGTAATTTTTAGGAGGTCCAGGACAGGGTGGGATTCAGGGAACAAAGCAAATCCTGAACCCCAGCAGGGAAGAGTTTGCTCCCCAGCCCCCAGAGACAGACAGCATCCAGAGATTTGGGGGTGCCACGCTGGGGGTGGGTGCTGCTGTCCTCCTGCAGCACATGGGATGCCCTAAAGCAGAGAACACCCGGGCCCTGGACATCATTGATGCCGAGTGGAGGGACCCTGCTGGGGGGCCTGTGGGCCACTGTAAAGCCTTCAGCTTGTACTCTGAGTGACCCAGAAGCCAGGGGAGGGTTCTAAGCAGAGGGAAGACCTGACCTGACTGGGTGGGAAATGGGCTGTATGGAGGGAGGGAGAGCCGATGTCCCCCCAGATCCCGCCGGGGCTCCCCACCCCACCTGTACTGGGAGCACCAACAAGGTGGCCGAGGGCCTGCCCTCCCCCCGGGGAGCGGCGGGGACAAATGCACGGAGCTCTGTTCGAGGTGTGGAAGGCTCCTCTAGTCCCACTTGGATATGTCCCAGGGTCCGCAGGCTCTGCCTGGCCCCTGCCCGCCCTTCCCAGCCCTGTGCCCCCTCTCACCTTCTCGCCTGGCCCATGCCTGTACTGGGGTGTGCTGCCTCCCATCAGGGGTGCCTAAGCTCTTCGCTGCTTAGATACTCCCCTGCTTTTGTGACCCTTCTCAGATGCCACCTCCTTACCCAGGCTCCCTTGGCCCCCCCCCCAACCACCCTGTCTAAACACCTGTCACTTCATCCTTTACCTTCTGGCTCCGTACCCTGCTCCTGTCTGTCCACCTGGCATCCTCCCATCCATCCTTCCCTCTGTCTCTTCATTCGTTCAGCACATGCTCAGTGAGTTTTAACTAAGTGCTGGCCCCTATGTGCAGGGGCCCCAAGGAGGGAATGAGACAGACAAGGCCCCACTCACGCAGGTCCACTGAGGACAGATATTAGTCACACAAGCGCACACCAGCAGCTATAAGAAGAGCTGGAAATTAAAAGCCCGGGTGCCGTGGGAGTGGGCACTGGGAGTGCCTGGCACAGGCTGGGGTCAAGGAGGGCTTCCTTGAGGAAGCAGCTGCTGAGCTGAGATCTGGAAGGGAATAGGAGGTAAGAGAGTAAAGTAGGTACATTTGTTAGGAGGCTGGGGCTGGGCAGGAGCATGGAGCATGTGGGGAAACTGGAGGCCAGTCATTGTGAAAGAGCATGGAGAGGTCAGAGGTGCATGGGGGGCAGGAAGTGAGGTCCAGAGGTACCTGGGGGCTCGATCATGTGAGGCCTGAGGAACAGGGTAAGGAGGGCCAGGGGGAGGTTTGAGGCAGGGGGAAGTGGGAGATAATTTACATCCTCAGTCCTCTTGCTCTTGGAGAATTATCTGAAAGGGGGTGAAGGGGACAACAATGAGGAGGGTGCTATGGTTGTCCAGGCTAAAGAGGGTGGCGGCCTCATCCAGGAGGTAGCAGGGGAGATGGAGAGAAATTAAAGGTCAAATGGATGGCCCTGAGGGTGGAGTGGATGTGACGCTAGGAGTCAAATATTCATTCATTTACCCAATGACTTGCCTTTTGTGGGCCTAAGTAGTCCACTGGTCCAAGGGTCCCCCACTTCATCCATCCATCCATCCATCCATTCATCCATTCATCCACCTGCTCATCCATCCATCTGCCCACTCATCCATCCATGCATCCACTTGCCCATCCATCCATCCATCCATCTGTCCATCCATCCATCCACTTGCTCATCCATCCACTTGCTCATCCATCCATCCATCCACCTGCCCATCCATCCATCCATCTGTCCATCCATCCATCCACTTGCCCATCCATCCATCCACCTGCCCATCCAGCCATCCGTCCATCCATTCATCCATCTGTCCATCCATCTTTCTATTCTGTGTTTCTCAGCACCTACTGTATATCAGACTGTGTTGAGGCCCAGGGACCAGAAAACCCAGCATTTATCCAACTCTCACTGGGAATCCGGAAGTCTGGTTTCAGTTAGAGAATCTTAGCAAGGCTGGAAGGGCCCAGAGGGGTCAGAGGCCAGATGCCGTTGCTCCAGGGGCGCTGAGGCCAAGAGAAGCTCGAGTCCCCATCCATCACCAAGAAGCAGGAGGATGGGCCTTGGACTCAGAGAGCCCCCATGCCTCCCACTGCAGCCCTCCTGAGGGTCTCCGGCAAGTCCTGCCTGGGACCATTCAATCCCTAAGGAGGCCCTGTATCTGGATGAGGAGTAGCCTTGGGGGCCCATAGACCCCTCCTTGCAGACATCCTTGTCCTACCCCCACCCACCCGAGTGGCTGCAGGAGGGGCCCGACTGAGAAAGTGCCTCTGTGACGCCCAGAGGGCCCCTGGGATGCTGATTCATGGCTCACCAGAGCTGCCTGTTAAATATGCAGGGCTTGGCTGTGGCCTGTGCCTGTCACTTTAAGGAGGGCTTGGGGCTCCCTACCCAAGCAGCTTCCAGTAGGAGCAGGAATGGGGCAGGCCTGGTGTCTCCAGAGTGTAGACCTTCTGACTCCAACCTGTTAAGGCAGCCTGGGGCAGAGCCACAGGTCCCTGGGTGGGGCAGGGAGGCACCCCCCAGCTCAGAGGGCCCTTCCTTTTCCCAGGCTCACACCCCCAGGAAGGAAGGGAGCCTGGATCCCAGCTGGATTCCAAAGCTTGGGTCTGTGGGCCCTGGGCAGTCCTGAGCAAGGGTAACCTCTTGTTTAGTTTGTCTGCGGCTGAGGGGTAAACCAGGATGAGCTGGTCTCTCTATTCTGAGCCCTCTATCAAGGCCAAAGCAATCCTCATGCTGATAGCTTTGTGGGTGGAAAAATTCCTGGGTCCTAGGGGCTGCCCCACCTGGGACAAGTGTGACCTTGGGCAGATCGTCTGGTTTCTACATTTCCTTCTCCTCAGCTGTAATGTGAGGCCGTGGTCCCTGCTCTCTGCCCCACTCAGGCCAGTGAGGGAGTCCAGGCTGCCCAGACCTTGATCTCTCATTTGAATCAGTCTCTGTGCACTGGGGGCAGATGTCCTTGGGGACCTCTGGATTGGCCCATGCGAGACGGGGATCCATTGAGGCACCTGGCACAGGCCGTGGCACATAGGACATCCCAGCACACACTGAGCAGATGCACAGGTGCACAAATGAGCAAACAGAAAGTTAAACGTTTGTCTGTGCCTGCTCTGTGCCCGGAGCTGGCAGAACAGAGGAGCCAGACCAACCCTGACACCAAGAGGTCATCCTCAGAGGGGAGAGGAGACAGAAGAAGAGGCGGTGCCCAGGGTGGCCCCGTTTTGACCTTCTGGGTTCTACTACTGCCCCCAGGGGAACTTGGGAAGATCACTTTACTGCTCTACGTCTCAATAGTCCCCATCTGAAAACAGTATTCAAAATGGCATCTTCCTTACAGGTGTTGAAAGAAGTAAATAAGCAGGAGCCCAGCACCCGCACGACGGTGGTTATTATTACTGCAATCCTTATGTGAGGGAGGCAGATGGGGGAGAGGGGAGAGGTTGCCAGGAGGAGGGGGCAGCGGCAAGGGGAGAGCCAGGAGCCCAAAAGGGTGACCTTGGGGAAGGCGCCTGGCGTCTGTCTCCAGCTGGTACAGAAGAAGTTGGAAGCAGTAGCTCTCAGGCCTCTCGGGTCTGCTGGTCTGAGTCTGCACAGAGTCCCTGCCTGGGGCCCGGGGTGGGGGAAGGGGGCGGGGCTGGGGGCCCTTCCTGGCAGAAGCCCTCTGCCTTGCCCACGGCGGCGGCAGCTCATCGGAGCCGGGGTTGGAGCCAAGGACAAATCACACAATTCGTCACTGCTGGGCAGCCTCCATCCAGCCTTGCCATGAGACCACGAGACCACGCTTGGCAGGTGAGGAAGAGTCTACAACGGCTGAGGTTCACCAGCTACCTGACGAGCCAGGGTGGGGCAGCCACTTGCTGTCCCCCCGCTACCTCCGTCCCAACCCCGTCCCACAGAGAGCTCTCTCAGCTCTGCTGCTCTCATCCTGCAGAGGCAGACGGGGAGCTGAGGCACAGGGAAGCCAGAGGGTCACCTGTGCTGCCCAGGGAACACGCAGGGCAGAGAGGCTGGGGCTTAGGCACCCAGTCTGCACCTGCTGCTTCATGGGCTCCATGGGTCCCATGGGGATGGGGACAGATGACAGGGCTCCTCCCCATGACACAGAGGCATTGGGCATTATCATAGCCCACCACCCGTGCTAGCTGGCGCCCTGTCCTCCGGCTCCATGCCTGTTCTGTTCCAGGGTTCCCAGAAGCCCCATGGCCAAGCCCACTCATTGTGCAAAGGCCAAGGTGGCCCTGGCTGATGCCCCTCCACCTGGCCCAGGTGCTGAAACCTGGAGACAAGGCTGATGCTGAACGGGCCAGGCAAGGGGCCTGTGGCCGCCACCGTGCTGGGCGAGCAGGGGTCCTGAGCCACTCTTGGGCACCTGCTCACTCACTCGGCCTCGTTTGCCATAATTATCCAGCCATCCCCTTCAAATGTACGGCAACCATAGCAACAGACAGATGTTCTGTCCCAGCCACAGTCCACAGTGAGCCAGGAGGCAGCACAAAATTTAACCCCTTCCAGCTCAGGCAGGCAAGGGCAAGAGGGCCCAGAGGCCCCAGGCAGAAGCTCAGCCTCATGGAACAGCCCTGTGGGGGACTAGGTGACTCCTGAGGACCCTTTCATCTTAGACACTCACTTCCCCATCTGCACCCTTCCACCTTTTGTGCTCCCTTCTCCCCAGTGCTGAAAGAGGCCCCATGTGAACAGCTGGGACGGGGCTGGCTGTGCCTTGAGGGCTAGCTAGCTGTGGTACAGGCTGAAAGCACTGGACGCGGTATCAGCTGAGCCGAGCGGGCTCCTGCTTTCGTTCTGCCTTGGGCTTACTGTGTGACCTCGGGTGAGTGACTCACCTTCTCTGAACCTCAACTGTGCCTCTGTACAATAAGGGGGTAGACTCTCATTCCACAAATATTTACTGATTATCTATTGCATGCCAGGCCCTAGGGTAGGCCCCGAGGAGCTCCAGGGCCCTGAGGAGGCTTCAGGAAACCCCAGGGTCCCCAATGTAGAGATGGTGACACTGGCAATAGAAGGGAATGACACATAAGCTGACTGGCATTTTTGTGAAGTGCAGTTAAAGGCCTAAAAGTGGCCGCTGATGGAGAGTAAGAGGTGGTAAGCACTGGCCTGCTTTAGATGGGTGGTCAGGGGAGGACTCTGAGGAGGGGACACTTGAGCCTGAGGCTGCACAGGGCTTGGCCGTGCAGCACTGGGGGAGGACAGTCCCTGGCAGAGGGACCAGCAAGGGCTAAGGCCTGTTGGGGGAATGAGTGAGCATGGGCTGCACTGTCTGGGAGCAGCAAGGAGCCCACGTGGCCAGCAGAGCCTACACAGAGGCACAGGGAGGGGAGAACATCGGGGTCCCAGCCAGAGACGGTCCCACCTGGCAGGCCACCTGCCCTGGGAAGCTTCTGAGCAGCGGCCGCACAGTCCGACTTCTGCAGAGCCTCGGGCCTTGGCTCTGTTGTCTCCTGTCTCAACCCATCACCCTTAACTCCAGCAAAGGGGGCCTCCCAAGGGGGCAGGGGACAGTGGCTCTAGCGGAGCACAGATGAGCCCTAGGAGTGACCAGGAGGAACCCCATCGGGGGAGGGGGCCCCACATCCCATCAGACCCGAGTCCAGTCCCACCTCTGCCACCTCCTTGTTCTATGGCCTTAGATAAATGACTTCGCTTCCCTGGGCCTCCCTAGCCCAGTCTCCTCTGGTTCACTCAGCTCTGGCCTCACTTGCTGTTTTGTAACACCCCGAGCTCAGCCTGTTTCAGGGCCTTTGCAATTTACTGCTTCCTCCACCTGGAACGTTCTTCCTCAGGCTCAGTCTTCACGGCTTGCCGCCTCCTCAGAGAGGCCTCTAGGACCACCCTGGCTAAAATAGAGCCACCCATGTCTCTGTCTCTTGGTGGCACTCGATGTTCTCCTAAGTCCTTCCAGATCGTGCTCCTACGTCGAACACACATTTCCCCTGTGCCTGGCCCTGTCCTCGGTGCTGGGGAGAGAGCAGAGACCACTCCTTGCCTGCCCTTCCCAGAGGGCACATTCTAGCAGGTGACACAGACCAAGATAAAGAAGTGGCAAGAGGGAGGGACTTTGGGGGCCTCACAGAGACAGTGGCAGAGGAGCAGAGACCTGAGGAGGCAGTGGCAGTGTGGGGATCTGTGGGAAAGGTGTCCAGGCAGAGGCCCGGAGGGGCTGCCTCTGTGTCATTGCTCTGTTCCTGGCGCCTAGCACACAGTAGGTGCTTCATAAAAGTCTGGCATTGACATTGTGGGGGCAGTTGGCGGAGCGTGGGCTGCTGCCGAGCTCCTGGCCCCCACAGGTCCTGCATGCCCAGGCCCTCAGAGGGCACACCCAGCATCACAGGGTCTGATGCCACCAGCTGGAGAAGCCCCCTGCAGGCCCAGGGAGGTGGCCGGAGGCTGCAGGGGCTGGTCTCCAGGGCTCTCCCGTGCCATGCAGGGAATGGGGACGTTATCCCCAGGGCCAAGGGCAGCTGTCGAAGGCTGGGTGGGTGGATGACATGATTAGATCCAGGCTTTTTAAAGCCCTTCTGGCACCCACCGAAGAGACTGGAGGAGCCGAGTCCGGCCGGGGAATGGCTGGAGACAGGGAGACTGTGGGGGAGCAGGAAGGCCTCCAGCAGGCCGAGGCCCCAACGTGCCCAGCCAGGCCCTGCTGGAGGCCCAGCGGAGGAGGCAGGAGTGCATGAACCCAGGACAAACCCGTGCCCTCCCGGGAGAGACCCGCAGCAGAGGCGGTAAGTACACTATGCGTGTGTGAGACTGTTCTAGGTGCTGAGGGGGAAGAGAAAAAACGGGGAAAGAGTACGTGGCAGATGGCAGGTCAAAATTGTCGCTAGGACGCTAGGAGAGGCCTCCCCAGAAGAGACTGCTGTGTGCCTGAATGCTGCTGGGGAAGAACATTCCAGGAAGCAGCCACCGGACTCACAAGCTGGAGTGGGGGGCACCCGGGGAGGAGGAGGGAGCCAGCCGGGGCGTGCGGAGCCTGTGGGCCTGTGGCCTTCACAGGGACAGCGGCCTCTCTGAGTGCCCGGCTGCAGGGTGGCTGGAGGCCACGCGGGGCTCTCCGCGGAGCAGGGTCCCTCTGGCTGCCACGTGGAGAATAGACCGCAGGCAGCAGGGCCAGGCGGGCCAGCGGGAGGCGGACGGGGGAGCCGGATGGAGGCTGATCCGGGGGGAGGCGAAGGGCTGGCGAGCAGTGCTGGGAACGAGGCGAATCGGGAGGTTGGCGCCAGCAGGACCTGCTGGGGCTGCCTGTGCGGGATGAGGCGCGCGCGCGCACGTGCACACAC
>NC_043711.1:81261334-81276289 GCF_006229205.1 Suricata suricatta | reverse complement strand
TCCACGGGGACGTCCAGGTTGGGGGTCTCGGAGGGGGTGGGTCACCCGCAGGGAAGCCGTCTTTATTTTTGTATTTTGTTATAGTCTTTATTTATTTTAATGTAATTTGTTGTCAAACCGGCTAACACGGTGTGTACAGTGTGCTCTTGGTTTGGGGGGTAGATTCTGTGGAGAAGCCGTGTTTAAAGTCAGCCAGGAAGGAGGGTAGGTCGAAGAAACTGGATGCGGGGGTGAACCCTGAGAGGTGGGGATGAGAGGGCAGAAGATGCGGAAAAGGGGCGGCAAGGGGGCAGCCAAGGGAGTAGGAGGCAAGCAGAGCATCCTGACAGCCAGCAAGGAAGGCGTGGAAGGAAGGTTAGCTGTGTCAGGCGCCGCTGGCGGGTCAAGGGCAATGAGAGAAGGCACTGGTTCAGCAAGGCGGAGGTCCTCGGTCTCCTGGGAGAGGCCGTGATAGGCTGGGGAAGCTGGTTCAGGGAAGAGAGGGGCCGCAAGGAAAGACACACTTGCAAGGAGCTCCTTCCTGTGCAGGGTGGGAGAGAGACGGGACAGCAGGGGAGGGGATGGGGGCTCCAGGAAAAAACCAGCAGTTGTATGTTGCTCCAGTTGAGCAGGTAGAGAGGGAAATGCTGACGAGTTCTAAGAGGGGAGGCTGCTGGCGCAACGTCTCAGGGGAGACAGAAGCAAGGGGTCCCTGAATCATCCCTGCCCCCCTGCACGCTAGGAGGAGAGTGGTGCTACCATGTCCGCTTTACAGATCTGGAAACCGCAGCCCAGAGAGGTCGGTTCTCTCGGCCCAGGTCACACAGCCAGGAGTGATAACGAATCTCCGAAACTCTGCCCTACACTTCGTAGGTGAGGCTGTTGTCCTAGTGGACAGATTCGGCCCAGAGAGGTTCAGTCACTAGTCACAGCTCACAGAGCAGGTTAGTGGCCAGGTTAGGAGGTGGATTTGAGATGTGGAGGGAGGGGCGGCAGGAGGTGGCAGGAGGGACTCAGGCATCCAGCGCAGTGGCCCGGAAACTTCTCCCTGGGCTGGGGACTGGGAGAGGAGCAGGTTTTCAGAATCTGTTGAGCTCAGTCAGGGATGTGCACGAGTTTCCCCATGTTTAAAACGAGGCACAGAGCTGACTTCACCAAGTCACTGAGACTCAAATGAGTAGATGTGGGTAAAGCCCTTGGAATAGGGCTCAGCACCCAACAAATGCCGTGTGGCGTGTTTGTGCTCCTTAGTCGGAGTCTGTCTGGACGGACGCACACGGTGGCTCACACCCAGAAGTGGCAGGATGAGAGCGTGACGGAAACTCAGGGCCACACAGACCCTTTGGGGTCCTTCCTGGAGAAGCGTCGGCTCTGAGTTAATCCCCGGATTTGAATGCTCAGCCTTCAGGGGACTCCAAGAGCCCTTAAGAAGCTCCAAGCATAGGGGCGCCTGGGTGGCTCAGTAAGCTGGGTGTCCAACTTTGGCTCAGGTCATGATCTCACGGACCATGGGTTCAAGACCCGCATCGGGTTCTGTGCTGACAGCTCAGAGCCTGGAGCCTGCTTCGGATTCTGTGTCTCCCTCTCTCTCTGCCCCTCCCCTGTTCACGCTCTGTCTCTGTCTCAAAAATAAATAAATAAACAAACAAACAAAAAAGAAGCTCCAAGGATAGAGCTTCTGGGCGAAAGATCTTTTGCTTCCTGAAGCCTGAGGCCTTCGTCTATAGGATGAGTAACTAGACTCTCACTTTGAGGAGATGTGGTGACTGTAAGATGTGCTGAATGAGTCTGAAGACCAAAATTTGGCCGGGCTGGGAATTCTCCCTGCTCTGCCCTAATTTGCTGTGTGACCTTGGACAAGTAGCCTAACCTCTCTGGGCCTTATCTATAAACCCTGGATGATGTAAGCGTTCCTGCAGACTGCTGCCTCCGTCATTATTCAGACAGAGCAAGCCCACAGCTCTCCCTAGGGAGCTCCTCAGCTTGGCCTGCTTCTCATCAGAGCAGAAAAGGGGCTACAGCAAGAAGGATGCAAGGCCACCGGGGTCTGAAAGATCCCACTTTGGGGCAGCTGTGCCCCAGGAACACTCTCAGGTGTCTGGGGTGGCATCTTGGGTGGCCTGTGTCTCATTGATCCAGGACAGAGAAGCTGTGGGGCCTATTTCCCAAGTGTCCCCATTTTATGGATGAGTAAACTCAGGCTCACAGGAAACATAACTCACCGACCCTCAGAGCCCTCCTCTTGCACTCCAGGCCACCCGAGGGAGCTGGCGCTCGGGGTGCGGGTATGAGACCCCCAAGGGCATAAATAAGCCTCTGCTCTGGTTCCCACAGTCAGTCTCAGTCTGTGGCATCTCCCACGTGTCAGGCCTCCTACTGGGCACTGGGGACACTGAGAGGACACAGATAGGGTCCTCACCTCCTCTGGTGGAAAAAGAACATGCAGACAGAAACACAGAGAAGTTAAAGAGAAGGAGAGATTCATTCTGACCTAAGCATCTGGGGAGGCTTCCTGGAGGAGGAGGCACCAAGATAATTCTGGAACACTAACAGTAACTGTTACCATCTTTTGAGCAACAGCCTCTAGCTTCAGGGGATGGCCTTCCTGCACCTCTCCTGGTCCCATTACCTCAGTCCCATTTTAGAGATGAGAAGAGTGAGGGTCAGAGAGCCGACAGGTCCAAGGTCACATGGCTTGGGAGACACGCCTGAGCCCATTCCAGAGACCCACCCTCCCTGGGCTGAGGAGGCAGGGAAAGGCTCCCCACCCTGACAGCCTCGGCCCAGGAGACCCAGCCAGGTCTTCCCCTGGCTGAGTGTCCCCAGCGCCCAGTTTCACTTCCCAAAACACAGACCTATTTTGGATCCTGGACTTCCTTTCTCACTCATGGCCGTTCGGGCTCTGAGGACCGGGCAACCGTAGAATGGACCTGGTGCCCCTGGGCCTTTCCCAATGCCCCTCTTACACCACCGCACTGGAGCCTTCTCCCTCCGGGCGCCCTGGCTCCTCAGGGAGGGGACCGACCGCAGGGGGCTGGCCGGAGCCGCTCCCCCCCCCCCACCAGCCAGCCCCACTCAGCCTGAGCTGCCCCCCACCGCGTCCTGGCCCTGTGCCCTCAGGCAGACCAGTCCCCTCCCAGAAGCCCCATTTCCTTCCCCGTGCTAGGAAATCGAGGCAGCCTCCCATCCGGGTAGAACCAAGTGAGAGTCCATCTAATTTAGCAGCTGCGGCCGAGACACCACCCTCGGCCCCCGTGATTCCAAGACCCTCGTCCCGGGGAGGCTGAAGCCCTGATGGGGGTGTTCAGGGGCGGAGAGCGAGCGAGGGGACACACAGTGTCTTAGGAAGGGAGGGAAGTGGGGCGCCCTGGTGGGGCAGCTGGTTAAGCATGTTGGTTTCGGCTCGTCGTTATCACACTGATGATGGGGAGCCCCCTTGGGATTCTCTCTCTCCCTCTCTCTCTGCCCCTCCCTGACTCATGCTCTCGCTTTCTCTCTTTCAAAATAAATAAATAATTTTTTTTAAAGGCAGGTGAATTATGTAGGAAATGAAGCTGAGAAAGGGATGTGTGGGTAATGGGAGAAGGGTGTCATTTATTTATTTATTTTATTTTGAAGAGAGAGAGCGTGAGTGAAGGAGAGGGGCAGAGGGAGAGAGAGAGAATTATAAGCGGCCTCCATGCTGACTCGGGGCTCGATCCCACGACCCTGGGATCCCAACCTGAACCGAAATCGAGTCGGACGCTCCACCTACTGAGCCAGCCAGGCGCCCCAGGAGTGATCATTTTAAGTTGGGTGGAAGGAGGCCCCCTGAGAGGGTGACATCTAATGACCTTCAGGAAGTGAAGGAGCCAGGTGGCCCTGCAGAGCCTGGAAGGGCATTCCAGGCAGAGGGCACAGCATGTGCAAATACCCTGAAGCACGAGTGCCACCTCAGTGAGGAGGAGAAAGGGTGACACCCTGGGGCCGGAGGGCGGAATGGGCACAGGGAGGCCAGGTGTGAGGACCTCCAGGGCCATGGTCAGAACTTCCCTCGGAGCGAAGTGGGGAGCCATGACAGCTTTCGGAGCAGGGGAGGGACGGTGTGCCTCCGCTGCCTCTGCAGGGTACCCCGAGGTGCACTGTGGGCCCGGGTGGGGGCAGGGAGAGATGGGTGCAGCCATCCAGGTGGGGGTGGGGGTGGCAGCAGGGCAGGGAGAAGAGGGCAGATTCTGATGCTATTTTGAAGGTGGAGCCAAAGGGATTTGCTGACGGCAGGTGGCAGTGAGAGAGACAGTGGAGGGTGGAGGGTGAAGGGGACTCCAAGCTTTCTGGCTGAGCAGTGGGAAGAACGGGGTTGGGTCTGCTGAGGTTAGTGGAGAGGAAGCGGGGAGCTCGGAGGCTGATGTGGAGTTGGCCATGGACGAGCAGGTCTGGAGGTCCGGGAGCAGCAGCAGGCTGAGGGAGGTGGCAGGCCTGTCTCTCAGGCCCCCTGTCCCCTCCCGCCCGCCTGCAGGCCAGTCCCTAGATGGACCTTTCCAGTCCCGTAACTTCACACTGTTTTGGCCTGGAGCCCACACTCCTGGCCTGGCCTGGGCCCAGCCCACCTCTTCAGCTTCAGCTCCTTTCAGCCTGTTGGCCTCGTTCATATTTTTGTACCAGCCACAGGGCCTTTGTACTTACCCTGCTGTGCCTTACCTGCTTGGTGGCCCTGGATGTAGCTCATCCTTTTTCTGGATCTAAGTTTCTCCAGCTGTGAAAGGGGGAGCGTGGACTCCTTGAGCCCTAAAGCAGGTCCTTAAGTTTGGAAGTTTGAGGGCCACAGAGAAGCTATGTTTATGCCTGGTGAGACCCTGGGCAAGATGCTTCAAGTTCCCCGCACCCCTCCATGTCACCTGCCTTCCAGGGTCTGTCACACGTGCTGGCTGCTGAAGGAGGGACACGTAGTCCCTGGGATCAGATCCTTGGAGGAGAGTAATGTTTCAGACAGACCTGTGTGGCCCCCAGGACCTTCCCCCCTCGGAGCCTCGGTTTCCTCACCTGCGGTGCTCTGGATTGCGGGGAGGCCTGGAGACAGCAGGGTGCCTGGCACACTAGGAGTTCAATAGGCACTCACTGAGCACTTGCCCAGGGCCCAGCCAGCCGCCATGAGGGTGGGGATGGGGGACCCAGCCCTGCCCCCACAGAGCTTGCCCACGGGCACTAGGCAAATGATGTGATCACCAAGCAGGGCACACCCAGGGCTCCGCCCCAGGGGACGTGGGGGGCTCAAGCTGCATACTCCGCCAGCAGCCAGTGCCCAGGTTCTCCTCGGCCTGCAAGGCTGGGCCCCGGGCCTCCCTCCAGGCCTCCACCCAGGCTGACAGCTCGGAGGATGAGTTAGACTTAATTAGGTGAACTCATGGTAAGAGGGGAAGGGTTCAGGCAAAGGGGCGGGAGGGAACGGCATGTCCAGCGTCACATGGCCTGTGAGAGGGGCCTGAGCTCATCCCCAAGGCCCTGGCAAAGCCGAGGAGGCAAAGGAAGTCCGTGTATCTGGAACTTCCAGTGATGGCTGGTGGGGGACGTGGGGAGCAGGGGTCAGACCCTGCTGGGTCAGTCATGGATTTCACAGTTTCGGGACAGGGCAACCTCAGAAACCATCCAATCTCCTCATGATACAGATGGGGAAACTGAGATTCAGCTGGGTAAGGGACATGGCCAAGGTCAAAGCAAATTGGGGGCAGACCCAGGGTGGGAACTGGGGCTTTCTAACATCTGCCCATGGCCCCCCTTTTTTTTTTTAATGTTTATTTATTTCAAGAGAAAGAGTGTGAGCACAGGCATGAGCAGGGGAGGGGCAGAGAGAGAGGAGAGAGAGAATCCCAAGCAGGCCCCACGCTGTCAGTGCAGTGCCTGATGTGGGGCTCGACCACATGAACCCAACCATGAGATCATGACCTGAACTGAAATTATGAGTCGGACGCTTAACTGACTGAGCCACCCAGGCACCCCTGCCGTGGCTCTTTCTGCATCTGGTAAGTGTCCCAAGAGAAGGAGGAGAAAATAAAATGTTAACTTAGCACCTACTATGTCACACACACACACACACACACACACACACACACACACACACCCTCACCAGTGGGTCCCTGGGCCTTAGGCCAAGGCCAGCCATAGCCCTGGGAATACTTTCCAAACAAGAAAGGAAAAGGAACCGAGAAGGTCATTTGCGCAGCCTCCTGCCACCGGCCTCAAGGCCTCATCTCGCTGTCCCAGCACCACCTCGGTAACGAGCAGAAATTGTAACCCTCAACTTGGGGAGGAGCAAACCAAGAGGAGAAAACAAGGCACTGACCTAAACCCCCACAGTAAGCATCTGCTAAAGCGGTCTGGACTCCTGGTTTGGTGCTCTTTCCAAGGTCATGCAGAGCCCAGGTTCCTGCTGTCTAAGTGAAATCTGTCCTGCTTTACTAGGACAGTTTCCCTTTGTTTGGACGCCAGAAGATGTGGAGAAGCCCCGTGACCTCCTCACGGTCCTTGTCTACTGTGGAGGGGACTGTGCTGGGGGGAGGAGACCCAGGGACAACTCCCCCTCCTGCCATGAATCTAAACACAGGAGCTGGTTTGCCTGTGGGGTGGGGGAGGTAGACGGGCCCTTTGCTACTAGGGCCTTTCCTCCAGGGGGAGGTTCTGGGAAACCTCTGGAAAGAATTCCCTGAGGAAGAAGTCCTTCTGGATCACCCCAAGGACACACTCGCTCCCCAGGACGCCGCTGCCTGGGAACTGAGCTCGCGGCCAGCAGCCGGCAGAACCCAAGGCCTCAGATCCACCCCCGTGGCCAGAGGCGGCCTTGCGTTTCCTCCACACACATGCCTGTTCGACTTGCTTGTCAGAAACCACTCAACAAAATCCAATTTATGGAACCGATGTGAAGTGGGTGAAAATTCCTCTAAACAAAAAAATGTCTCTTTTCAAGTCAGGGAGGAGGAAGGCCCGACAGTCGGACATCCAGATGAGTAGGCCCGGTGCTGAAATCCGGATTCCAAGCCCTGTGGAGGGACCTCAGTCAGGACCCAGCATTTACTTGGGTTTCTCCAGAGAGACCCACGGCTCCCCCAGATGTCAGGGCTCAGTATGCCCAGTACTTCCTGAGAAGCCTCAGCTCATAGAGATGCAGGTGGCGGTTTACTGAGGGCCTACTGTGTGCCAGCCACTGTGCTAACGGACTACTTCACCTGAACCTCACAGCAACCCCATGAGGCAGGTGGTGTTATTGTCAACCCCCTACACATGAGGAAATCAAAACTCAGAGAAGTTAAGTCACTTGGCCAAGGTCACACAGCTAATGAGAGGAGGTCCGGGACTTAAATGCAGGCAGTCTGGCACCAGAGACCCCCACCCTTAACACTTTGCTACAGAGGTGACTTGCACCTAGCAGGGGCCTGTAAGGAGAGAGATACAGAGGTGTGTGGGAGAGAGCATGGGGGGGGCGGGGCAGAAGGAGGACTGGACCCCAGGCCCAGTTCTGCTGTCAACTGCCCAGATGAGTCCTTGTCCCTCTCTTGTGCCTTGTCATTCCTGAAATGGACCAATTGGGTAAGATGGGTTCAAGCTGATACACAGGTTCATAGTGCCCATTAGCACGTTAAAGGTTCTGAGAAGTCCCAAAGGGAAGAAAAGCCAGTGAGTGGTTAACTGGAAGACTTGACCAGCAAAAATGGTCACCTAATGCTTTGTAAACTTGAGTTGAACTCCTATCAATTCGTTAGTAAGTTGACAACTATTAAGGGGCCGTTTGGAAGGTAAGTGAACATGATCCTGGCTTTGAGGACCTTCTTTTCTGGAGAGAAGGCAGCCAAGTCGAAGATAATGACCACACCATGTGGCCAGTGCTCTGAAGGAGACCCATTGGGGAGTTGGAAGTACTGGGGAAGGGGGGCAGGCATCGCGCCCTGCCTGAGGGTCAAGGGGAAGTATGGCAGAGAAGTTAACAGTCAAATAGGATTTTGAAGGCTGAGTAGGAGTTCTGCAGGAAGAGAATTAGAGGAAGGGCATTCCTGGTGGCAGGAACAGCATGTACAAGTCAGTCATGTTAAGGGTTTGTTCCATGGGCTGGAGAATACGGTGTGGCGGGCAGAGAGGGGTGGGCTGGAACAGGACCGTGAAAGGCCTTGAATAGTAAGCCAAGGAGTTCAGACTGTGTTCTGGGGAAGAACAGGGGCCATAACTGAGAGAAGCAGCCCTTTGGACTTCGGTGGGAGGGAAAACCTATAGGCCGGGAGTCCAGTGAGGAAGCTGGCACAGCTGTCCGGGCCAGACCAGAGGAGGCCCAAGCTGCACTGCCCAGACGGCTCATCTGACCAGGACCTTTGGATTGCAAGAAACCCAGCACAAGGAGACCGAAGTGAAAATGAAAAGGGCCTCAAGCATGACTGAATGCAAGGGCTCATGTGATGTTGTCAGAAATCTGGCCACAGTCGCATGGGTCCAGGGGATGGCATGTTTTTGATGGCAAGTGTTCAGGTCGGGCGTGTTCCAGCTACACACTCTGAATATGGGGAAGGGGCAGTGTCTCAAGGGAACCTTCAGATGACCGGTAGCAGGTCATTTGGTGTTGACCAGGCAGGTGAGAGTAAGAGCTGGCTACCGTGGGTCGAGAATGGGCCCTTGCCCAGTCCTGGCCTCGGAGGCGGAGGCCTGCAGCCAAGGGCTGGGGTGGTCAGGGCGGGCTCCGTGGAGGAAAGGGGCCTGGAAGGGAGGCTCGCACAGTGCGTGGGGCTGGAGCAGGGAGAGTGGGCGCTCTGGGAGGAAGGATCCTGTGAGAACAACCCTACGGAGGTGAGAGGGAGCAGGATGTGTTCCGGAGTCAGTGAGCACGTCAGGCCCAGAGGGCTGATGAAAGGGAGGGGGAGGGACGCCAGAGGCACAACAATGCCAGGCCCCCGGGCCTAACCGGACAGCCTCTTTGAATACTCCCATCAGGGCGAAACAGTGGCTTTGCTGCTCAGTCACCTCCCATGGCTCCCCATGCCCAACCATGAGGCCAAAAGCCTGGCCAGGCATGCCTGTCGCCCCCTTGCAGGGCACCCACGGTCGTCCAGAGGGCCGTGCCCACCACACCCCAAACACGCCGCTCCCTTTCCATCTTTAAGCCTTTGCTCTGGAAAGTTCTGTGCCCCGAAACACACCCCCTGTTTGGGTTTTCCACCCAGGCTCTGACAGCCAGCTAGAGGAACGGGCCTCCCCTCACTTCTCACGTTTGAACTCCAAGAGCCCTTTTTTTTAGGTTTTTTGGTTTTGTTTTGTACACGCCCCTTCACCCGGCCAGCCTGGCTGGGGACAGGGTGGCAAGTCGCATGTCCCTGGGCTTTGGAGCTGGTCAGATCTGGGTTCAAATTCTCCCTGCACCACTCCCTAGCTGTGTGACCTTGAACACATCATTCGACCTCTCCTTGACGACATTTTCTGACCGATAAAACATGAACAAGGCATCCTATGAGGCTTAAATGTGGTCATATGTAGCAAGTTCCTGGCACTTAGTCTCTCATGCAGCTCTCGCTGCAAGAGTTAAGTCCATCTCATCCTCTGTGAGCTCAGGCCAGGCAGGGACTACCCCTGGATTTCCCCCTGTCCCTCAGTGTCTGGCCCATCACAGGGGGTCTGTGAGGGCTGTTTCCCTGGGCCATGCAGATCCGTTCTCCCCACCCCGCTCCACCTGGCTGAGGCCTGGGGTAGGCCCCGGTGGCCCCACACCTGCTCCCTGAGGCTGACCCGGCAAGCTACTAGGTGCCAGCATCCAGCATCAATAAATTACCGGCAAGTTCAAGTGACGGGACAGATCCAGTGTCAGCTTCCTCTGTGTCATGCAGGAAGGCTCAGGCCCAGGGGATTCCCCTCTGTGAGCCTCCCCCACCTAAGGGCACCATCAGAAAAACAGAATTGCTCCCAGGGCACCTACTGTGCACTCGGCCCCATCTGGGCATTTTGCACCGCATTTGATTGACGCCTCTCCATGATTCCGCAAAGTAGGTACTAGCCGCATCTTACAAATGTGGAAACTGAGGCTCGATAAAGGGAGGTGACGAGCAAAAGACACGATTAATAACAGAAAGAAAAGACTACTTCCTTTCTAATTGGACATAAATCTTGGATCTCACTGCAAATTTTTAGTTATAATATATACACACATGTGCACAAGCGCATGCTGGTGTTTCTGCATTCATTTATTCAACAGCTATTTCTTGAACACCTACTATGTGCCCAGCCATTCCGGACTGAGAGATACTGCAGTCAAGACAGAGTCCTGCCCTCTTGGAACATACGCTCAAGTGCATGAGATGAACAGAGACCAAGAAACATACATATGTACACTGGAAGGCAGTGCTGAGTCTGGGAAGAGGAATAAAACATGGCAATAGGACAGCCTCACTGGGGGACTATTTTGAAAAGGGCAGTCAAGGAGGGCTCCTCTGGGGAGGTGACATTTGGATGAAAATCCTTGTCTCTTTATGCTTTCTGGTCTGGAAAAGGGAGACCCTGGACTCCAAAAGTTTCCAAACTCGGTGAGGTGGACAGAATGTTTTCCCACGGGGCTGTGTTTCCACAGGCACCATGGCATGGGACATTTTTCTCCTTCCTCTTCTCTTTGCCCTGAGTGCCTCTGTCCAAGGAACCCTCAGGTAAGGCTTCTCAGAGATGCTCATCCCAGCCCCCTCATACATTCTCGTGGTACCTTCTTGTTTTCTAACTCTCACCCCATTTGGCACAGTCCTTGAAAGTCAGCCACTCCCTGGGCTCCACGAGGGCCGGGGCCGGGCCCCCCCTTGTATATCTCGGCACTGGGCATGGCGTGCGACACAGAGGGCACTCAAAACCCAGCGTCCAAATGAATGGCAGACAGACACTGTCACACTAGGAGCTGATGTTTATTGAGAGCTTATTCTCGCAATAGCCCTAGAGTTAGGGATAACTAGTATCCCCACGTTGCCAGCGTTGCAAACTGAGGCTTAGAGCAAGGAGCCCATATCAGGTCGCTCAGCAGCAGAGCCTGTTGGGGAGTGGGGGGTGAGGAGACACAAATGCTGCTAGGTTGACTGGTTAAGGGGGAGGCAGCGGAGTATGGTGAAAAATGCCTGCACCTTCGATCTGAGATGTGTGTTTTTAGGACCAGCCCATTTATTCTTTCATTTACTCACTTTTAAAACATTTATTCAATAGTTGTTAAGCTAGTGAATGCTCTGCATGGGGCACTGGTAGGTACAGGTAACCAGGTAAATGTGACACTGTGTGATCAGAGCCAGGCTGGGGAGAGTCTGGGGATTGGGGAGCAGCCGTAGGAGTCCCTGAGCCACACTGAGGGGTCAGAAAGCCCTTCTAGGTGAGGGGGACCTGGACCAGCAGGGGGATGTGCACAGGCAGACTGCAGGGGGGAGGGCGGGGCCAACTCCTGAGTTGTAGGCATTCCCACCCCACCACACTCTCCCCTTCTCCCTCCCCCCTCCCCCATTCACAGACCCAGAGTCAGAAAAACAGGTGATCTGAGCCAAATCAGGTAGCGGCTCTGCCTGTGGCCCTGAGCCTCTTCCCTTCTGTGGGACTCAGTTTACCCATCTGTAAAAGACAGAGTTTGTACTCTCTGCAGATCCTCCATCAGTAGCCTCTTGTGCCCCAGGATAGTGTTATCAGCATCCCGAGTGACGGGAGCCCTGATCTCTGTGCTTCAGTCCCAGCCTCCCTGGGACATCTGGACTAAGGGTAAAGAAAAACTCCAGGGGACCTACTGACCTATGATTAATGGGACAGCCTACTTTGTCCTTTTGGCAGGTGGCTGGGATGGGAAGAAAAGAGGAGCAGTTGCCCCCTAGGACCATGACTGTCCCCCTCCCTGAGCTGGACATTGTGAGAAACTTACCTCCCCCCCAGCATGCTCTAGGGCAGGACCTCTGCAGAGGACGCCACTGACATGAATAGGCTAGGGGTCCAGGGATCTGTTTCAGCAGACGTGGGTTTGGGCTCATTCCTCGGCTTGGCCACTTCTTTTTGTTCCCCCAGTACTTTTTGGGGCGCGAGGCTGAGATGCGCCTAGGATAGAATAAGCTGACACATGGGAGGAGAGGGCAAGGCCTCTGACCTCCAGGCCCTTGACCAGACTCCTGGGCTGCCCTCCACTCCTTACTGCCCCTCTGCTCCTCAGTCTCTCCCCTCTTTACAGCTCACCAGTGGCTTTGTGTCACATTTAGAATGCAATCCAGAGTTTTCCCTGGGTCTCCTGCCTCCTCACTCCCATCACTTTAGCCACATTGGCCTCCTTTCAGCTTCTAGAGAATGCCAAAGTCTTTCCCACCTCAGGGCCTTTGCACATGCTATTTCTTCTGCCTAGAATGTGCTTCCCTCAGAACATAACATAGATGGCTCTTTGTCATTTAAGTCACTGTTCCAATATGCCACCTCAGAGGGGTCTTCCCTGATCCTCCTAAGAAAAGCAGTTCCTTGTGTCCATTTGTTATCACAGCTCCCTGTTTCATTCAAGGCCCTTTCCCAAAGCTGTAACTATTTTTTTTTAAAGATTTTCTTCTTTAATTTTTTAAAAGGAATCTCTACTCCCAAAATGGGGCTCGAACTCACAACCCCAAGATCAAGAGTAGAATGCTCTACTGACTGAGCCAGGCAGGTGCGTCCCCCAAGGATGTCATTATTGATGGCTGATTTGTTCAATGGCCATCTTCCCCACTCATTAGTGTGCTCCTCAAGGGCAAGGACCTTCAGACTCCCATGGCTGTATCCCCAGCCCCTGGTGCATAATGGCTGCTCAAGAGATGTTTGTTGAATGAATGAATGAAACACAAAAAGTATTAACAACCCCCTTTTCCTCCTTGAATACTATATAACCCTATGAAGGAGAAAATAGCATTTATTGGGCACCTATTGTATACTAGGCACCCTCATGTATATGATTCTGTTGAACTTTTACATCCATGACACCTACTCCATTAAATAGATGATGAAGCTGATGAAGTTGGGATTCAACGAAGAGTGGACTGATGGGTTTATTCAGTTTGGAAGCCACCACCCGGGACCTGAGGGCATGAAGACTTCCCTGGCAAATAGTGGTCAGGAGCCCATCCCAAGTCTGTTTCACTCTGCCCGAAGCCTATGTTCTTTCCACTGTGCTATATCTTCTGCCACAAGAGAACCCGCCCCAAGAATGGTAAGCAGGGTTCTAGGTTCTGAAAGGCAGGCAAAGACCCAGATTGCACGGACAGGTGGTCTGGCTTAGTGGTTCCTCAGCTGGGTCTTGGAACTGAAGAGAGACCCGGGCTCCAATGAGGGCCCCACCAGCTAGGCACCAAGGCACCCTTGCTGAGAGTGGTCATTCTCATTGCTGGGTGAGGGCACCTTTCTTCTCCAGGAGTCAGCTGTGAGGGTAAGTGTCAAGGGGTCCATTGGAAAAGTCAGGGCATGGGCTTCCAAGTCGTGCAGAAGCACACCTATGGGGCTGGGTGGCCTTTGGGTGGTGCCTTCCCCTCTCTGAACCCCAGTAGTAATCTCTGAAAAATGGACATGCCAGCATGGAACCAAAAAGAGCTTTTGGGGAGATGAAGAGGAAAAATGGCTGTGGAGTTGTTGGTGTATATAAAGTAACATGGAAATGTAAATTATCTAAAAATAAATCTTCTATGTGAAATGCAGTGCGAGGTTGGGACTTGGGAGACCTCTTCGGTTCTTTCAGCATTTATTGGCACCTACTGTGTGCCTGATGTTGTGCTAGGACCTCGGCATAAAAGGATGAGTCAGACATGGGTCCTGTGCTGGCCTGGACCTCCCTAGTCCACTGAGAGAAGTGAGGTAGGCACATACACTGTGGGGGGTCCTCCCCAGTGTGATGGCGGGTTCGTGGAGACTTCCTGTGGGATATGACAGCAGGAGACCCGCAGCCCTGGGCTGACACCTTCCCCTCCTCCCTGCATGACCTTGAGCAGGTCAGGCTACCTCCCCAGGCCCTAGGCCTTCATCCATAAAATGAGCCAATCCTCTCTGCCTCTGAGATGCCAGGGCACCGCCACACTGCAGGTTCCAGGGTGTGGGACCTTGGGATGGGGTAGCCACTGGTTTCTATTAGAAGACAGAAAATGGCCCTGCTCCGGCAAAATCTGGGCCTCTGGTCTGAGTGGTGACTTGCCTGCAGGAGTGGCCTGGAAACAGGGGGTGTCCCTCAGGGAACACTAGGGACAGAAACCAAGTAATTCCTCACAACCCGTTAGGCAAGGAGGGCAGAAATAGTGGGGAATGGGCCTGCGCCTTTATTTATGTCCGTGGTTGCATAAAGAGGGAAAGGGGCAGCTCTAGCCCAAGGTCGCTCTTGCCCAGGGAAGAGGCTAGGAGGCTACCTCAGTTTACTCGGCAAGAGCTTCTAGGTGCACCGTGAAGGCAGGGTGTATGGGGGACGAATCTGTGGGTGTGTGGAGCGTGGCCTGAAGCCTCGGTGGGGCTGGACTGAGGGAGGCCGTGGGCCAATGTTGACGCTTTTCCTGGGGCCTGGGGCTGTCCCCGGGCAGTGGGGCTGCCAGAAGTAAGGCCGGCTAAACTTCGGGGAATTCAGGGTGAGGGGTGAGGGAAGGAAGTTTGGGGGCCCCAAAGGGCGGCGGTTTGGGGTTCCCCAGGGGAACACTGCTCTTCTGGCGCCGGGCTGGCACCGGAGAAATCAGGCCAGTTGCGGGAGGGAGGGAAGGGCGCCTGCCCGGTACCGCCCGCGCCGGACTAAAATCGGGCGGGGCCGCCCGGGGAGGCAGGGACGCGTGTGGCCAGGCGGGGTCTGCGCCCTGCTCCCTGCGAGACCGCCGGGTCCGGGCAGAGCGCGGCCTGCGAGGCTCCCGGCCAGGCCCGGACAGAGGAACTCGGTCCTAGGCTGGGTACTGCGCGCCTGCGGCTCCTGCCCTCTCCTCCGCTACGGGCCCCCGAGCCCCCAGGGGCCGGGCCGGGGCGGGGTCTGGGCCCCGCGGGCAGGCGCGGGCGGGA
>NC_043711.1:81255210-81261234 GCF_006229205.1 Suricata suricatta | reverse complement strand
CAGTGCTCTCCCCCAAACCCGGGCAGTCTGGGTCATTGTCCCCTCCCCTGACCGAGTCAGGGACCCCTCCCCCAGCCCAAATCAGTGCCCACTTTCCCTTACGGGGAGTATAGGTCCGTGCCTCATCCCAGCTTAGGTCGGTCTTCCCCGCCCTGCCAGTTGCCTACTCCCTCGGGTTCTCCCCCATCTTGGGCTAGTGTCCACAATCTAAGCATGGGTTTTCCAGGTCAGTGGCCCACCAGGTGGTTGACTGGGTCTGTGCCCCCTACCCTGTGTCAGTGCCCTCAGCCATCCAGGCCAGTTAGTACCTCCTACCCCATCCTGGTTATCCCTCCTCAGGGAGCTGAGAGTCTTGGCTCAGCCTTCTCAGCGGGCAGCAGGATCCCCACTCCACCCACTCCTGAAGTTGGGAGGCAGGTGACCCTCAGAGTTGGCCTCTGGCTTACTGGTTCTCTGCGTGGGTCCACCTCTTCCCTAGGGCGTGGGCATCCTGGGGCAGTCCCCCTACCCCCTTAGGGATACTGCTGTCTAGGCAGAGCAAGCGTGATTGCCAACCAACACGCTCAAGCGCGAGTGCGCGCACACATACACGCACACGCACACACACACACACACACACACACACACACACACACACACACACACACCCATGCAGGCCACATGCAGAAATTCGGTGCTAGGCCTGGGCTCCAGGTCTTCACAGCCCAGCTAGTCTCTTCGGACCCTTCTCGAGGCCCATGCTGACCGGCCTCATCTGCCCCTGGCATCAGGGGCCTCACAAGCCTCCGCCCTGACTCCCAGACCAATAATAATGCCTCCCCAAGGGACCACTTGCCTGGGAGGCAGGGAAAGGGGACCCAGGTCTCCCTGCCCAGGCTGCCAGGGGGATGGCAAACACAACAGAACAGACGTGCCCTCCTCTGACAGCCTGCCCCTCCAGCTCCCCGTGCCTTCCTGCCTAGCCTGCTGGTCCCCAGAGAGCCTGTTAGTTACCTGCCGATCGCCCAGCCGACAGAAGCCCGCAGCAGGAGAAGCCCCTGGTCCTGCCACCCCCGTCTCCAAGCCCCTTCCTGGGGCTCAGTTATTATTTTTATATTTCCATTTTTCTTTTCACTGATCTAAGAGGAACAAATCCTGCTGGGAATTCTGGGCCAGCCATGGCCTCTTCCTGGGAAAGGCTGAATGGGACCTTCTTTGAAAGGTGCAAAGGACATCCCCTACCTTCACCAGCCTACACACACAGACACACAGACACAGACACACACACACACACACACACACACACACACACACACACACACACAAAGTTGCCTTTGCCTCTAGTAGCATTTGGGAGACATCCTGTACTTTTGTCCTGGGTGGGTTTTTGTGAAGGTCATTAGGCCTTGAACCTTTGTCCAAGGCGTTTGTTCAGTGCCCACAGGCCGTGTGCTGAGTATTGGGTATTGGGGCGGGCTGGACCCCGCCTGCTCCTGGGCACCCAACTGCTGGGGAAGGTGGGCATCTCAAAGGATGTGATAAAGAAGCCCGCGCACCCAGAGCCACCAAGGGAGGGTGGCGGGCAGGCAGACCGATTTCAGGCCAGAGGGGCTGTGGGAGTTGGGTCTCCAGCAGCTGAACAAGGGCTCCCAGCGCGGTGTGCGGTCCCAAGGGTGGCCCTGGTGTGTCATCTCTCTTCCATGTTGTTCTCTGGCTGCCCCCTCCCTGGGCCCCCTTCCCTCCTCCCACAGCCATATGCAGTGCTGTGGTCGGGCCAGTCCCTAGTCCCGGCCAGCCGCGGGTCGATGATCTGACACCACTTGTCCTGTCCCATCTGGCCCTGAGCTTTTCTGGGTGTGTGTGACAAAGGCTTAATCTGTCCGGACGGGCCCAGGGTGGAGAGGAGGGCGAGGGGAATTACTCTTTGCCGGGGCCTCCTGCAGCTGGGGCCCGGGCGGGGGCGGGGCGGGGGTCGAGCCAGAGCCTGGGCGCGGGGGAGAGGCAAGTTGGTCGTCAGTTTGCAGGTTGTCACAGGAAATAGAAGTGGAGGCGGAGGGCTGAGGGCTGAGGGCTGAGGGGAGGAGGGCGAGGCCTCCGCGGCGGCACGGGGCGCTCATGGGGATAAGATCTTTTTATGACAAGAGCCAGCCAGGGCCTCCTGACTGGGCAAAGCCTGGTTAGGATTTATTATTTCTTGTGTTTGGCCTGCTCTGGCCTCCATGCCCTGCCAAGCAGGGGAAGCAAACCCCTTGGATGCAAGACCCTTTAAGTCTGGTCCCACGTTGACCACAAAGTGAACTGGCCTCTTTCCTCTTCCTCTGGTCTCTTCTTCTAGTGGGGCTGTCCCTGGGGCCTTCAAGGGCCACAGGTATGGCTGGGGCAGGGCCCCCCGGTCCATCAGTCAACTCCCCAGACCTCCTTGGAGATAGATGTTCTCAGTTCAACTCTACCATCTTCAGGATGGGAAGACTGAGGTCTCTAGAGAGGTGGTTTCCATCGGGGTAGGGAGCAGGACCGGATTGAAGATTTCTATGCTCCGCAGTGGGCGCAGTGGGCCCATCACAGGCCATGAATCCCCCCATTAGAGCCCCACTCCCCCAGGGGAACCGCCAGCTTGCCAGACCCCACTGTCAACATTAGGCTTTTGCGAGCCGGACCCCAGGTGTTCCGCTGGCCAAATTGACTAATGGTGGTCTTTTCCCAGTTTGCAGACAACGTTCATTTAGTGGAGAGCATTTTCTCAGTCTTCGGTCTTTCTCCCCAGAGCTTTTGTGTGAACCTTTGGCACCTGCGGCCACTGGTCTGGGCGGGAAATGGCCTCTGACTTAGCGCAGTGTAATACACGCTATGACCTTCGCTTGAATGCCTCAATGTTTCCTGCTTTTCTCTAAGTTATCATCACAGTGACTGTCTCTGAGTCACCTGCTGGGTGCCTGTCACTGTGCTGGGGTGCTGACACACACTGACTCGTCAGAGTCTCAGGATGGCCCCCAGAGGTCAATGCCGTTATTTTCGCTATCCTTCAGATAAGTAAACTGAGGCTCAGCAAGAACTTGCCTAGCGCCACGCTGCTGACAGGGGCAGGCCCTGAGCTTGGGGACTGCTTGCACACATCTCCATTCTTACCTCCTCTGCGGGGTCTTGTGGCCTGATCCACTGGAAAGCACAGGTCCCTTCGTGACAAGTTTCAGTCCATTACACCTTAGTCTGAATTAGTTTATGAGAACCCCTCTGTTCAAGATATCACAGCTGGTGCTTGAGGCAGCACTGGCCCCACGCGAAGTGTGGGGGGACTTTCCTGGGGCTCGCTAGGACAGGGAAGGGGTGAGAAGAAGGGAGGAGGCCTGGGTCCTGGGGGACTTTGGAAGAGAGGGTAGACAGTGGCATCAGGTGTGGGCCCCGTTCGGGTTTCTCCTTAGTGTCAGAAGGGAGCAGTTTTGTCAATTAAGCCTCCGGGATTCAGGCGAATGTGGTCGCAGACATTCTGGGGGCTGCATTTTGGAGCTTGTGTGATGCTGGAGGGTCGGGCTTTGCCTTCATGGGGTCTACCCTCCAGGTCCTGGGTCACTTTCTGCTGGGCATGAGGACAGAGTACCCCCTTCCTCTTTGGCTAAAACTTGGCATGGCCCCAAAGACTGCCTTCTTGTCCTGGGGTGTCTGAGAGTCAGGAGGCCCATCTGGGACCCTAAAAATGCTCCTGGGAGGACTGTGGGGGTGGATCCATGGCTGGAGCTGCCCAGGGACAAAGGCCGAGAGCCTGATCCAGCCGCAGGCCAACTTGTCCTTCTCCAGGCCAGGTCTGCCCTTAGAGACTATGGGAGTGATGGAGGGCTGTGCATAGGTGCATGTGTGCTCATGGGGTAGAGCATGTGTGTGCACGAGGAGGCTGTGTGTGTGTGTATGTGTGTGTGTGAGAGAGAGAGAGAGAGAGAGAGAGAGACTGTGTGGGCGTGGGTGTGCATGTGCTTGTCCATGTGCAGGCTGGGGATGCTCGTGTGCCCCGGGCAGTGTGTATGCCGCCGTGTGTGCGTGCGCATGTGTGTGCGGCACTGACAGGGGTGTCCTTCGTCTTAACAGATTCAGCCCCAGCTGCTGTCCGGCCCCTGCTGCCCCCGGGAGGCTTGGCAGCTGCGGAAGTGCAGTGGGAGGGAGGCCGTGAACAGGAGAAATGGTGTCGCGCCCCTGTCCCCAAGGCACCTCCCTGTTTCTAGCCCTCCGCCAGCACTGAGGAGGGCGGGGTGTGCCCTTCTGGGAGAGAGGGCTCTGAACTTGAAGTGAGGGAGTCAAGACCAATGGGTCCCAACTCAGCATTTCCTTGCCATGTGACCGCAGGCAAGTATCCTGCCTGACCCCTCTGAGTCTCAGTTTTCTCATCTGGAAAATAGGCTTCAAAACCCTGCTTCTAGGAGGCTTGGCAGACATGAAAGGCTCTGTTGTTCTTCGGGGAGTCCTCTGCTAACCTGTATCAAAGCCAGGCTTGGACCCTTGGCCCCTCATCAGGAGAGGGAGGAGAACACTGGGCGAGGGCCCGCCACGGCCAACCGCTTACTAGAACAAGACCCCCGAGTCCACTTTCTGCCCCTCACTCACCCTGACATACATGGGAGGGGAAGCGCCTGGGGTTTCAAGACACACACCCCTGGGTTCTGATATCAGCTCTACCCTTTCACCAGTGTGACCTTAGTCTTCTCATCTGCGAAATGGAGCTGATAATTGTCTCCCTCATCGAGCAGGTAGGAAGATAAATGCATTAATCAATGCAGAGCCTGGAGACGGTGCGTATCTTAGGAAACGTTGGCTACTCTGTGATCTCACTGAGCCTCAGTTTCCTCATCCAGAAAATGGGGATGGTGATGAAGGATGGCATGGATATTAGATGGAACAGTGGAGATCAAGCAGCCAGCCAAATCCCTGTCACATAGGTGGTAGGCAGTAACTGTTAGTTCCCTGGAGATTGTCTGAGTCATTTCTATGTCTCCAGTGCCATCCGACACTGGTTAGTGTGCTGAATTGCCCAGCAATTCACGAACTCCATGGCTGGGGACTCTCTGCCCTGGTGGGCTCCTGGCCTGCTCTGAGCCTCAGTTTTCCTAGTTGTTACACAGGGACTTCTCTTTTTGTCCCTCCTGCCCCTAAATCTCTTCCCGGTGCTGGGTGCTGGGTCCCAGAGGTCAAGGACAGGGGCACTGGAAGGGTGAGGGTGGGGACTCTACCAAGGCCTGTAGGCATCTACCAGGTGGAAAGGTAGTAGGATGAGCATCCTGAAGGCTTTCTTGTTTCCACCTCCTCACCCCCACCCTCACCCCCACCCCCACCCCTGCTCCGACCATGGTCAGCAACTTGAGTCCTGGGCTCTCGGATCTTAGAGCACAGTGAGGCTGCTTGGGCTCAGGAGGCTGCTTGGGCTCAGGGGTCTGAGCATGCTTCCTGTGTTTTCTAGTCCCTGCCATGTGCCAGATACTTTATTTCACTTAATTGCCCCTGGACTCTGTGAAGTGGATGAGAACTTGACATCAGGAAGGCCAGGGGACGCTCCAAGTCCCACTGTGAGGAAGTGGCCGGGCTCGAGTTCCATGGCTGCCTGACCCTCTGTGCTGCAGGCTGTGGAGGCAGGGCCCAGGGGTGCCGTGGCTCTCCACACCTCTGCTCCCCAGGCCCACGGTGCCCCCTCGTCTGAGGGCAAGCCACAAAAGCTTCTCAGAGCTCCAGGCATCCCCCCACCTGCCCAGACCCAGCCTGGTGGGAGACAGATGGCACCCCTCCCCTCCCCGCTGGCTTCCCCACCCCCTCACCTCAGCTGCAGCTCCAGACCCACCCCTTCTCCCCATGAGGTCATCCACTCCCTCAGCATCCCGTTGTCTTGCCAGCCTGGGAAGGGGGGAAACTAAGGCCGAGAGTGGACGGAACTAGATCAAGGTCCCAGAGAGCGCCAGAGCTGGCCGGGAACAGGCAGGCTCCCAAACCTGGCTGGTGGTGCATCCGTTCACTCACCCTTCATTAGCTTCCCGCCATCCCCATCTTCGCAGCCCGTCCTCCCCTGCTCTG
>NC_043711.1:81222364-81255110 GCF_006229205.1 Suricata suricatta | reverse complement strand
TGGGGCGGGGACGGGCCAATGGTCAGATCGGCTGGACAGTCGCTGCGGGGTCCTGAGGGGATGAGCTGGAGAACCAGTTGGAGCCAAATGGAAGAGCAGGATCTGGAAAGCCACTCCGAGGAGCTAGTGTGTCCTTATCTCCTTGTGTCATCATGAGGGAAAGCCAGGTCCACAGGAGGGTTTTTAGTGGAGGGAGATAAAGTCAGACTTGGGTTCTAGAAGGAACCCATGCTGGGAAGGAGGGAGATGTAGTCCATGTAGGAGAAACAGGAGGTGAAGGAGTTGAGAGGTGCAGAGGGCCAGCCTGGGACGAGAAAGGGGGCTGCCTCCCCGTGGGACAAGAGGTGGAGTGGCTGGGACTGGGTGACGGGGTGGGGGGTTGGGGGGGGAGGGTTGTTCGAGGGTCACAGTTAACCCAGTTTTCCCAGGTGGAAGGAGGGAGGTTAAGACACCAGAAATGTGGACAGATATACAGATCTGGGGTAAAGGCGCAGGGGCCAGTGGGCAGAGTCTGGGAGCTGTCCTTAAGGCCAGTAGCAGGTGACTGTAGGGGGCTGTGGCCAGCTGGTGACTCAGGGCTCAGGGGGCCCAGCTTGGGAGTCATCGCATCCACAGGGCCCCCTTCCCGGCTTGGACCCTCTGCACCCCGGCTGGGACCCGACTGCAGGCTCCTGGGAGGCCTGTGCCTGGATGGGTGACTCATCGTTTTCTCGGCATCCCCGGGCGGTGAACACGTTCAAGGAGACCTGGGGCCCTTCCTTTGGCAGGCCAGGCCCTGACCGTCTGCCTGTGGGTGGAGACAAGCCCCTTGGGCCTCATCTCTAAGCGTCCTGAGGGCGTGTCTCCAAGAGCCCCAGGCTTCCATGGTCTTGCAACTCCCCAGCCACCCTGGCAGGCTGTTATGACCCCATTCTACAGGTTAGCAAAGCCAGGCAGAGCCTGTGTGGGCCACTAGCTAAGTAACCTCTTGCCGCTGCCATTCTCCATCTGAAATATGGGTCTGATGACTGTCCCTTCCCACCAACAGGTTTGTTGGGAAAACCCAAGGTGCGAATCACGGGAAATTCATAAATAGCATGTTGTCATTTTCCTAGGGCCGTGGAGGGGCGTCTGCCCAGGCAATAGTGGCTCTCTATGGATGGAGTGGAAGTAGGGAAGACCAGAGAGCAGTGTGGCCGGCACTAGGCCTGCATTTGGACCCCAGCTCTGCCACCAGCTTCTGGTTCTGGGCGGACGGCTGGCCTGCTTCAATCTCTTGACCCCCTGTGTATAAGTGGGCAATAATCCACATCCTGTGGAGTAGCTGGGAAGATGCCTCAAAGCCAAGTCTGACAGGCAGGCCCCATGGTAGGGCCTCCTGCTCCAACTCAAGGTCCCTTGGAAGAGATCCCCAAACCAAAGAGCTCAGGTGGTTAAGAAGCCCTCTGAGGGGCCATAGGAAAGCCCGGGCCATGGGGAAGAGAGCAGAGAGGGTGCCGCTCAGTGTTCCTGCTGGGAAGGCCCCCCAGGGGGCGGGGCCTCTTGGGCCCTCTGGAGCTGGGGCAGGTGTGGGCGGGGTCAGAGTGTTTTGTGTTGAATGTAAGGCCCTTGCAGGTCAGAGGAGGAGTGGCCCCGAAGAGGCAGGGGCTGAGTCCAGGCTCTGTCATTTACTGCTGTGCAGCCTTGGGCAAGTTACCCCCCTTCTCTGAGCCCAAGTTTCCTCATCTGCAAAATGGGTTGATGACAGCTGTGGCTTCACTTACGTCTCCCCTCTAAACTATATCATATGGTATAGAAGCAACTATCCCATGGTGTGGACGTAGTGGAGCCCTCCATGAAAGGAGGCTATAATTAGGATTCTGGTTGCGACCGAATCAATAACCCAAGTCTGTGACGAGGCTCTGTGAAGCGGACTGCTGAGTGGGGCTTTCGGGCACAGCCTGGCCCCAGGTTTGAACTGAGCTCTGTGACTCACCAGATGGATGACCTTGAAACAAGTCCCTTTCCCTCTTTGAGCCTTAGTTTCCTCCTCCATAAAATGGGCCCAGGGGTATGACTGCTCTTCCAGCGTTGCTGTGGGAAGGTGGAGAGAGACTCAATGTCAGGTGCTTTTGTCTCATACCTGCAGCGTAGCTAGGGGCATTCAGACCTGGGCTGTGGGGTCTGGGGTGGGGCCTGGAAAAGCTAGAGCCGAGAGGAGGGGTACTGGGCTTCACTGAGTCCAGGCTGCCCATTTGGGGGTCTAAGAGTGGGTATGCTTCCTGGGCCAGATAGCCCTGGGTTTAAATCCTGCCTCACCAACGAGACACATCTCGCCCTCCTCTCTGAGCCTGTTTCCACATCTATAAAATGGGTATATTGACTACCTTTCAGAGCTGTGAGGATAATTCGAAATATATAAAGTATGCAGTGAATACCAGCAACTGAGCAAAAACAATGACAGTCACAACACAGCTAGCTAGCTCTTCTGGCTTGCTTACAGAGAGCCAGGCACTCCGTCAAGCACTTCATGCACCTGACTCCATGTGATTTTCTCAGCCTGGCTCCCTTTGCCATCCTCATCTTGCTGATGAGGGTTTTGAGGCTCAGAGAGGTTGAGTAATGTGCCCGAAGCCACTCAGCTAAAAAGAGGCAGAGTGGGGTCTTGAGTCGGTGGAGAAGTGGTGTGGCCTCAGCTCCCTGTATCATGCATCAACTTGACAGCAAGTCTCTGATCCTGGGGTCCCCTGTGGTGTTCCACAGGCTTGCACAGTGCCTCTTCCCAGGACGGAGAGGGGGTGTGGGTCCATCTGGCAGAGTGTGCTGACCCTCGGGCGCACTGCTTGGGTGCAACCAGGATCTACTGGTAGGGCTGGCTCTTGGGGTCATGGAAGGATTATTTGGTTCCAGGAGGGCCAGGTTACGGGGCCTCATAGTGAGCCGGTCGGCCATCAGGCCGCGCATGAGCAGACACTTGAGCTGACGCAGGGGAGCCTTGTGCCCACCAGCACGAGGCAAGGCATAGCTCAATGCCAGGGTCACAGGCAGCTAGCAGCAGCCCTAAGAGGCAGGTGGCCAGTGCCTAATCTGGGTGGCACTGAGGTGGGTCACGGCAAGGAGAAGGGGTGTGGAGACTAGGGGGGCACTAGGGAAGGCTCTTATAAGGAGATGAGTCAAGAAATGGGAGATGTCCTCCCTGGACCGGGGAAGGGTGCTGTGGACAAAGGAGCGCAAGAGAAGTATGTTTTCAAGGTAACGCACACGCGTGACTTAAAGCAACAACAACAAAACAGCAGCCACCAAGGGGGTACGAAGTGCCCAGCCTACCCCAGCCTCCTCCACCTAGTTCCCTGCCCAGAGGGGTCCAGGCCTCTGTGTGTTCTCCCTGATATACTTGTCTCTGAGCTGGGCCACCCGGTTTTGAATCCTGAATCCACCATGCACGCGCTGTGTGACTTGGGCACCTTACTCAACCTCTCTGTGCCTGAGTTTCTACACCTAAAATGGGGGTAATATGAGAGGCTGCTTCTCTGGACTGTTGTGAGACTCAGGGCTCCTCAAGCCTAGCGGGGGTGGGCTGTGGCTGGGGGCTCCAGAGCACGGACTGTCACGCTGTCACTACTCCCGCTGCTGCCATTGCTGGGATCACTGTGGCGTGTGCACAGCCATGCACACCGTGCGTGTGGTTCCGATGTCCCTCTTCTCTTGCAGGGCCTGAGCTCAGTTTTCATGGCTTCTGCCCTTTGAGGCAAGAGGCAGAGGTGAGAGGCCAGCCCAAGGGCCCTGGGGCTTCAGACGGACATCTGATACGGAGACGTTTCTGACACACGCCTTGTCCAGGACTGGGGGCCTGCAGACTCCATCCCCCGCTCCTGTGCTGGGGATATGACATGGTAGGGGCAGGAGGGATGAGTAGGCTGTGGAGAGAGCCCTTGTCCAGGCTCAGAAGATGGTGCTCCTGCCCCCCTCCTCTCAGCCCTACCATTAGTGGACAAAGTTCCCAGCTCTGAGCCTTGGTTTCCTTATCAGGATGGTGATTCAGCCTGGGGCGGGGATCCAAGGCAATACTTCAGATGTGACAGAGCCTTGGGGCTGTTCATGGGGCACCTGCCCTCAGGGGACTTACAGTTGAGTTGATGGTGTCATTTATAAGATCCCAGGGTTGGAGGTATTAAAGGGTAGCTGAGGGGCGCCTGGGTGGCTCATCGGTTAACCATCCCATTCTGGCTCAGGTCATGATCTCACAGTTTGTGGGTTCGAGCCCTGCATCCAGTTCTGTGCTGACAGCTAGCTCAGAGCCTAAAGCCTGCTTCAGATTCTGTGTCTCCCCCTCTCTGCCCCTCCCTCATTCATGCTTTTTCTCTCTCTCAAAAATAAATAAACATTAAAAAAGTTTTTTTGGAATAAAATGTAGCTGAGAATAACTCAGTCCTGGGTTGAAATCCTGGCTGTGCTGCTTACCAGCTGAGTGACTTTGGGAGAATTAATTAACCTTCCTGGACCTCAGTTTTCTCCTCTGTAAAATGGGCGTAACAGTAGACCCTGCTATGTTGGATGCAGCATAAGAGGCTGAGCCTGGAGGAGGGGGGTTGGGGGGTTGGGCCTGACTCACGGTAAAGCTCTGAGATCAGCAGCGGCTGTAATTATTTTAAGGGATTCCGACTAATATGAGAAATCACCACCGGCAAACGATACAGGGCTGCAGGCGCTCCATTCATCCACCGATTCATTCAGCGAACTGATTGGTTCCTGCTATGCCCCAGATCCTATTCATCCATTCCCATTCATGCACTAAGCACCTACTATGTGCTGGGAGTGGTGAACAGGACAGACACAGTCTTTGCCCTTCCAGAGCTGGGAGTCCCAGGTGCCCGCACGGGCTGGTGGCTGGGGGCAACCTAGGGCCTGATGTGCCATCCAGCCGGTTGGCTCGGGCCCCCCTGTCCCCATTGTACCAGGCTTAAGGGGGCTGCTTCTGCCTGGTGCCCCACGTCTGCCTCCTCTGGGTCCCCTTTCCCAGGGAGGGAACCTCTAGAGGTTGTGGGGAGCACAGGGCCATTTCTACGCCCCCCCCAGTTCTTGTCACCTCATCCCCAGGACAAGCTCATTGTCCTTTCTATTTCCTCCCTCTTCACACAATAGCTAAATGACTGTTAAAAAGGCAGACCTGACCTTGTTCCTTCTCTGCTCAAAACCTTTTTGTGGGTCCCCATCAGCCTCTGAGCAAAAGACATCAAGGCCCAGCTCTGACCCCTGTCTCCACCTGTGGGCTCCTGCTCACTGCCTTCAGCCACAGTGTCCCCCAGGCGTCTCCCCCAGCCCTCACTGGGCCCTGCTGCAGGGTCACCTCTTCAGTGAGGCCCTCCCTGATGGCCTTTCCAAAATGCCTTTTGTCCCCACGTTCTTCACTCCTTCCCCTAACTTTGGAGCCCTTATTAACGTCAGCCCAGTGCTGGGTTGGTGTGTGGCTTCCTCTGGGGCCAGCTGGCTCTCTTGCTCCCTGCTGTGTTTTTAGCACCTGGTGCCTCGTCAGCACAGCAAATATTTGTTAAACAAATGTCTCAAACCTTTTAGTTCTCCATTTTGTGCCTCAGTTGCCTCCACTGCATAATGAAAGGACACAGGGCTGGGGTGGGGCTGACACGAGGGGCTGGTGCCACGGTCAGGGTCCCATCCAGGGCTGTCTGAGCTGCCTGACGAGCCAGAGCAGGCTGGCAGAGTCAGTGGGCGGTCACGGGGACATTTGGACTCTCTCCTGCCATGTTGAGAAGCCCAGGTGGGGCAGAGACACAGCCGTGGGAAGAGGGGAAGAGACGTCGGTCTGACGGGAGGGCTGGGGGCTGGGGCAATGTGGCTTGGTGGCCGGTCCCTTAATGGGGCCCCAGAAGGCCAGATCTCAGGCAGTGGGAACTATTGAACACTGCAGAGCAGGGGGCCATGGGGAGGGAGGCATTTAGGGAGCCGAGTCTGGTCTGGTGTGTGCAGAGCAGAGACTGGAGTCTCAGGCCCAGGGAGGCTCTGGGTTCTAGGGGACGATGACCTAAATGGGAGCAGAAGCTACAGACGCAAGGGGGGCGGGGGGCTGGGCTGGAGAAGGGCTCCAGGCCTCAGGATGGATCTCTTTCCTCCTCACACCAGCTGCTTTGTCCTCCATGAAAGCCAGTTCATCATTCATTCATCCTTTGGGTCAGGATTTCCCTCAACAACTTGGAGAGAGCCTCCCTAGGTACTGTGAACCCCACAGATGCGTCTCCTGCCCTGGTAGAGATGCATCACAGGGGGCGGTGGTAGTGATGATGATGATGGTGGTGGTGGTGGTGGTGACAGGGGTGCTGGTGCTGATGGCGGTGGGCGTGTTGGCAGCCACGGTGGGAGTGGTGGTGACAGTAGGAGCAGTGGGGGGACGAGATGGGGATGGTGGGGTTGGAGGTGTGTCAGCGCACATTTATGGAGCGCCCACTAGGTGCCGGCCTGCTCTAAGTGCTTCCTGTGTATTTGCACACTGGGCTCCTGACACAGCTCTGCGAGGCAGGGATCTTACGCAACTTGCCCATGGCCCGCTGTGAGCAAAGGGCGGCGCCCGGATATAAGCCCAGCCGGGCTGGCTGACCAGCGGCTGCTCCCAGCTATGGCCACCTGCCACTGCCAGCGGGCAGCTCCCTCCCTCAGCCCCCGCGGGTCCCTTCCTCGCTTCCTGGGCCCTGGACCCAGCATGGGGCCCAGACAGGGGAAGGTACGTGAGCCTGACTTGCCTGAGCAGAGCTTGAGGTCTGGCTTTGCTCCAGCAAGCTTGAGCAAACGGTGCCCTCCCTCCTCTGCCCCCCGTGCCTCGTATGTGAAAGGGGAGAACCGTCTCCCAGGGAGGCCACTGGAAAGGCAAGGACCCACCAGCCTCACTGTAGCAGTTGATGTTTTCGGGGGGGACCCCCTTCCCTAGATCAGGAGGCAAGAAGGAAGCGAAGGTTCTACTCTGAGTCCTGCTTCCGCGAGCTGAGATGGGGAGGGGACAGGCAGGGAGCCAGGGTGGCTGGAAGGGATACATTGTACATACCCCCCTTGCTGCTTCCCCTACACAGGCCCCTCTGTGCTCCCTGTGTGGCCTGGGGCCCGATGCTGTCCCTCTCGGAGCCTCAGTGTATTTCACTTGTTCAAATACCCATGCAGCAACTGATTGGCCAAGCACCAGGCAGTGCTTTGGGGATACAGAAGAAAGTCTCTGCCCTCAGAGAGCTGACACCCTAGTGGGGGCTGACACAAAACAATAAACAAGGAGGCCCCCCCCCCCCGCTTGTCAGGTGCTGTTAAGTGCTGTAGAGAAAAACCAAGCAGGAGTTAGGAGAATCAGAGGTGCTGGGGAGAGAGGTATTAGAATTTTAATCAGGGCGTCAGAGAGAGCCTCACTGAGTAGGTGACATTTTGAACAAAGTCCTGAAGGAGGTGCGGGAGCAAGTTATGCAGGTATCTGGGGGAAAGCATTCCAGGTATTGGAAGAGTAAGTGCAAAGGCCCTGAGGCAGGAGTGTGTCAGGTGGGTTTGAGAAAAGGCCAGGAGACCAGTGTTCCCAGCTCCCTCCACTCTTCGTATTTGGGTCAAAAGACCACAGTTTACCCCTCAGGACCTTAGGCCCCAGAGCAGAATTATTTCTGAGCTCTCATAGGCTGTCCCAGTGAGAGCTAGTGATGCCAGCAGCGGCCCTGACACCCATTTGTTCAACCTGTAGAGTGGATTTTAAGACCCCTGGTTCCTTGGAAAAGAGAACACCATTGTCTTAACTCCTCACTCCATGTGGCTAACTCTTAGATGGGCCCCGACTCACATCCTGGGCCCACCACTTTCTGGCTGTGTGACCTTAGGAAGATCATCTTCTGAATCTCTGTGTCCTCATCTACCGAGTGGTGATATGATGCTTGTATAACAGGGCTGATGGGATGGGATCTAGGGAACATGCCAGAAAGCATGTGTGTAAGTGCCCAGCTGTGTGCCTGCCTGCAGGAGGGGCTCAGGAAATGTTTAAAGCCAGAACTCAACATTTGTATGACTTTGAACTTTTCACAGTTGTTGGGCTGTCAGGTCACTGGAGTCTTCTAAGAACTCCATGAAAAAGAGGGGGCAGAAATAATAGTCCCCACTTATAAAGGGGTAAACTGAGGCCTAGAGGGGGTGATCCCAGGGCCACGGTGATGCAAGGCTGATGGAAAGCCCCGTGGGTCTCCTGGCTCAGGAGTGGGGATCTGGGGCAGTGGAGACTGTCCAGAGCCTGCCCCGCCCCCAGCACCCTGAGCGCGCACGTACTCGTGCATGCATATCACCGGCACCACGAGATAATAGCGACTTTCAGATTTGCGGTCCCCGAGCAGGTTTTGTAAGGCATGGCTTGGTGGGTCAGGAGGTCTGTTGTAAGGGTGTTGAAAGGCCCAGAGCGTGGGGCAAGCCCAGGCCACGGGCAGGCGGAGTCTGGGGTCCCCAAGAAGAGGAAGAGGTCTGAGCTCATGTGATTATCCACTCCGCCTGTTTGTCCATCCGGTGTCTGGCCTTCCTGGACAGGGAGGGCTGGGTCCCCAGACTGGTCTCCCAGCAGCCTGGCTGGTGCCTTATCTTCCTGATCAGCGCCTGAGCCTCTGGACGGCTCTGGGGGTGGGGGTGGGGGAGCATCATGAATGAGGAAGCTGAGAGCCAGGGAGGGGGAGTGCGTGTGGGCTGGCATGGGGAGCAGGTGTTGGGGCTGGCCCCTGACCTGGCCCGGGACCAGGCCGTTCCTCCCAGGGAGCCTGTCACGGCCCAGCCAGGTACCTGCGGCAGGCGGGCTCTGTGCAGGGGGCCCCTTCTTCCCTTGGCCCACCTTCCTGGCCACACGGGAGCCGCCCAGCCCTTGACCCTGCCCACCAGTTTCTGCTCCTCCATCCCTGCAGCCCCAGCCCTCCTCTCAGGGGCCCCGGGGGTCTAGCCCCACCCTGCCCCAGCCCACTGCGGGCACGAGACGACATGTGACCCTCTGAAGGAGAGGTCAGGAAGCCCAGCCGCATCAGCACCTGTAGGGCCCCAGTGCCTTTCCTCAGTGCCCACACAACTCAGGGGTTTCTGGGCCCATTTTCTAGACAAAGAGACTGAGGCATGATGAGGCAAGATTATGTCCTGAAGCACACAGGCCGTGAGAGCAGAGCTGGGACACCAGAGCCGGTACTTTTCCTGTAATGTAGCCTCCAGCCCTCTGTTTGTTCAGCTGCAAAATGGGAGGTGGGAACCGGGCAGTCTCCATTGAGGGCATCTCTGGCCTCCTTGCCCCTTAGTGGGGTGACCTGGGGCAGTCATTGTCACTCCCAGGCCATCGGGTTTCTCACCTAGGAACCGGGCTGAGGGCAGGGTCGCCCCCAGGCTGTTGTGAAGTTCGGTGGGCAGTAGTACAGAGTGGCTAGGAAATGGAAGAGCACTTACAGGGGTCACTCGTTTTGAAATCTCTGCGCTCCCTGCCTACCCCTTCCCTGCAGGGCTCTGCAGGAGGCCAGGGGCTCTTCCTGGGGCGTGGCCCAGTGACCCAGACTGGCCAGGGACTGTGTGGATGTGTCCTATGGACAGACATGTCCCAGGAGCCTGTCATGGTGGGTAGTGAGTGAGGTCGAGGGTGTGGGACCGGCTCAGGCTGCACTGGGCGGCCGAGGGCGCCTTTGTCCCCTTTGTCTCCTCTCGTGGAAATTAGCAATTACCTTTCCTGCTACTGCAAGCTCGGCCTTCCCCGGAGAATTATCCAAAGCAGCCACTGAGCAAGCAGAAGCCGCCTGGCTCATTAGCAGGTGGCCACTGGGGACAGGCTCAGGGCCTGGTGGCCAGAATTGGGGCTACAGCTGCCTGCAGCTGGTGCCAGCTCAGCTGGGAGACCCAGCAATGGCCTGGGCTCCGGGACATGGCAGCCTTTCGGTCACGAGGTCCAGATCCTGGCCCTGGAACTTTGTAGCTGTGTGACCTTGGGTGAGTTGCTTTGCCTCTCTGGGCGACAGTTTCCTCATCTTGAACTTTAAGGTTGTGTGGGTTTGGAGCCCGGCAACTAAATGGCGTTCATTATCAGTGGGCTGTATTACGACTATTATTGTCACCACTGCCAGGGCCTTGAGTCTGTGCTGGCTCAGGCAGAGAACACGGGGAAGGTGAGCCCAGTGACAACCCCCTGGGGACCCTGTAGTGACCTTAGTTTCACAGGCAGCAGGAGAAGCCCAGCTAGGCACGGGGCCCTTAGGGGATCAGGAGGATGAATCTCCCTGAGCCAGAACTTCATTTTGCTCCTCTAAGTGACGCAGTGAAATAATTGAGATATGGGGCTTGAAGGTGCTAATAAGTGTGGAGCTTCTCCCTTTCTCGCTGCTTCCCCTTCTTCTTCCTCCCTCCACCTTTTGGCCCTCCCTCCCTCAGCCTCAGGAGCACCCAGAAGGGAGGCAGGAAAAGCAGATGGAAGGGACTTGCATGCTCTGGGGTAGTCAGGAACAGGCTCAGAGGAGGAGGAGCTGAAGTGGACTCAGTGGGACAGGGGACTGCTGGGCAGCATGGGGAGGGCAGTGTGGTGGCCTGTGCGTGTGTGGTGGGGCACGTATGTATGTGGTGGGCATGTGTGAGCGCAGGAGTGCGGCACAAATGAGCTCAGGGGCCGAGACCATGAGGTGGATGGCCCAGGGCAAAGGCTGCCACCAGGTCACTGTGGCTGGTTGCAGGCAGTGGGGGTGGGGTGCAGAGACTCGGGCGGTAGCATCTGCAGATGTCTGCCCCTGGCCTGGAAACCTAGAGAGGGGTGCTTTCAGGGCTGTGGGGTAGAGGTTCACAGAGTGTCTCCGAGCACAGGACACAGGGCCCCTGGTTTCGTCTGGAGAATGCCGGGCTGGGAAGGCTTTCTGGAAGAGTGAATCTTGGAGCCAAGACTCTGCTCATCTCAGAGCTAAGCAGAGGGTGGGGGTCCTGGGCCCAGGAGACAGCCTCATGGTGGCTCAAAGCTGCCATGAACAGGGCCGCATCACCGAGGCCTCGAATGCCCAGCAGACGAGCCTCGATTCCATCCGGGCCACAGAGTGCCAGGGAAGGTGTGGGGCAGGCGGCTTGAGATCTGATTCGCAAAGTCCAGCTGCAGCCCCGCTCGTCAGGAAGGTTAAGATGGTTGTGGTGCCACCCGGGAAGCTGACGGGGTCAACACGGCGCCTCTCCCTCCTGGGGGTCCCATCCTGGTAAACCCCATCCTGGAGCTTGAGTGCAGTGCCCACATATGTCCAGTGAGTAAGGGGTAGACCCACCTCCCAGGGTGCTTGTGGGGAGCTGGAGAGGGTCCCTGTGACACTGCGGGGCCTGGGCACCCTCCCGTGTCTCAGCACTCACTCTATGCTGCGTGTTTTATAAGGAACATATCATTTCATTCTCATGGTGGCCTTTCTAGGCAGGTCCTTCCCATTCGCTTAGGAGGAAACCGAGGCACAGAGAAATGACTCACCTACGGGACAGAGCTGGGACCTGAGCCCAGACTGGTCTGCCCCCTCCAGTCCTTGCTCTTAGCCCTGCCACACCGTGTCCCCAGTGGGGGGCCTTGGCTGGGTGTGGCTCCCCAGCCAGTTCCCTAGGGCCCCTGCTAATCCCCTCTCAGCCCCCAGCACAAGGGCCAATTAGCACCTGCTCTGTGGGGGGCACTCCACCTGTCCCCCTGCTCTGCCTGCCCGCCCCCCCGGAGGCTCAGCTCTGCCCAGATCTCTTCCGTCACCACCCTCAGTTCCAGAAGCTAATGTTTCCAGTATTGCACCATAAGAAAAAGGACTAAGGCTCATTTCTTGTCAGAGAAACTGGGAGAAATGAAGCCAGTCAGAGAATCATCCCAGCATCAGGATTTCCCCAAGCCATGGCTGGGCCGCCCGCAGAGCACCGTCTCCCCCGCCTCGGCCCCCCAGCCTCCCCTGTCGCTCCTGCATCTGCCTCCCTCTCCCCCACCTGGGGCCCTGGGCCCCTCATGGGTCCCCTGTGCCTGAGGCTGCGGGTGGCGTTGCCTGCAGCTTCTCACCTGTGTGCCGGGTCTGGCTCCTGCGAGAAAGAAGGAATAAAAGGTCCTTGAGATGGTGACAAAGGTCTGAGTGTGGGCCGCCAGAGCAGCCTGTTTCCAGGCAACTGCTCTACCCCGGGCTCCCTGCGGCGGCGGGCGCATCCGTCATGCCGCAGCTCAGCTCCGAGAGGGAGCTCGGGCCGCCCCGGCAGCCTGGGCGCAGGGCCCAAGGCCCCCAAGCTCCAGTTCTGTTGGGGACATGAGGCCCCTTCAACAGGGGCTACAGGAGGAAAGCACAGCACTGTCATGGTGACTGTGGGCCAAGCACCTATTGGGTGTCCAGCTGCAGGCCTGGTGCACAGAGCAAAGCTCCTATCCATTAGCCACTCCATCCATTCATCCATCCATCCATCCAGAATGGAACGGTGTTTAGTGTGCAGTCTCTGGATGGCAGGATTGAAACCCCACTCCACCACATACTGGCTGTTTGATTTTGGTCACATTACTTTACCTTGATGGGCCTCATTTTCTTCATCTGTAAAATGGGCATAATAAAAGCTATTACCTTATCGAGTTGTTATGGGAATTAAATGACTCAATATAGGTAATGCCCTAGCCACAGTGCCTGCCACATATTAAATGCTCAATAAGTAGTATTGTTTCTATTTTATTGTTTTTTAAATTTTTTTGATGTTTATTTTTTAGAGAGAAAGAGAGAGATAGAGTGTGAGCGGTGGAGGGACAGAGAGAGAGGGAGACACAGAATCGGAAGCAGGCTCCAGGCTCTGAGCTAGCTGTCAGCACAGAGCCTGAAGCAGGGCTCGAACCCACGAATCGTGAGATCATGAACTGAGCTAAAGTTAATTGCCTAACCGACTAAGCCACCCAGGATCCCCAGGTTTTATTATTATTTGTAAAGAGACAATAAGAGGTAGTGGGAAGCATATGGTCTCCTGCCATCATATAGACCTGGGTGGGGTTCACGTTGGACCCACTTGCAACTGTATGGCTTTGGGCAAATTGCTTTGCCTCCTTGAACCTCAGTTTCCTCCTAGCTAAGCAGGGGAGAGAAATCATAGCTCGATACTTGTTCTTTTCAGTAGAAGTCGGAAGCCCGTCTCCCGTTGGAAGGCTCGGCGATACTGTGTGGCCAGGGCCCGCTCCTGATCGCACTATGTACCCAGAGTGGTCATTATTCAGCAAACCTTGGCTGGCGCCTGCTGGCTGCCAGCCCCCCACCCACCTGATTTCTGGGCCACTCAGCCCTGCAGGTCTGCCCTGTCCCCTGTCCATCGTTCTAACTGCTCCAGCCTCTGCCCTTAGGTCTGCCCAGTCCAGTCCCTCATTCTTCCTTCCACCTCCTTTTTGAAAACAACCTCTACCAGTGCCCCCAACCTGGGCCGTGGAGGGAGGGAGAGAGAGAGAGAGAGAGAGAGAAGAAGAAGAAGAAAGAGGAGGAGGAGGAGGAGGCGGCAGACCGAGTGCCAGGGGATTGGGCATGCTGCCGGCCTTTGTCTGGGCTGCCCTGCGGCCCAGGCTCAGTCCCCCAGGGCAGGCCACGTTGCTGGCCTGCTGGCGGCTCAGGGAAGGCCGCGTGGGCGGTGGGGCCTGGACAGGCCTGGGCTGGCAGCAGCCCCCAGGGACAGCCTGGCCCACTTGGGTGGGAGGGAGACAGCCAGGGAGGAGAGTGGGCGCACACTGCAGCTCTCCAGAGCAGCTGGTTTGGGGATGACTGTGTCCTTCTGAGGTCCCTACGCACAGGTCTCAGCACCTCATATGTGCCAGGAACAGTGGGGTGCTGGGCCTTCAGAATGAGACCGCACGGTGCGGTCCTGGAGCCTGACAGCCTGGGTTCAAATCCTTGCTCTGCCGTTGGACGGCTGTGTGGCCCGAGCAAATCCCCACGCCTCTCTAGGTCTCCATTAGCTGGTCTGCAAAATAAACCTAATAGTCCTACCTCAAGTACTTAGAGCAGTGCCGTGTGGAACAGAGAAAGCACTCAGTACGTCTTACTACTCTTGTTGCTGACTCGGCCCTTGAAAGGGAGGGGCTGAACATTTAATTCCTACTGTGTGTTATATTTGCCGGAGAGATGATCCATTTCAAGAAACGTTTACTGAGGGGCGCCTGGCTGGCTCAGTTGGTAAAGCATGTGACTTCTGCTCTTGGGGTTGTAAGTTCGAGCCCCGCATTGAGTGTGGATGTCACTTAAAAATAAAATCTTAAAAGAAGAAGAAGAGGGGCGCCTGGGTGGCTCAGGTCAGATCTCACAGTTTGTGGGTTCGAGCCCCGCGTCGGGCTCTGTGCTGACAGCTAGCTCAGAGCCTGGAGCCTGTTTCAGATTCTGTATCTCCCTCTCTCTCTGACCCTCCCCTGCTCGCACTGTCTCTCAAAAATAAATAAAAAGCATTAAAAATTAAAAAAAAAAAAGAAGAAGAAGAAAAGAAACATTTCCCGAGCACCTACTGTGTGCCAGCATCTGGGTTGGATGTTGGAGACACCCAGATGAAAGACCTGAGAGAAAGGGTATTGGGGAGACAAGGAAAAGAAAGGGAGGGGAAGTGATCTATGAGGTCCTACTATGTGCCAGGATCTCTGCTAAGGACTGGGGATCCAGAGGGAAGCAAAATAGCGCTTGCCCTCTTGGTGGGAAAGGACACAGGGAACTGGAACCAGTGATTGTGACTCAGGATACTTAGTGCTGTAATATGGGATGCTTTGGGGCTGCTGACCCAGCCTTGGAAATCAGGGATGGCTTCCTGGAGGAGGTGACCTGGAATCATGGTAGTGTGGTCCAACTGATCAAGTCCCTACTATAACAGCTGTGTCCTGCTGTGGCCTAGCCTCGGTTAAACATGTCCAGGGATGGGGGACTTACTACCTAAGGAGAAATACACATTTGCCATTTGCGATCAGCTCACCTTCCTTCGACCCACTTACGGCTCTCCCACTGCTCCGCGTCTGGCCCCGGCTGCACCGGCTTGTGCATCAGTCTCCTGCTCCTTCTCTTGCTCCTCCAGTCCATTCTCCACCCAGCAGCCAGAGCAATCTTCTGAAACATAAATCAGACATCAGTTCCCAGCCTAAAACTCTTCAGTGGCTCCCCAGGGGCTCTTAGGACAAAGACCAGACTCTATACCGCAGCCTGCAAGACCCAGCCAGGCCTGGTGCAGCCGGCCCTCCCGCCTCCCCAGGCTGCACAAGGGGCTGTGTCCAGGCCAGATTCTCCACCTGCCCGTGCACCCTCTTGAGACCACAGGGGCAAATGTAGTACAGACGGAGCGCCTCCTCCCCCAAACGCCTCTCTCAGGAGACAAATGGTGCTAGGCTATGGGTGGTGACATGCCCGGTTTGGTGGTGTCATCTAGGCACATAGTCCCTTTCCAGCTCTGTGACTCAGTTTCCCCATCAGTAAAACAAGGTGGAGGCTGCCTGGGTGATGTTGTTGATAGTCTCATTCACAGTGCTGGGCCACTTGGGCTTTCACAAGCTCAAGCCCTCAGCCTGTGGCCCCCGTGGTAGACTGTTTCGAGCCCTCCCCAGAGCTGATCTCCAGAGACTAGCAAATTGGGAGTCGATTATGGCTTCCACAGCTCTCTTGATCCCGAGGAGACACCGAGGCCCCTAAGGCGAAATGACCCCCTCTCAGCTCGCTGTGTGTCAGCCACGCCTCTCTGGCCGGTCGTCAGTTACCTGCCAGAAGGGCAGAGGCTGGTGCAAACTTGGGGTGCTGGGGGCTTTTAATCCTCCACCCAGAATCCTAGGGCCGGTTATATTTGTAATTTCGTTTAAATACACGGTGCGTTCACATGATTTGAAATCTGATGGTTTTAAAAGGTACGGTAAAAATTCCCTTCCTGCCTCTTTTCTTTCCCCAGCTGCCCAGTCCCCCTCTTCGGAGGCACGGCTGTGACTAGCCTGTCTGTCTTTCCAGAGCTAGCTGATGCAGACGGAGGCAAACGCTAATGTACAGAACCCGTTTCTAGAGCTAGAGAGAACTGGTCCATGTCAAGAGTTTGCTCCCTGTCCGTCATTCAGGGCTTGCCAGAGGTCACAGAGCTTGGTACAGGGCAGAGCCTACCCCCATCCTCGCACTGCCCCAGCACTGGGCATGCCCAAATGGGAAGCTTTGGGAAGCTGGCTGGGTTGCTCCCGAATTCCCTACAGAGGAGGCCAGGGATCCTGCTTTCAGAGGGTCCTCGGTAGAAGCAGTAAACAGACACCAAGGAGAAGTCGAGAATGTTCTCACTGGCTATGCTGAATACCTTCAGCGCCATCCACAAACCGCGGAACGAAGAGAGTCGGTGCCGTGACCCTGCAGATGGGACCACAGGGTGGCTCAGCAGCGAGGGGGCCCATCAGTGGGGGTGGAGCATGGGGGGCGGACCCCACTTTAAGTGGTAGACAGGCTCTGTGTCAATGGCTTCACCTTCGAAGCTGATGTGCGTGATGGATGTTAACCTTAACACCGTTTCCCTTCGCCTTCCTCGTATCCCCACCAGGCAGATGCCGTTACCCCCATGTTACAGTTGAGGAAGAACATCCCAGAGCCATGGAGTCCCTTGCCTAAGACCACAGGGTCAGACTTGAACTCGGGTCTGTCCCTCAGCAGGAGCTCCGGCCCCACTTTTCCCTGACTGTGTGGGCTCGGCAGGCCAGGCTCTCTCTATGCCCCAGGACATTTGCTGCCTGAGGTTGGCTCTTCTGGCCAGTCTCTTCTCAGTCCAGAGCAGACCTGCTGGGTGGGGTGAATGGAGGGGGCAGGGCAGTTTCCCCAGGACTGAGGACACTTTTGGGGGCAGATACCGCAGCTGATGTCCTGTGAGATGAGACTGGGCCCCGGGCAGATATTCCCAGGTCGGCCAGTCCCTGCTGCTTGGCTGTGTGACTTTGGGCCACTGCCTTTCCCTCGCTGAGCCTCCAGTTCATGTCTCCAGGTTCTCCAAGGGTGAGGTTTTGGGGGAGTGCAGTTTCTGGATGTACCCCAGCGAGGTGGCCAGATTTAGGCAGGACTGGAACTGAGGAGCAAGGAAGAGCAGGGTTCAAAGGGAAACAGGAACAGGTAGCAGAGGGGGAGGCACCTTTTAGAGACTCTGGGAATTGATTTTATCCTTTTCCAGCAAAAATTTGATTTAATGTTGTTGGCAGAGCAGAGGGGCCCCAGGGAAGGCTCCCACTCCGTAAATTAATATTTGCTTCAGAAAGGGAATGAAGTTTGGAAGTTCCAGAAGGTTCGGATTTACTGTTTCATGATCAGGGAAACAGGCACAAGGGGAGGCCAGAGAACTCCTCAGGGCCACGGAGCTTTCTCATCCCTTATTCTCTCAGCACCTGTTTGTGGAGCACCTACTGTGTGCAGGCACTGGGCTGGGCACTGGCGGAGACCATGGCCAACCCGTCTGTCCTCGTGATGGTCACCGTCTACTGGGAGAGATAGCCACTGACTAAACAGTCACGCAAATAAGCAGTGTGGCCATTGTGAGAGGCGCCCTGGAGGCAAAGGGCCCGGCGTAGGCATAGATGTTAGGGAGCGCTACTCGGGGGCAATCGGCCATTTGCTAGGGCCACCATAGTAATGTCCCACAGCCTGGGGGCTCAAACAACAGAGATTTATTTTCTCACAGTTCTGGAGGCTAACATCACGTTGTTGGAGGTTGGTTTCTTCTGCAGGTGACTGTCTTCTCTCTGTGTCCTCACCTGGGCCTCTCTCCTTGCGTCTGTGTGTCCTAATCTCCTCTTCTTAAAAGGACACCCATCGTATTGGACTAGGGCCCACCCTCATAACCTCATTTAACTTAAGTACTTCTTTAAAGACCCTGTCTCCATACAGCCACATTCTGAAGTACAGGATCAGGACTTCAGCATGGGAATTTGCAGGGGGGAGGAGCGGAGGGACACAATTCAGCACGGGAGCTGAAGCCTCAAAGTCCAATAGACCAATAGAAGTTCGCTTAGGGGCGCCCGGGTGGCTCAGCTGGTTGAGCATCTGACTTCGGTTCAGGTCATGATCTCACATGGTTCCTGAGCTCGAGCCCGCATCTGACAGCTCAGGGTCTGGAGCCTGCTTCGGATTCTGTGTCTCCCTCTCTCTCTGCCCCTCCTCTGCTCGCGTGTTGTCTCTCTCTCTCTCTCAAAAATAAATAAACATTAAAAATTTTTTAAAAAGAAGATTCTCTATCTCCCTATGCCCCTGCCCCCTCACTCACTCTCTCTCTCAAACAAACAAACAAAAACAAAAGAAGTTAGCTTAGTAATAGGGAAGAAAAAGTACTTCAGGCAGAGGGTACAGCATGGGCAAAGGCCAGGTGGCAGGAGGGAGCACTTGGCCTAGATGTGGTTCTGAGAGGAGCCAGCGTGGCTAGAGTGCAGGGAGGCTCTGGAGAGGTGGAGCCCTACTGCGGCTGCTCCGTCACCCCCCCAGCTGCACCCTTTTCCAATCCCTGGGTTCATCACTGGTGGAACAGGAGTAACCAAATCAGCCTGGCAGGGCTGGGGAGCCTGGAATGAGGTCATGTCGCCCTCAGATGTCTTGTTCAATGGCAGCTCCTAGTAGGTGCTCAACATGAGTTGTTCCTGGACCATCTGGGCGGCTCAGTCAGTTAAACCTCCAGCTCTTAATTTTGACTCAGGTCATAATCTCATGGTTTGTGGGTTCGAGCCCCGCATCAGGCTCTGTGCTGACGGCGAGGAGCCTGCTTGGGATTCTCTGTCTCTCTCACTTTGTCCCTTGCGCTCTCTCTCTCTCTCTCTCTCTCTCTCTCAAAAATAAACGTTTTTAGGGGCGCCTGGGTGGCTCAGTTGGTTAAGCCTCTGACTTCGGCTCAGGTCAGATCTCACGGTTGTGGGTTCGAGCCCCGTGTCGGGCTCCGTGCTGACAGCTAGCTCAGAGCCTGGAGCTTGCTTCCGGTTCTGTGTCTCCTTCTCTCTCTGCCCCTCTTCCTCTCATGCTCTGTCTCTCTCTCTGTATCAAAAATTAATAAAACATTAAAAAAATAAACGTTTTTAAAATATGAGCTGTTCCTTTTCTCTTTCCTGCCTAGACCACTTTTGTTCTTTCTTAGTGCCTCCTCATCTGCTACCCTGATTTGTATGACCCAGCTTGAGATCCTGAGCAATAAACCCAAGGAAAGCCTTGGCAAACTTTATCATGATTTGGAGAGGCCGTCTGGGCCTCCTGGGGACCAAGGAGAAAAGGACAGTGTTCCAGGGAGCTCCTGTCTGAGCTGGCCTCACTTGTGAGCTCTGTAAGGCCAGGTGTGGATTCTCAGTAGAATGCCTGAGCCCCCTGTGATATGTGGAAAGAAGAACTCCATCCTCCTCCACACAACATTGAACGTCATTGCAAAATAAATAGATCTCCAGGGATAGTAGCCTCCTTCTTTTGGGGGCTGTTTGCTGGGTCTCTTTGCCCACCAGCCCCTGGTTTCCATTGGCCGTGTAGCTTTGGCAAGTGCCCACACGTTTGAGCCTTAGTTTGTATATTTGTGCTTTTATTCAACACATTTAAAATTTTTATATAAATAGTTTATTTGAGAACAATTTTAGATTTTTAGAAAAGGTACAGGGGCTTTTGGATGGCTCAGTTGGTGAAGCATCTGACTCTTGGTTTTGGTTCAGGTCATGATCTTTTGGCTTCCATTGGTTTGACATTAGAGCAGAGAAATGTTGGAGGTAAGGGAGCCTCCCTGTGGGTCTCTAGGCAGATGGCAGAGCAAGTGCAAAGGCCCTGAAGCAGGAAGTACCTGGGGAGTCAGAGACACAGTCAGCAGGTTGGTGCCCAGGGTGTGGGGGCAAGTGGCAAGGACAGATCCGTGTGGAGTACAGATGGAAGGGTGGTGCCATGGTCCAAGTTCACCAGGTAACGGGGGATGACAGCCTGGCCCTGAATGGTGCCCATGGACCATGAGAAGTGGGCCAATTCTAGACTTGGTTGAGGGAGGAGCCCCAGGATTTGCTGGTGGAAATAGGGCTGGTGCTGAAATCTTCTGGCGGGGCTTGTGTGAGGAATAAGAGGGTAGATGTTAGTAAAGCTTGGAAACCTGTCAAGTCGGGGTTTCCTCTCCACCTCCTGTGTTCAGAGCTGCCTGGCCCAGCCCATCCTCTGGCTGAGGGCCAGCAATAAACCACTGGGCATTTGTTTGCTTGTTTGTTTGTTTGTTGTAGAGTGTAACATTTTGTAAAGGTAATAGAATCGCATTTCTTAAAAAAGAAACAATTCATCAGGTACCCATGTATAGTGAAAGAAAAGTCTCCATCCACGTCCTGCCTGCCAGCCGCGGAGAGCTCGCCTCCCCGGGGGCAACCGTTACTATTTCTTGAGTGTCATTCCAGAGATGTTTTATACACACGCACGCACATGTATTTGTGGGGTTTCTCTCTATTTTTACACAAAATATGTTGTACAGATATTCTGCAGATTGCTTATTCTTTCTTATAATGGATTTACTAAGATATCATTTACATACCACACAGCTCACCCTTTTAAAATATAATTCAGGGGCACCAGATGGCTCAGTTCGTCAAGCGTCGAACTCTTGATTTCAACTCTGGTCATGATCTCACAGTTGGTGGATGCAGCCCCGTGTCAGGCTCTTTGCTGACGGGATGGAGGCTGCTTGGGATTCTCTCTCTCTCCTTTCTCTCTGCCCCTCCCTGATGCACGTGTGCTCTCTCTCTCTCTCTCTCAAAATAAATAAAACACATTAAAAAACAAAATACAATTCCATGGATTTTGGTCTATCCAGAGTCGTGCAACCATCGCCACAATCCATTTGAGCACCTTTTCATCATCTCAGGAAGAAACTCCATATGTATTAGCGGTCAGTCTTCCCTCCCGCCCCCATCCCCTCCCCTAGTCCAGGGCAATCACTGGTCTGCTTCTTTCTCTGTGGATTTGCCTTACCTGGAATTTCCTGTAAATGGACTCATACGATGTGTGGTCTTTCATGTCTGATTTCTTTCACTTAGTGTTGTTTTTTCAAGGTTCGTCCATGTTGTAGCACGTATTTCATTCCTTTTTATTACCAAATAAGATTCCATGTTATGGATATAGCACATTTTATACATCTGTTCCACAGTCGATTGACTTATGGGTTGTTTCTGCATTTGGGCTATCATGACTGATGCTGCTGTGGTATGTCCAGGTTTGGGGGTATATGCTTTCGGTTCCCTTCCACCGAGGAGTGGAACTCCTGGTCCTAAGGTGACTCTGTGTTTAACCTTTTGAGGATCGGCAGACTGTTTACACCACTTTACAGTCCTACCAGTAGTGTGTGTGTGAAGCTTCCGATTTTCCCACACGCTCACCAACACTTACTAGTAGGTCTTTCTGATTAAAGCCATTCTAAGTACGTGTGAAACGCTATCTCATTGTGGTTTGGATTTGCATTTCCCTGATGGTTAATGATGTTAAGCATCTTTTCATGTGCTTATTGGCTGTTTGTATATCTTCTTTGGAGAAATGTCTCTTTAGATCCTTTGACCATTAAAAAAATTTTTTTAATGTTTATTTAATTCTGAGAGAGACAGAGACAGAGCATAAGCTGGGGAGGGGCAGAGAGAGAGGGAGACACAGAAACCAAAGCAGGCGCTAGGTCTGAGCTGTCAGCACAGAGCCTGACGCTTGGCTTGAACTCACAAACTGCGAGATCATGACCCGAGCTGAAGCTGGATGTGTAACCAATTAAGCCACCCAAGCGCACCCCTTTGACCATTTTTAATTGCACTATTTGCTGTTTTATTATTGAGTGATAAGACTTCTTTATATATTGTAGATAAAAGTCCCTTATCAGATGTAGGATTTGCAAGTATTTTCTTACATATTGTGAGTTCTCTTTTCTCCTCCCCCTCCTCCCCATCTTCCCCCTCCTCCTCCTCCTCCTTCTTCTCCAAGGAAGCTTTATTCTTAGTGTGGGGACTTGAACTCATGACCCTGAGATCAAAAGTCCCACACTCCATCAACTGAGTCAGCCAGGCGCCCCTCTTTTCATTTTCTTTGGAGCATAAAAGCTTTCAATTTTTATCAAATCCAATTTGTCTAATTTTTCTTTTTTTATTTAAAAAATGTTTTTAATGTTTATTTTTGAGAGAGAGAGAGAGAGAGAGAGAGAGAGAGAGAGAGACCAGGAGCATGTTGGGGAGGGGCAGGGAGAGAGGGAGACACAGAATCCAAAGTAGGTTCCAGGCTCTGAGCTGTCAGCACAGAGCCCTATGCAGGGCTTGAACTCACACGCCATGAGATCATAACCTGAGCCAAAGTCAGACGCTCAACTGACTGAGCCACCCACGTGCCCCTGTCTGATTTTTCTTTTGTTGCCTGCCCTCTAGGTATCATATCTAAGAAACCATTGCTTAATCCAAGGACAGGAAGATTTATCCCTATATTTTCTTCTAGGAGCTCTGTAGTTTTAACACGTATATTCTTCAGGTTGTTTTTCCATTAAATAGTCAATCTATGTACTGTCAATGCATATGCAGGTCAGAACATAAAGAAGTTCTTTATTCTTTTTTACAGCTGCATAGTATTCAATTTTATGGGTGTACCATAATTTATTCACCTGGTCCTCTGTTAATGGACATTAAGGCTGTTTCCAATATTTTGCTCTCATAAAAATACTTCCGTGAACATCCTTGAATGTAGATGCCCATTTCATACACGTGTGAGTGTGTATCAAGGAGTAGAATTGCTGAGTCTTAGGGCGGTATGTTTTTTGGTCTTTAATTTTTTTAAGTTTATTTTTTTTTATTTTGAGAGAGAGACAGAGAGAGTGAGCAGGAGAGGGACAGGGAGAGAGGGAGAGCAAGAATCTCAAGTAGGCTCTGCGTTGTCAGTGTGGAGCCCGTTCAGGGCTCGAACTCAGATCATGACCTGAGCGGAACCCGAGAGTTGGATGCTTACCCGACTGAGCCACCCCTGTGCTCCTGTTTTTTGGTCTTTAATAGCGTCCCCCACTCCTGGCGACAATGTCTAGAATAAGAACCATTAATTAATGACCATGGCTACTGTATACTGAGTGCTCACCATATACTGGCATCCCCTCACGACGATGCCGATGGTCAGATTTAAATCTGCACTTTACAGTGACCTAAGGTCATATGGTCTGTCCACCTCCTGACCCTGCCAACTTCCCACCATCCTGTCCCTCCTGTGCCTCCGAAGGGCCTCGAGCCCCTTCCAGAACGATCACTGGAAGAACGCAGTCCCTGGAAGACCTCTTTGTAAGACCTCACTGACTCGTGCAGAAGGCCAAGGCCATCCAGTCACTAGGACGTCTTGAGTGAGCACCTGCTGTATGCTTGGCACTGTCCCAGAAGTGCAGAGCGGCCTTTGCTCTCGGGCTGTGTCCCTCCTCATAAGGAAGGCTGCTGAGGTTCAAAGACAGACTTGGGGAGACATGGTCTGACTCAGGTGCTCAGAGGTCTAGCTTTAGGTCAGGCAAATGTGGGCTCAGTCCTGATTCCATCCCATATCACGGTGGGCAACTCACTTCTCTTCTCAGTGCCTCAGTTTCCTCATCTGTAAAATGACCTTATTCTTATCCAGGCACACTAATTATCCTTGTTGGCAAAGTGCTACAGGAAATCAAAGGGGAGAAATATGGCTAGGGCTCGGGGAAGCCTTCATGGGGCAGGAGAAGTGGGTAGAAGGGCACTGAATGGAACTTGGAGGATGGATGACTCAGGGCCAGGTGATGGCATTTCCAGCAGAGGAAACAGTGTGTGTCTAGGTGCAGAGGCAGGACAGCCCCTGGTCTAATGGGGAAGAGAGGTGGCTAGGACTGCAGGCACATTAGGTTTACGCGGAGGCTGGAGTGAGTAGGAGACCCGGCCGGGACTTCGTCCCGAGAGCTTGAGTCCAGATGCAGGTGTTGGGTCTTATTTGACCAGCAGTAGGGAGCCGTGGCATTTCTGGCACTCCTGCCCAGCATATCCCCATCTGCAACTTGGGCTGCCTCCCTGGGGCAGGATTCCCCAAACCTCATTTCTTCTTGAAAGCAGCCTGGAAGAGTGTTTAAGAATGAGAGTTCTGGGGCTCCTGGGGGGCTCAGTCGGTTAAGCATCCGACTTCAGCTCAGGTCACGATCTCACGGTTCATGAGTTCGAGCCCCCTGTCAGGCTCTGTGCTGACAGCTCAGAGCCTGGAGCCTGCTTCGGATTCTGTGTCTCCCTCTCTCTCTGCCCCTCCCCTGCTCGCTCTCTGTCTCCCTCTATCTCAAAAATAAATAAACATTAAAAAAATTAAAAGAAAAAAGGATCAGAGTTCAGAAGTCAGGCTGCCTAGGTCTCTGGCTCAGTTACTTATAAGCTGTGTGACCTTGGTCATGTCACTTAACTCTCTGGGCTTTAATTTCTTCAACTATAAAAGGGAGCTGCTCTTACTTTCTAGGGTTACAGTGAAGAGTAAACCAGTGGGCACCTGGCTGGCTCCGTCGGTAGAACATGCAATTCCTGGGGTTGTAAGTTCAACCCCCACGTTGGGTGTAGAGATTCCTTAAAAAAAAAAATCTTAAAAAAAAAAGAGCAAATGAGTTAATATATGTAAAATGCTTAGACCAGTGCTTAGTGCATAGTAAGTGCTCAATAAATGTTAATTTTTACAAGAAGGAAGGCAAGGCATTAGATTACTCTGTTTCTCAGATGGGAAAAATTAAGGTCCTGAGCAAGTGAGTGAATGCCAGGGTCCCTTTGGAGTGACTTGAGGGTTCATTCATTCCTTTGTTCATTCATTAAATGTTTCCTGAGTAACTGGTCTGTACTGGGCTCTGGTAGATATTGGGGATCTAGTCAGTGGTAAACAAGAGAGCCCCCACCCCAGAGAGTTCCTGACCTGCCCTCAGGGTGTCCTTCCTAGGCCAAAAAGGAATGAAGTGTCTAGCTCCAAAATCTGGACAGAAGGATAATGGGAGTCGAAATGACACGCCTTATCTCACCCTTCCTGCAGATGAAGCAACTGAGACCCAGAGAAGGGAGACAGGAGCCAGGCCTCAGGGGCCTTGAATGCCAGCACATGCCTCACCCAGGTGCCCCACAGGCCCTGGGACAGGAGGTCAGGAGCAGGGGGAGTGGGAGAATGCAGTTGGATTCTGGATGTAGTTTAAAGGTGGGGTGAACAGGATTTGCTGGTGGATGGAATGGGCATGGGGGCACGTGAGAGCAAACTGGAGGAATGGTTCCAGGCGTTGGCCTGAGTGAGTGGGGATGGGGGAGGTTTCTGCAGGAGGAGAGCTGGTGGATGGCTGGGCGGTGGGGGGGCAGGGGGGTTCAAACGCTCGTTGGATGCATGGATGGATGCCTTTCCCTAGCCATCCAGAGGGGCCCTACTCACTTGCTTTCAGATTTGGCCAGCCAGCCAATGGCGGCAGAGGAGAACTGTGGTCTGGAGGTGTAACCCCCTCTCCCTTGGAGGCTACGAGATGGACAAGGTTCAAGATTGGATCCTGAGGCTGCCAACATCGGGAGGTTCCATCCAAAGTTCAGGGTTTCTCCTTCCATGGAATTTCCCAATTTTTAAATATAGCAATAAATTCAAAATTATAATAAATGTCTATATGCGCCCCCCAAAATATGTCCATGGGCCTCATTTGGCCTGTGGCCTGGTTAGGACAGCTGGTGTGTGGGTCTGAGTCTGGCTCTCCATGCCCAGCTTGTGTGCCCTTGAGCAAATGATTTAGCCTCTCAGAGCCTCGGCTTGCTCATCTGTAAAGTGGGAATGATAATGGTACTCCTGGCCTCATAGTAAGGGCTCTCTAGCTGACAGTGAGGACAAGCACTACTGCTATGATGGACTGTATTGGCAATCGGGGCCAATGATGCCAAAGGGGGAAAGCGCACTGGGCTCTGGGGTGAGAGCCCATCTCTCGCTTGACAAGCTCTGTGACTTCGGACCAGGTTTCAGGTCTCTCTGAGGAAGAAGTGTGTGTTTCTGGAGTTGGGCAATGGCCAGCATGCCTGGTGAGGTCTCTGAGTCCCCACCCACCACGCTCCCTCCCTGCCCTCTTCCCTCCAGCCTCACCCACCCACCACCTCCCACCCCTCCACCCTGCAACCAGAGTGATCTTTCAAAAGCACAGATCTCAGCATGGTCTTTCCCTGCCTGGAGAAAAACCATGTTGGTTCCCTGCTGCCTTTAGGAAAAAGCCCAAGAACCCTAGCCTGGTGTGAGGAGGTGGGAGGCGGCCCTCATCGCTCTTCCCTCATCTCCTTCCGCCAACCCGGCTCATGTCGAGGCTGCACACAGCCCCGCATCCAGCCCTGCCCGCCCATCATCCATCCAGCAGTTCTGCGGGCCACCACTTCCTGGATCCAGACGCTTTCCTCCCCGGGTGACCGATGGCTTCTCCACCGCCTCCCTGTGTTCCCTCTTACCCTTTCCTCTCTGCCGCCCACTTTCCACAACAGCCAGAGGGATCCTGAAAAAAAAAAATGTAGTTTGGATGGTGTCACCTGCCTGCTTACAACCCCCACCCCGTGACTGCCCGTTTCACTGAGTGAAACCACAACCCCTACCCCATCTCGCCGGCTGCTCTCCCCTCACCACCACCTACGATGCCTGCCACCTTCCCACCCGTGGGCCTTTGCACATGCTGTTTCCCTTCTTCGATGCTTTCCGAGTCACTCCTTCCGGAGGAGGCCCACCGGCCCACATCTCCCCCACCTGAGCCGTCCCCACAGGTGTGGATCACTTGTTCCAGGGGCAGGGCCGTGAGGGACCTGCCTGGGACTCTGCAGCCACAGAGCCTGGCCCTGTGGACAAAAATGCCGCCCATCACTGATGGCCCAGCCCCAAAGTCACCTCTTGGGTGAAGCCTGCCTTCCTTAACACAGCCCCACGCCCCACCCTGTTCCTGAGACCCCTTGGGATCATCCCCTCCTGGTCCACCCCCTGTCCCATCCTGGCTTCCTGTGAGCTCCCTCCTCTCCCTTTCTGTCTCCCACATTCAACATCATAATTATCACTGGATGGCGAGCTTCTCAAGGCCAAGGAGCGTCACAGTGAAGAGAGCTCATGTTTATTGAGAGCAGGCGCTGGCTCTGTGCTAAGCACTTTTCCTGTCTTCTCTCTGCAAATCCTCACAACCCTAACCCTGGAGTTGGGGTTGGCTCTCCTAAAAGCCCCACCTTAAAGAGAAACCAGTGGAGACTTAAAGTGGTTAAGTCACGTGCCCACAGTCACCCAGCAAGGCGGACACCGGAGCGGAGCAGGAGCCTTTCATGAAGGAGGGTGATAACTTCTGTGTGCCAGGCATGCTGCTGAGGCCTGGCCAGGTGCTTTGACCTCACGGTACCTTTTATGGCAACTCCACGTGATGGCTGGGGAAACGGAGGCACTGAGAGGTTAAGGGACGCGCTGGAGCTTTGGGGTAGAACCTGAACCTGTGCCGTGTGGGTGTGGGTCATGCTGTGTTCGCCATTGTACCCTCCTCCCTCTACCCGCCTGGAGGGTCCTCTGTATCCTGGCCTCCCCAACACCTGAAAGAGCCCCTGGCCCCCAGGTGGCCCTGGTTAGCGGTTAGCGAGTGTGTAATGAATGAGGGAGAGGTGAGTGGTGGACGGGGGACCCTGCCCCAGCTACCCCAGAGCCGTGTCTGAAAGCTCAAAGGTGCACCAGCCCCTCTCCCCAGGCTCAGGGCTCCCCCCACCCAGTCGTCCAGACAGCCCCGGGGAAGGACCAGATCCATAAACATGAGGCTCCACTTGGGCCCAGGAGGGGCTCTGGGCACTGTACAAGTCCTCAATATTATTGCTTTATTGTCATTTAAATGGAGCCTGCCTTAAACAGGCCACCCAGTTCTAGCCACCAGCGCCGGACAAAACCCCCATTGAAAAGCCAATTACAATCACTCCATCTAAATTGTCATGGATTTGTATAGAAAATTACATCTCCATTTAGTCCTGAAGCAACGTCCTGGGCATGGACAGAGGGGAGGCTGGCCCATTTACCCGGCCGGCTCAGCGCGGGCGCCGCGGGCAGAGGGAAGGCCCAAGCTGCTGGGTCTCGGCCGGCCTGGGGAACAAAGGCCAGTTTGTGGGGGCCTGGAGAGAAGCTGGGCCTCTCAGGACGGCTCAGATTCCAGGCCTGAGCCCACAGACCCTGCACCGCCAGCTGGTCTCCCCTGCTGGCGGCCGTGGCCAGACGAGCTCCTGACAGCCGGCTTCGGGCGGCCCTGCCACCATCCAAGGCAGCCAGAGCTTGGCTCGTGTCCACACTGCCATGAAATGAAGGAGGATTAGCGCAGGGAGCGTTGGACTGGGGTCCTGAGATCCTGGTTGCGTTCGTTTACTCATTCATTCGCAGGTGATTTAAATGCCTGCTGGTGGTGTGAGAAATGCAGTGTCATCGAAGTGAACTCCCGCTTCAGAGCAGCCTGGGTTTGATTCCAGGCTCTGTCCTCTGTAGCTGCGAAGAGAAGGCTACTTCGATTATTCATTGAGTTCTGAAGTTGGGGGACACCCACTGTGTGCCAGAGGACAGGACAAAATGGCTCTTGCTCTTGGCCCTTAATGTCCAGTGGGGGGCGGGGGTTACCGTTTCACAAATGATAAGTGTTCTGAGGGAGGCGAACAGGGGCTGGCGTGGGCTTTTGAGAGTTGCTGTGTAAGTAGGCAGTTCAGAAGGAGCTGGTCATGCCAAGACCCGTGGCAAGGGCATTCCAGGCAGAGGCAGCAGTGGGGAGGGGGGACATGTGGGCGGGTAGTGGGGCAGACTGGAGCAGCAGAGTGAGTGTGGCAGGGGACAGGATCGGTGGTAGCACCCCGAGGGCTCTGGGCCTCACCCCTGAGCCTCACTTTTCTCATCTGCAAAAACAGGGACAATGACCTTAGTCGTTGGCGCTTGGGCCGGGCCCAGGAGGTAATGTACCTGGGACCTCAGCATGGTGCTGGGCACAAGGTGCGCCTGGCTAACTGGTAGCCTAACTTAGACGCCGTTATGTCTGAGGTACAGGCCACTCCTCCCTGTCACTTGTGGTGACAGCCCAGGGGCTTTGCGCGCATTAGCTCATTAACCCTCCCAACAGCCCTCTGGGGTAGGGCTCTTTTCCCCCTCTCACAGATAAAGAAACTGAAGGAGTGCCACAGGTCAACGAATTATTTGTTACCATTTTGATAATTCTTTCTGTGGGTTACCCAGACCTGGCAGAGCGCAGATCCTTAGAGAGTGTTTGTTGAAGCAGTGAGCACATCTGGAAGTGGGGTGTGGGGCAAGTGTGGGGAGCGCCATGGGAGAGTCCTAGCTGTGTGCATGCGTGTTAGTGGCTCTGAGACTGGGTATAACTGTGTGGGATTCTGAATGCTACTCTGTGTGACTCTATCCGGTGACCGAGTACAAGTCTACGTCTGACAGGGTCACACGCTTGTCTCCTGTAGTCCTTCTCCCAAATGCCCGTGGCTGTGGGGACTCTGTCAAAGTGACTGTGTGTGTGGCATGTCAGCCCATATATCACTGCCCACACATGTCTGTCTGGGCCCAAGGGGACACTTGGCCCCCTTCCAGGGACGGCTGGCAGGCCTGGCGGCTACTGTGGGGTGGGGCAGGACGGGCAGGTTCAGAGGTGAAGAGGGCAGAGTCCTCATCCTCACCAACCCAGCCCCACCAGGCAGACAGGCAAATGGAAAAAATGTTCACACCCGGGGCGGGTGGCTGCCCCACCAAGGACTGCTCTGTGCACAGAAAACAAGTTCTTCTGGTATCAGCTCAAGTTTGGCAGGAAGTGGCTTCTGGGTGGCAGGAAGTTGGATTCAGCTCATATCAGCGACGGCCTAGGGGCAGGAGAGCAGTTATCTGGGGTTAAACAGAGTTACTGAGAGAAGCAGGGCCCCAACGCCCTGTACCCGATAGAGCTGAGGGCACAGCCCACCCCTCCTGGTCCTTTGGGATGATGAGTGCAGAGGGGGAGGCCTCATAAAGCAGAGTTGCCACCTGTCAAGCACCTCCTGCACCCCAGATCCCAGACAGAGCTCATCATCCACCACCCATGAACTCCATTTAGCAGATATGCAGACTAAGACTCTACAAGGCAGTGACTTGACTGAGGTGACTAAGTCAAGTGAGGAGAAAGGGAGGAGAGACACTGCAAGAATTTAATAACTATCTAGATACGAGAGGAAAACCCCGGACAGAGGGCAAAGAGGAGAGGGGAGGTGGGGACAGGACAGAGAAATCAGTTGGATCAATGCAGAGAGCCATGAGACAGGCCAGTGGGAAGACTTCTGGGGGGGCCTGCCTGCTGTGCACCAGGCCACCCCAGGAACATCCCCACTGACCTTGAGATCCTGAACCCACTTCTCAGATAAGGGGAGTGAGACGCACAGAGCCTTGCTGGCTGAGCCACACCTGGAATCTAGGTCGGATTCTAAAGCCCATTTCTTCAGGCCATGCCCCGATGCCCAACTTCCAGGGAAGGGAAGTGGCGGCACTGAAAGGGAGGCCCTGTCTCACTACCTGTTTAGCTGGGTACGCGGTTGAGGCATTCGCCAATGGAGAGCCAGGCTTCAAACCTGCGCAGAGTGGCTGCAGAACACATGTGCTTAACCACGTGACAGGGTGTGCCAAGCACTATGCCGGAGCGGGCAGAGAAAGCCATGGCTGTGCCCTCAGGCTGGGATGCAGAGGGTCCAGTCACTGATCTGAAGCCCCCGGAGCTATACCTGGCTAGGCACTGAATCTCCCGACTCCCAGCCCTGGACACTCCTGTGCCCCTCCGCTCAGCCCATGGAGTGGGCCACTGGTCCTCTGTTCTCATCCCCAGAACAACACCCAAGCTGTTTTCTGGTTAGGATGCTGATTTGAAGCTCAGTTTGTATGTCGTTTGCACATTACTCAGTGCATGTCAGGAGGTACGAACATCTCCCTTTCCCAGAGAGAGCTGCTGGCCCCCCCTTGCCCTCCTCCAGACAGCAAAAATGCCAGCCGGCTAGACAGGGAGCTGCGCCCTGGCCTCTGACAGCACCCGCCTGCTGCCGCCTCCCCCATTCCCTCCTGGAGCCAAATTTAGGCAGCTCAGCTACTGAGAGATGAGGAGAGCGGAGGCAGGAAACGGTGAGGTTGGAGGCAGCCCTGCCTTGGCCTGCACAGGGTGGGGCGGCCCCAGGGGTACCCCTGTCCCTAAAGCGCTTGGCCCAGACTCCCCCAACCCCTCCTCCCACAGGAATGCGGGCCAGGTTGGGGAACGCAGGGTTCTCAGCTGCAGCCCAGGGTGCTGGCTACTCTGGCCTTGAGGGAGGAGGGAGAGATGGAGGGAGGGAGGAGGTCATGGCCGGGGCAATGGGGAAGGGATCAGATAGCCTCCTCCAGCCCCAGACACCGGCTGCCACTGGGGACAGGAGCTTGCCCTGCTTCTTAGCACTTCCTGCCCCCTCCCCTTGATGTACCCACCACAGACCTGATTGTGGGGTTGGAGGCAGGAGGTACAGCTGGGCCTTCGGGGGCTGGACTCCCCCCAAAGTCTCCACCAGGATGTCTTCTCCTCGGGCTAGACTTTGGCCTCAGTGGTCTTGGTTTTCCTACCTGGGAAATGGAGAGGCTGACCTAGAATGATTTCCAAGTGTCTACCTATACTAACAGCAATGGCTTCTGGAAGATCTGATAGAAACTAGGGATGTGGCAGTAGCTTTAGGCCTAGGAACTTCTTAGATTTCTCAGGTATGGCTAAGACAGCTCCTCACCAATGTGGGATGAGGGTGGGCTGAACAGTGAAAGACCTTGGCTGCATTCCAGCCACCAGGAGCCTGGGGGTGGAGTTAATAGTGCCCAGTAGCTGGGAGCATGGATCCTGGGGTCCGACTGCCTGGGTTTGAATCCTAGCTCCACCACTGTGCTCATCCTGACCGTGGGCAAGCTGCCTCAGCTTTCTGTGCCTCAGTTTCCTCCCCTCTGAGATGGGGGAATAAACCTCCCAGAGCTGCTGGGAAAGTGAAATGAGGCAGTGAATATTTGGCACACATTAAGTGCACAACGATGCCAGCTAGCGGTGTGACTGTTTTGTCTCCCTGAGCTGTTGGGAGGCCCCCGAAAGCTATAACGGATGTGGAGGCGATGGGGAGGCGCTGTAGCTTGGTGGTTAAATGGGCATCGGGACGGGGGTTCAATTCTGCGTGACCCCGGGCAAATGGCCACACCCCGCTGCGCCTTGGGCGGGGAACAGCACAGGCTTCTACCGCACTGGGCCTGTGAGGATTACACAGATCAGGCTTGGCACAGAGCCTGGCACATAGCGGGCGCTCCCTGAAGGAGAGCTGGCCAGATCGAATGGTACCAGCCCGCACAAAGGACAGGTGGGCAGCGTCCCGGGAGTGGGGGGGAGAGCGGGCGCAGGGCAGGTGCGCTGGGAGTGGGGAGGCGGGGCTGGGACAGTGGGGAACGCGAGGGCGGGCTGGCGGGCGCGCGGGCGCGCAGCAGGTGCGTGTGGAGTGGGCGGGGCCCCGCGCAGGCGGGGTCTCCAGGTGAGCGGACGCGCGCCTGGAGGCTGGCGATTGGGGGAGGCGCGCCACCCTGGCCCACCGCCGGAAAGCGTCCCTGTGTCTTTAACGCCCTCCTCCCCGCGTACCCCCCGCCCCCTTTGTGCGCCCCCCCCCAGCCGGGCTGCAGCCGCGGAGCCGTCCCCCCTGCACTGACAGCTGGTATCTAATTACTGTGTGAGAATGGAAAGTCAGGCTGTCCCAGCTCCGGGGAGAGGGGATTAACGTCTCCTGCAGAATACACTTCCTCTGGTGGGTTGCCATGGTTACTCTCATTACCTGCCTGCCCGCGAGGAGCCCGCGCGAGCTGCTCCAGCAGGCCCTCCGAACCCGGGC
>NC_043711.1:81174149-81222264 GCF_006229205.1 Suricata suricatta | reverse complement strand
CCGCCCGAGCAGCTGTCAGCGGCGCGCGCGGCCGGGCCGGCCCCAGCGCGCACTGTCAACAGTCATTAGCTCGCGGGCCCTCCCCTTCCCCTCGAGCTCCCCCGTGCCCCCCACCCCAGCGCAGGGTGGGGCCCGCACCTGGGGCCTCCGCTCGTTAGCGCGCCAGGCCGCCCGTCGCTGCCCCGGAGGGACCCGCCCGCTGGGCCTCCTTGGCTCAGAGCCGCCCCCTTCCGCTTAGAAGCACCCCCCCCCCTCAGCGACCCTGGTCCCAGTCCTTGGCCGTGGCGCCCAAGGGAGGCTTGTCTCCAGAGTCCCAGAACGCACCCTTTCGGAGTGGTCGCCACTACGGTCATTTATGTGGGTCTCGCCCAGGGTAGGCGCTGTTTGTGCACCACTTGGATTCCACAGCCGTCCTGTCACATTGTACCATATACACACAGGAGGAAACTGAGGCTCAGGCAGGCCAGTCCTTTGGCTAGGGTCAGGGCTGGATTGTCTTCAGGCCTGTGACCTCACCCCTAGGGCACCCCCAGGCCAGAATCCCGGAGCCAGGCCCCAACACCCACCCCCCATTTCCCTTCCTCCAGCCTCACAGTGCCCTTGGTTGCTCCCTCCCTCCATCCCTTAACCTGGGGGTCATTGCCCCTTCCTGCCAAAAGGGGAACACTTTGACCCACTGCACCCCTTTTGCTTCCCACTCTTTCTCCCTCATCCTTTCCAGACATCCCAGAGCTAACCAAAAAAAAAAAAAAAAAGGAAAAGAAAAAAAATATTCAGAACTGCTTGAAGGATATGGCATCCCTCAAAGGTAGCGCTGCTGTCATTCAGGGACTGATCCCAGGCACCTTTCTGTGGCCCCGGGTGTGCATTTCGGTCCCGGCGTGATTTAAAAGAAGATGGAGGTTCAGCGAAGCAGAAAGGAGGTCTTGGAATATGTGAGGCCTGCTCCAGATGGCAGGTGGGCCGCGGTGGCGGGCAGTACTAGCAGTTGGAGATTGTGCAGAGGGGTGGAGAGGAGCCTTGTATACGTATTTATTTATTTATCAGGGGTGTGGTCTCCCTCTCCCAGCCAGAGCTCACTGCAACTATGAGTCCTAAGATTCTGGTGCAGATCTTTGTTTTAGAGGGTTGGTTTTTGGTTTGATGTTGGTTTTGGTTTCCAGCCCACAGTTAGTAGTATTTATAACTGACAGATATTCAGGTACCGTCCGTGTTCCATTGGGGCAATACCCTCCCCTCCATCACCTGAATGCCCAGCTTTTCAAACGATGACTGGCTTCCCATGGGGATTCTGTTGAGAAAGCTTCTGGCAATCTGGGTGCAGGTCTTCATTCTGGCCTTCCTCTTTTCAGTCTCTCAGTTCAGGGTGGCTTGTAAATTTCCTGTCCACCTCTTTCCTTTGCCTCTAAGAACCCTTTTGGGAGGCTGACTCCTCCCCCAGCCCTGCCAGGAGCTGGAAGAAGGCTTTGTAGGAACCACCAGCCCCCGCCCACCCCCAAACTGCTACCCCCACTTGCAAAACCTCAGCCCTGCCTGAATTTATGAAAGTATGGTTTGGGTGACAGGAGGACCAGCCGCAGTTCCAGAAGTTGTAAGTAGCCTGCAGCTGATATTGGCAGTAACGTTTGCCTGTAATGGCAGCCACTTAGATGGCTGACTGAGACAGGATGGAACAGACCCCTCACATTTCCCTGTGCAATCAACCCCCTGAAGTCCTAGACCCCCACATAAGTGGTAGCCAAAGGTGTGTCTCCCCAGGGGTGGGCTCTTCTGCTGACTGACTTTCTCCTCTGATGGTGATCTTGTTGATTTTTATGCTTTGTCAAGAGCTGGCCCTGAAATGCACCAAAAGGCCACCTTCTAAGGACTTTCTATGTGGTTTCTTCCTCTACTATAGGAACCCAGTTGAGAAATGTCCCTGCTATTTAGCCACATCCTCTCAATCATGGCCTCATCATTGTTGGAAGGCCCACACTGTTAATATGGTGGTGCTGCCCTCGCCAGCACCCTCGTGGCCTCAGTGAGCCCACCTCGATAGATGTGTAAATTATTAGCAGCAAGTGACCTCGAAGTTCCAATGGAGATGACAGACCTGAAATCCGTTAGCAGTTGTACAGGGGGCTATTTATTTGGCTTGGTGGAAAGACAGGCAAGGTTCAGGCAGATTCAGTAGCTCACCTGAGGGAGGCCACCCTGGGCCGGGACCCAGTGGCCTGGCAAGGTCCGCTCATCTCTTCCGTGTAGGCCTGCATACCCTGGTAGTACAATCCTCCTGAGCATCAGATCATTTGAGGAAACTGAGGAAGCCGGGAAAGACCTGTCAAGGGATGACCCTCTTAAGTATTAGTTAATTTTGCCAGGGAGGACTTAAGAATCTGACTTATACTAACATTACCTAATTTATACTAACATTACCCAAGTAAGATTGTTTTGTTCCCACCAACAGGACAGTTGGTCTTCAGTGAAGGAGAGGAAAATAATATTAGGCCTAGAAGCACAGAGCAGGCATATATTGACTGAGCCAATGCCAGTTTCCTTCCTCATTACCTCCCTATCTGAATCATGGAGACATTCTAATCAGCGATTCTCAAAATCTGTTGTGCATCGGAATCATCAGGGAAGCCCTATTAAAAGCCCCCAGAGAGCAAGATTTGGTGGGCCTGAGGTGAGGCCTGAGAATTTGCGTTTCTATCAAGTCCCCAGGTGAAGCCCACTCAAATAGTCTAGGGACCACACTTTGGGGCCACTGCTCTAAATATTCTGAAATATGAGTGGTATATACATCGACATTTGGTGATTTCCTCAATAACTCGAAACCTGGCCTTTAGTTTAGAACCCACCTGGACTGCTTTAAGGGAAGATGGTGATGTCCAAGAAAGGTCGTAGCTCTGTGAAATCTTTAACACTATTGCTATGTCTGGTTTTGTTGGCCTGGGTCTGACTGGCTGCTTTGGAGTTGGCTGGTTCCAAAGGATGTAGTTTGTTGCCATGGCAATATTCTTCCCCAAGCAGGAAGGCCCCAGAGGTTGGTCCTGCGCCACTGACCATGTATTTCTTGTGGCTTTTCCCTTGTGGTGCTGCAGGGTTCCATTCCATCACTCCTGGTTGGTGGTCCCAGGAAACTGGGGTTAGTCAGGAGGCTCTGGGCCCCCTCTTCATTCAGCCTGTGAATGAAGTGAGCTTTGTCAAGCCAAGGCCCAGCTTACGTAGGGCCCTGGATCAGATTAAGCTAATTTGGGTACAAAGCAGAAGTGGTTGGCAGGGGCATCCCAAGGCTATGGGGAAGGTGCTTTCTGCTCCTTTAATTAGCAGCTCTTGCCTGATAGCACCGAGTCTGGATTCTCAGCTCAGGAAGGCTTGCTTCTCCTGCAGCACTTAGCATGAAGGTTATTACCTCTGTAGATGCAGGGCATGGCAGAGATGTCTCGCGCGTGACTGCCGTGGGATCCCTTTGTTCTCTTCCCAGGGTTCTCCTTGAAGGACAGACAGATATCCTGGTGCTCTTCCCTTAGGGTGGAGCACACATGGTGTCCAGGTGGCCACGGCTCACCAGAGGACAGTTCAAGGTGGGGCTCTGCAGACCTTGTGTGGTTTGAATTTGGGTTGCTTACAAGCCCTTTCTTTTCCTGTGTACGTCTCTGCAGTTGAGAGAGACCAATTACAGGACCCAGGTTTGAACATCAGGGGAGATCACAATAGATTTTTAAAGAGGGAGCTACTAAAAATGATCCCTGAAGAATTTATCTGGGATAATTTTATAGTCACATTGGACCAGGTACAAAGCTGCTGGGTACCTGTGTCTGCCTTAGAATGGGGATAAGAAGCTGGGGACAGAGATAGGCCAGGCACTGGGCAGTGAATTTTGCTGTTTAGTCTGGGTTGGTTAGTTACACCTTGACTTTAGGAAAATTTATTTCAAGTTTGTGTGACAGCCTTCACGTGTTACTTAGGAATTACGTAGGACTGTGCATCTCCTCTGATGGTGGCTGTTGCCTTGGGGGACCTGTGCTGCAGCCTGAATGGATCGGAGGGACAGGAGATAAGAGCAAATTCCCAAACACAAAATGTCCAAGTTCAGTGGGTCCAGAGGGAAGAGATGAACATTTATAAGTCTATATGTGCCAGATGTCTGACATACACCTTTGAAACAGCCAACAAGGACTTTTTAGGCTCATTTTACAGTTGAGGAAACTGAGTTTCAGGAGGTCAAGAAGTGGGACACCTGGCTGGCTCAATTGGTGGAGCATGATCTCAGGGTTGTGAGTTCAAGCCCCACATTGGGTATAGAGATTACTTAAAATTAAAAAAAAAAAAACGTCAAGAAGGGACCTGCCCAAGATCACCAAGCTAGTTAGGGGACACTTTTCATTCACTTACCTGAAATACTGTCTTTCATCAGATTATTTTCTTTCTCCATTCCTTCCCACCAAATTTTATCTCCATTTTCCAGAAGGGTCTAACTTCTGGCTTGAAATGGTTTAAGAGCAGAGAAGTCTATTCACTTTTAAAGAGCTAAGCCCATCATTATGCCTCTAGATTCAGATTATCAAAATGTTGTGGACTACCCATCTTATTATACTTTTTTTTATTATTAAAGCTTAACAGAGATATAGAAAAGTACACAGATTGCAAAGTGTTTAGATTAATGGCTTTTTACAAAAAGAACACACCTGTAAGAACACCACCCAGATCGAGAAACAGAAACCCAGTTATGTTTTTATTCTTATGATCCTTGTGTTAGTGTTTGTCAACATGAACCTCTGGCTAGAGGTATATTATTATAACTGAGCTGTCATAATATTTGTCTCATCCAACTCTGTCACAGCAGCATTTGAATATCCCCAAAATGCTGGGTAGTTATAAGTCAGCCAATGATCAAGTTTGTCACTGATGAGCCCCATTTACAGATGGCCCAGGACGTCAGAGGGGACTTCAGATACCCCCAGGAAAGGGGTAACGGTAACTCCTGAGAGAGTTTAAGAAAAGAAGAGTCATGGAATTTTACAGCTCAGCTCATAAGTGAAGCTCAGGGAGGCTGAAGAGTTTGCCCACAATCTCCCAGCAAGGAAGCAGGACCAGCAGGCAGTACCTCCTACACACACACACACACACACACACACACACACACACACACATACACACATACCCCAGATGCATGCTATCTGAGAAGTCCCCATTGAAATGGATCCTGACTAGGAAGGAAGCCATTGGCAAGAGGAGCCATACAGGGCCAATGGGGTCACCACCCAGGGTCACCACCCATGGATGCTGCCCACTGGCTCTAGAATTTGGCACCCTTCACTCCAGATGCCCATCTGCTCTCAAGTGGGCCACTGGCAGAGACAGCCCTGTTCGCCCATCGTGGCATATTGGGAGAGTTGCTGGATAAAACCAAGCCCCGTCTGTGGCCAGAATGTTTTGTGAGCAAGTGTCCCATTTAGCACCGCCTCTGTTTTCCTGGGACTGCAAAGACTTAAACCAGCTCTGCCACTTACCAGACACTGAACCACAGGCAGGTCCTGGCCCCAACAGCCTCCCAGGCTTGTTGCGATGCTCAGCCCTACCACAGCTAAGGGAAGCTTTGCAAATGACAAAGCCCTTCTTAATTACAGTATTTGTCCAGCAGCTCCTATGGGCTGGGTTTGCTGCTCAGTGCTCTACAGTGTAGAGCACTCAGAAAAGGTGCTCTGTTATCCCCATTTGCTAGATAAAGGACCTGAGGATCAGAGAAGCAAAACAACTGTTCAGGGTCACACAGCCACTTTGGTGATAGGCTCCATTCAAACTGGGGAAGCCTGTGTCTCAACTCTCCTGCCTGGCTGCTGTTTACAGTCTTTTAGTGATTTACTGAGCCTCGCATGTCCGGCATGGTTCTAGCTGCCAGGGAGACGGCCAGGAGCCAACTGATGAAGTCCGCATCCTCATAGAGCTGATGTTCTTTTTTTTTTTTTAAAGCATTCTTTTAAAAAATTTTTTTAATGTTTATTTCTTGAGAGAGAGTCAGAGCGCGAGTGTGGGAGGGGTAGAGAGAGGGGGAGACACAGAATACGAAACAGGCTCCAGGCTCCGAGCTGTCAGCACAGAGCCCGATGCAGGGCTTGAACCCATGAACCATGAGATCATGATCTGAGCCGAAGTTGGCCACCCAACCAACTGAGCCTCCCAGGCGCCCCTGAGAGCTGACTCTCTTGAGCCGTGAGCAAGATCCTTTAGGAAAGAATTCTCTGGGAGATTTGTGTTTTGGACACTTTTAGAGAAAAGCCTGTTTTCTTTTCTCCCATCTTACCCCCGCCCCACACACACCTGGTTGCACTTCCTCTGTGAAGCCCCCCAGAGCTTTCTAGGTCTCTCCATAGGGAGATGATGGCTAGGAGCTGGGTGTCCCCAAGCCTGTGTACATCCTGCGCCCTATGCATAAAGACCTCGCTCTGCAGTCTGCTCCCTTATGGGCCTGGCCACACCCCCTAGCCTCATGCTCTGCAGTTTCCCTGCCCCCTCCCAGCCCTGCTGGTGGGGGACAGCAGGTGTCTGCCCAGCCACAGGACCCCCCCACCCCCCCCGCTCAATCCTGGCACACCTTCTCAGGACCAGATGACAGCACTCCTGCCAGCCTGGTAAGAGGCTCAAGGGCTTCACGGCCACCTTGCCCACGAGGCCCCGCCACCTCCACGTGGCCTTGTGTCTGTTATTCTCTGTATCTCCACACACAAAGAGCCTGGGTCTGCTGCTGGCGCCCGGCTGCTGGAGTGGGGAGGGCAGGCCGTGGTGGAAAGCTTTTCGGAAAGGCCAGGGTGGAGGCAGGAGTCACCCAGGTGATGAGAGCCATTCCCCTGGGACCCCAGCCCAGGACCACAGTGAAAGGTTACTGCTAATTGGCGAGCTCCTGATGGGCTGCATCTACTTAGCACCCCCCGCCCCGAGACTTCCAGGATGGTCTTGGCACGGCATGTGATTTGAGAGCGCCCCGCCTGAGTCTGCCACAATCTGTCTGAAATTGTGAACATGGAGCCTCTCGGTTTTTTAATTTGTATTTTCGTTGTTGTCGTTCTCTGCCCATTGTTTCTGGTAGACTTGGTAGCAGCCGCCACCCTGACTCTGGTGCCCCCCCGCCCCCCCCACCCTCCCCTGCCTCTGGGGCCCTTTGGACCGGCTCCTTCCACCCTCAGCCCCCAGCCCTACCTCCGCGGGCCTTGCGGGTCAGGGAGCAGCGCCGTCCCTGCCCCGACCCGTTACCAGACCTCAGGGCCCAGCCCTCACCCTGCCGTCGTCCCTGACACTAACACAGCTTGTCCACCCCGTCGCAGGGGGCAGATGGCCTGTCGGAGCCGGAGGGCATCTCTCTGAAGCGGGTCGCTGTGGTGGAAGATTTCTTTGACATCATCTACTCGATGCATGTGGAGAGCTCAGCGGAGCCAGGCAAAGCCCCCAAGCACGCCGGGCAGAAGAAAACCTACCGAGCGGTGAGAGTCCTGTCTCTGGGCCTCTGTGGGCAGCCCCAGGCCTTGGCAGGAGGCCATGGGCTCTGCACATGTTGGGCGGGGGCGGGGAGGGGAGCTGAGGCGTGATGAAACAGCCTTTGGGGACCCAGGGGGGCACAGGGCAAGGGCACTGGCAGCCAGAGATGGCTCAAGGGGGGCGAGGGGCGGGTTCTGTGGTCTGAGCACAAAGGAGAGGCAGGTTGAAGGGAGTGAGGGAGGGGAGGGGAGAGGAGAGGGACGAGGGCAGGAGCGAAGCCCTCTTCCCAGCTTCTGCTTCATTCATTCCCTTCCCCACCCCCCTCCCCCAGCCCCTTGCAGCCTGTTCTGGGACTGTGGGGGTGGGGGCGGCTAGATAATAATAATCAAAAGAGCAAATACTTCCATGGCACTTACTGGGTGCCAGGCCTGCCCTAAATGCTTCCTGTGTATGGGTTCGTCCAATCCCATACACCCTGTGAAGTCAGTACATGAAGTTCCCCAGGGGAAGTCTGAGGACCTGCTCCCTGCCTTCAGGGAGATCACAATTCTATTTGGGGTGGGGAGGCCGAGAGCAAAACCAAGAGGCAAGAACCAGAAATGTATCCAAGACTAGCTTTGAGGGCACAAGAACTCTGAGGGCCTTCAGCAGCAGTACCTCCAGACTCTGATGTCCAGGGGGGCTTCGTGGAGAAGATGGTGCATACGCTGGCGTTCTAAGCTTGGGGAGGCAGAAGGGAGCAGGGAGGCCAATCTAGGGCTAGGAAACGTCACACTTGGGAGGTGTGGGAGACAGCGGCTAGAGAAGGAGGGCCCTACCTGTGTTCTGGTCCCATCCCCGTTGACTGCCATTGACACAGTTCGTGCACAGCTCCGAGCCCAGGACCCACCACTAAACCAACAAAGCCAAGCACTATACGTTCATTAATGCCTCAGAGCAATTTTGGGATGGAGGCACTATGCCCATTTTGCAGTTAAGGAAACCAAGACCTAAAGAGTTGATCTAAGGTCACACAGCACTTAAGTCACAGGCAGCCAGTGTCCTCGTGCCCCCCATGTGTTAACTTTCTCTCTAGCTTCTTACCTGCCCCTCTGTACCAGGGCTTCCCCACCCAAATGGGCTTCCCCACTGTGAACTCCACCCCCCACCCCAAATTCTTTGCATAAAAAGCTTTGGGCTACTTTGGCAGTAGCCTGTATAAGTCTATAATCTTCCTATATGGCCTGAGTTCTAAGGGTATTCCCACCAGAGGGCCATACACCAAGGTAGGGACAGCCAAGTCAGAAGCTGTGTGGGCCCCTTGGTATTAATGAGGCCTAACACATTTTCTCAGCATTAAATTTGTCAGTGCTGGGCAGTTTGCATGTGCCAGGCTCTGCGCTCAGCACTTTCTGTGCACCAGTTCTCTGAGCCTTTACTAGGACAAAGAGTGTATATGTAGACATACATACATGATCAAGGGAATATATATATATATATATATACACACACACACACACGTTACTGTCAGCTCCATTTTATAGATGGGGAAAATCAGGCTTAGAGGGATGCACAGCCTGCCTTGAGGTCACCCCTCTGATGCTCAGAGGCAGGCAGCTGGACCCAGAGCCTGTGCCCTGACCACTACACATCCTATCTCCCCACACATCCCCCTTGTTCGGCTAGTAAGGCTGAAGGCTTGTGGTCAAGGTAAATGGGCTTGGCCCAGGCAGACCACGTGACTTCCCTGGTCCCCTTGCTGGCCGGCACCAGGCCTCGCCCGCAGGCACTCCCTGGGTATGTACGTGGGCTGGGTCAGCGGCCTCCACGCTGCAGAGAGGGCAGGGCTGGGCTGGTTCTGCCAGCCTCTGTGTCCCTGGGCCCTGTGTCCAGCCCTTTGCTCTGCACTTCCTGGCTTCTCGTCCATATGCCCGCCGCGTGCCCCACTTCCCGCTGCCCAGCCTGGAGCTGGCACATGACTGGCAGAGGGCCAGCTGGGCTGTGCACAGAGCTGGAATTTCAGCAGCAGGGCCAAGGCTGAGTGGAGCAGGCCAGGGCCCTCCCGCAGTGGGTGTGAAGGCCAAGGGGGCTGCTGTACCTCCCTTCCCACCGTGTGCCTCCTCTCCCTTCCCCCTCCTCTTCCCCATCTGTCACCCTTCTCTTGCCACCCTTTCCTTTTTGGGGGGTGGGGGTGGTGCCTGGATGCTTTTGTCCCCCTGCTTTTCATCTGCTCCCATTTCCCTCAACCCAAGCGTGGCTCTTCAGGCCCATCCATGCCTGGGAAAGAGCCCCCAAGGAAACTGTGCCGACGGCTGCAGAGAGGCACAGCCTGGCACCATGGGGTTTGTATCAGGGCCCTGGCTGAGAGTTTTTGGACCTGTCTCTGTGTGTGTTGCCAAGCCTGAATCCTGGGACTTACTTGCCGTCTCTAGGGCACCGGAGACCTTCCAGATTCTTATAGGCCTGGGGTGCCTGCAGGAAGCAGGGGGCTGGAAGGAGATGGGCAGACTTGTTCAAGGGCATTGAAGGAGGCACATTCTTCTGTGGGAAAAAGAAGCTTCTGGCCCCCACCACTATCCAGCAATAGATCAGAGAGGGCAGATACTGAGGTTTTTGGAACTGAAGGTATATGAGCCAGGGATAGATGGCCGTTTGAATGGATGATGCAAGGGGGTCCCATTTTGTAAGAGAAGATCCTGCCTCATGCGGCCTCTGATGCAGTGTGACCAGAGGATCGAAGGACCCGCAGGGGGACTTGCCCATGCCAGGGTCTGGGGAGGGTCCCAAGGGTTTCCACAGAGTCCTCTGGTCCCACATAGAGGACTGATCCTTTCTCAAGGGGGCTTTTCTGGTGTCCGCACCCATCTGGGTTGGAGCAAGCTCTTTGCTTCCTCTCTCCCAGGGTGCTGGTAAGCTAGATCAAGCTGCCGAGTCCGGGTCTGGCTGCTCTGACCACTTTGGAGCTGGGGCCAGATGTGGTCAGCAGCTGCTCCAGGCCCACCACGTGCTAATCCACTGCAGGGCAGCAGGAGGATCTTGTAAAGTGGTGCAAATCCCCCCAATTGGCCTCATCTGTCCTTGTCAGCCCCTGATCTGGGGAGCAAAATGGTGCCTTACAAGTCTCTGCAAATAGTTTCTGCTCTCCCTGCCGGTGAAATCTCCCTCCGTTTTACCGCCAGGCAAATTCACTTGTGGGTCTCAGTGTCCAGGCAGGAGGCCGCCTCAAGCAAGGCAGCAGGCAGCAGAGGGAAGCTGGGTGGGGACAGTGGTCCTGGGGCTTCCCTCCCTAAACATAGCAGCTCCGTCTCCATCTGTTTCCCACTGGGGGCTTCAGCATAAGCGACTACTTCCAGAACTGTGTCTTGGAGCTCAAAAACTATCAGAAAACCACCGCCCTATTGGCTAGAGCATGAGCTAGTATTGTCCTCCTCTCTTCAGCTCTTCCTGGAGTCCCATGGCCTTGAGCATCCATGTTGTCGAACAGAAATGGATGTCCCATTTCTCACATGGACAAACCAGATGAGTGAACCGAAAGATGCCCGGAGGAGGCCAAAGGGCACCCGGTGCCCCCTACCCCATGCAGGTCCCTACAGCAGCATGGAGCTGGACGCCACACTTGACTGGCTCCCCACGGGGTGCTTAGTGAGGCTGCAGACATTCCAGGCGCTCGTGGCAGGGCTCCCTCCTGGTCCTCAGACAGCTCCGAGGACTCCTCATCTATACATCTGGAGTCCACCCCAGCCGCCCCTGTGTGGGGCCTGGGGCCAGAATGTGTGCACCTAATACCGCACCCCCCCCACCAGCTTTGCATATGGCTGGGGTCCCTGCCGAGGCCAGGAGAGCTGTGGCCACCACCCTGGCCCCTGGGCTGGGCCCTCCTGGGAACTGTCCCTGAGCCCTCTGTGGGTCAGGTGCGCCCAGGCCAGGAGGGCTCTCCTTGAGTGCTGCGAAGACGAGGTCCGCCCGGCAGCAGGCGAGCTCTCTAGTGAATAGGGCTGTCCCTCTGGTGCTGACTCTCCTTTCCCAGGAGACTGTGACCCCCCTGCCCCCCCAGACCTCAGCTCACCTCTTCTAGGTCTCCCTGGGATACCTCCCCTTGTGTTGCAGAACCTCTGATGTCACCTGTTTGCCTGACTCAGCCACAGCCCCCCTCTCAGCCCAGTGGGCACCCTTCCTTCTCGCCCGTTTACTCTTGGAGACGGCAACCCTTCGTGGGGCCCAACCCTCCCAACCTTGAAGGCCCAAGACCCACCACCTGCCACCCCGACCCGTACAGCTTCCAGGCAGGTGGAGCTGTGAATGAAGATGTCCGTGTGTGTGGCAGGGAAGCCCCCATCCCACAGCCCTCAGGCCGGAGGAGGATGGGCTGCGTGCCCTCCCATCCACCCGCTCCAATCAGAGAGCTGGGGTTTGCCCTTGTCCCTGACCTCCAGAGGAAGGCAATCAGACGGGGAATTTGGAAAGGAGATAACTCATCAAGGAGACTGCCTGCTCCGCAGAGCATCAAATCAGCTGAGAAATAACAATTGTGTCACCAAAATTAACTCTGCGTCTGCAGCCGGCCACCAAGCAGGAGTGGCCCCCGAGCTCCACAGGCCAGCTGAGCAGGGGGCACGGCCTGAGCCAGTCCTCTGAGGGCCTGGCCGAAGCCCTGGGACCCTGCCCGCCCCGCCCCCCCCCATCCCATCCACTCCGCCTTGCCCTACTCCACCCCCTGACCACCGCAGAGAAGGGACAGGCACTTGTGCATCCCCCAGCAGCAGACCTGGTGCTGTCCTGAAGAGCAGTCCCCTTCCCCTGTGGGCTGACCGGAGCCCTCAGCCAACTTTCCCCGGCTGGGCTGCAGCAAGGAGGGAGGAATGCTGGGGCGATGCTGCCCCTTAGTGGAGAGCCGTGGAAGGGCCTTAGCTCTGGAAACCCTGCGAACACAGCCGGGGAACCTGGGCCTACGAGGCAGCCACACCAGGGCCAGTGTGTTTCCCAAAACCCAGAGCAAGAGTAGATGGCCTTGGCGGCTGGGCCCGCACCCGCTTCTCCACTCCCTTGCTTAGCCTTTTTTTTTGCTTCCCCTCCCATCTATTCCACTTTCCTGCCTACACCTGCTTTCTCCTCCCTGGCTCCAGGAGGCCCCCTGGAGGCAACCATGGAAGGTGTGACCCGGAGCACAGGCTTTTGGTCCAGCCCCACCTCTAAAGAGCTGTGTGACCTTGGGCAAATTGGTTTACATCTCTGGGCCTCGTGATTGCACATGCAACCTAGGGGTCGTTGACAGCCCAGTTTGAAAAATCTGATCCCTTGGCACCAGACTTTCACAGCTCTCACTAAAAATGTTCTTGATCTGTGAGTTGTTACAGGAAGAGCTTCTAGAACCTTGGGCTCTGTTCATAGGCCTGGAGCCAGTGGCTTTGTAAGTGGGTCTCTGCTTATCCATCTCTAAGAACAGAAATTTTTCATCCTCCCCTAAAGCAGTGCCTATACGCTCATTTTTCAGTAGCAATAATAAAATGCTCTGAGAGGAGTGTTACTTATTAAAATATAGGTTAGATAATGTTTAAGTGTTTTTGCTTTTTCCATTTTTAAGCTCCTTTATTCAAAATTGGAGAATAAATCATTTTCTGTAAGAGTCCTCGCTCATTCCCATGGCTAAGAATCGAAGTCACCTGCTCCTCAGTCCCTTCCCTTCCTGGCAAGGGCCAAACACCTGCCACCTGAGCACCGACCTTGGTGACCTGGTGACCAAAGCACCTCCCCCTGGGCCCATATAATGAGCAAACCTCCTCTCTCCCCCAGATTGCGGAGACCTATGCCTTCCTTCCGCGAGAAGCCGTGACTCGGTTCCTGATGAGCTGCACAGAGTGTCAGAAGAGGATGCACTTTAATTCCAATGGCCTGGAGCCCAAAGGTAGGGGGGAAGGCAGGCATGCTGGTGGCTTGGGGGAGGCTGTGCAGGGAAGGGCCCTCCCACTAGCAAGGCCTGCCCTTTGCTGGCACAGACAGAAAAGTGCACGGCCAGCAGTTGTCACAACTCCCAGAGGCCAGTGTGGGTTCCTGCCCAGAGAACTTCGATGCTGGTTTTTTGTTGTGTGTGTGTGTGTGTGTGTGTGTGTGTGTATGTGTGTTTTCAGCTTAAAAAAAACATCAGGTTTCATTTAAAAACCAATGGTACAGTGCTACTTCGTTTTAAGCCCTCTTCTACTGAGGTTCTTGGTGATGATCACCTCGCCCCATTCCCTGAGCACCTTTATTCTTGCCACCCAGGCCTCACCCTGGGCAATGTCCTCATGGGTCTGGTCTCACCGGCCTGACTGCGGGCTCTCTGAAGACAGGAGCACACCCCTCGCCCCGCACCCACTGTAGTCCATCCTCCGTCAGTATCTGTTCCCTCGCTGCGAACATCCAGGAAGCCTGCGGGGATTACTTCGAATTTAAATGTCCAGAGCACCTGTGACCCGCCGAGGTTGGTTCCTTGGGCCAGTGTCCATGCTCTCCAGCTCTGCCCTCCCCCCTGAGATGCAGCAAGGACCCCCTATTCCAGTCCCCTCAACCCCTCACCCCGCACACGCCCAGAGGCCTCCAGTGAGTCTGGGGCCCGTTTGTTCGAAGGTGGCTGTGGCCCAGGGAGGTGGGCCGATACACGAGGCCGAGGTGACTATAACGCTGTCCTGAGACATGGTGCTCAGCTGGGCGATTATCAGGGCTTCCAGGCGGCTCCTGGGCCTCAGGACTTAGAGGTTGCTAACGTCAGTGGGTGTTCTGCCTGAAGATGGGAACAGACTCGGGGTGCAGGGCAGGCTGTTCACTTGGGTGGTACTCAAGCAGCATCCCCCATTTCTGGGGAAGGAGAAACCAGCAGCAAAGCACAAAGTAGGTGACAACAAAGAAACTGGAGCCTAGGTATCGGTGTTTGGGCTTCTTTTCTCACTTTGCTGGTCTCCAGTGTGTGTGTGTGGGACTCCGACACCAGCTGACTCCCCGACTCCAGAAGCCGTTCTGTCCATGGGGTCATTAGGCCACGGCTGCTTCACCAGGCACACTGGGAAGCTTCTAAAGTATGTGGGACAGAATAAGGGTGGTTAATTCTTCACAAACACTGGGTTCATGGATTAAGAGCAGAGCCCCCAGGCCACACTGGGTGGGTTCGAGTCCCAGCTTTGCCGGTCAACAGCAGTGCATCCTGAACAAGTGACTTAATCTCTCCGAGCCTCAGTTTCCTCATCTGTGAAGTGGGGTGAGTCATGGTGCCTACCTCAGGGGGCTGACGAGTTGGAGAGTTAATCCAGGCCTGTACCTGGCACAGGGCTGCTGCCCAGGAGGAGCGAGCCGGGGCTGTTGCAGTTATTATAGTACCAAGAGTGCCTCAGAGGCCCCTGCTCCGCTGGCCTGGTCCCGGCTAAAGGGCTGCAACCTCGGGCCAGGACTGTTTGGTTCCTGCAAAGAGGCCAGAGGGCTTTCCCTGCTGCACCCCCACCCTGTCAGGGTCTGGGTCCCAGGGGCACAGCATGCCCTGGTGGTGGCTGCCTGTCCCCTCCTATTCTGGCCTGTTTCCATAGCAACTGACAGAGTCCCATGGAAGCACTAGCCTTGGGGGACAGAGGCCAGGCCGAGAGGGGCTGTGTTTGCAGGCTGCCCTGGGGTGTCCACAGGCTCCTCTGTTCTGCTGCCTCACTCTCCACTGCTGTGGAGGATGTCCGTCACCCCCCTACCCCCAGCCGAGAAGGCTGCAGGTCGGGGCTCAAGGCTGCGGCTCCACTCCTCCTGTCTGTGGGCCCAGAGGGCGATGTGGAGCACAGAGCAGAGCGGCAGCCTGTGTCTTCTCCAGGCTGCCACCATCATGCCCCCACCTCTGGAAGGAGGAGGGAGGAGAAGGATGGGAGGGAGGTGGAGAAGAAGGAGAGGGAGAGGGAGAGAGAGAGAAAGAGAATGCACTTCATGCCAGGAGGGAGCCGCCTAGAATATAAACCAGCTCTGTATGCTCGGTGCCCGAGCTTCCCTTTCCAGGGCTTGGGCTCCAGGCGGGACAGAGCTCAGGCAGCGCGAGGCTGTGGGGTCCCGTCCTTGCCAGTCCTCAGGCAGAATGCCACTTCTGTGTCCCTAGGGGAGGAGCTCCCACGCAGAGAGAGGAGGAGGTGCCGAGGGAGCAGGAGACAGTGCAGCCCATGGAAAAGCCTGGTCTGGGTGCGGTGGGGCAGGGGGATGGGGGGGGGGGGATGTCCAGCAGGCCTGGGTGCACCCTGCTGTGCGCCCTGCTGCGTGTCCTCTGGCTAGCTGGGGACCTCTCTGCTCCTAACAGCTTCTATGATCCTAGGAGGTATCTGTCTCAGCTTGCCAATAAGAAAATGAGGCACAGATAGGCATCATGGTGAAATCGGTTGTCCAGGCTCTACCAGAAGGCAGGAGAACTTATTTGATCATCAGCAAAATGGGAGTAACACCTCCCTCTTGGAGCTGAATCAGAGCCCATTCTGGAGGGCGCCTGCTGTGGCAGGGACCCTGTGAACATCAGTCTGTTTCCCCCACCCTACTGGGCGTATGTACCCTGGAATCACTAGAAGGCTGATGTTGAGGCGGCCCCCGCAGGGAGACCCCCCAGTCAGCCAGCCTACCAGGTGGCTGAGCAAGAGGGAAGGGCCTGATTCCTGGAAGCTGCCCGTGGAGAGCCTTGGAGTGGAAAAGGCTCCCTGTCTGCTAAATGGCTAGAGGCATTAGCTGCCTGGTCCCTTCTCCTACCCCAGCTGAGAGCCCACAGAGCTCATCTCCTCCCACCAGGCTGGCCTCTCTGGATGAAGCCACACTGCTCTGCTTGCTCTTCAACTCTCCCTGTGTCCTCTCTCGCCCCAGGCCCCAGAGGCAGGCCTGTGTTCCTGTCCCAGGAAGGTGGGGCAGGAGGGGACAGGGAACAGGATGGAGACTTCTCGAGGGGCTGTTGGGAAAATGCCTGGCCTCCTGGCCTCGTGTTAGAAAGAAAGAAAGGAAGCAAAGCAGCCTCCCCTCCTCAGCAGTTTGTCCCCGGCAGAGCGTGGGGGCCTGGACAGTCCCGCGCCCTCCCCCCACTGCCAGGAGCACAAACAAAGGAGGCGGCGGAGGATCAGGAAGTCCAAGGATGGGAAATTCCAGGGCCTCCGGGCTCCACGCTCCTTTTCCACCACCCCAGAGCGAGTCCAGGCAAAGAGGGGACAGAGAGTGAGAACCGGGTGTGCCCTCAGACCAGCCCTAGCTCCTGGGGAAAGGGCCTCTGGAGGCGGCTCTGGTTTTCTTTGATGTGACAAAATATTATTTGCAAGGCAGCAAAGTAGGAGTTAGCAGTGGGCAACCCAGTTATCTACTAAAGGGTCCCTTCCTGGGAAACGGGCTTGTCCACCTGGGCGGTGATTCCTTCACTTCGAGGCCCGGACTCCTCTGTGCCCGGCCCCTGCGGATCCCTCCTTCCGGTCCCCCCCACACATCACCCCCTTGCAACTGGTTCTGTCCCCTGCAGAGTCTTTCCTGTGCTGGCCAGACCTGGCCGAGTTCTCATACTCCCTTGCTGTGTGACGGGGCGGGGGGGGGGGGGCCTCATCTGTAAAATGGGGTTATTAACACAAGTGCGGAGCTGCTAGCCAGTGCTGAGCAGCCGTCAGCTACGTGGTTGAACACTGTTCAGATCCGCCCTCCACAGAGCCGCCTTGAGTGACCCGAGGCCCTCCGAACACTTCCTCCTCTGACCTCTAATGGATTCCACATTGGTCCCACCCCGCCGAGTGCAGGGGTTGTACCCAGAATCCCCCACCTTCCCTGCTCTGAATGCACACACATCGGTGCTCCTCAAATACTTGCTGGTCTGCTGACTCGCTCCCCTGGGAAAGAGGCTTTCTGTCCCTTTTGAGCCAGCCCCAGGCCTCAGGTCTCTGTTCCCAGATCTGAACACCAGCACAGGCTGGCTGGTCTCGTGGCTCATCTACGCCCTCATCACACATCCCTCAACATCCAGCCCTGTCTGGGAGAGCTCTTGCCACCGGCACCTGAAGCCACAGGTCTCTGTGGACTGAGTTCTTCCATTCTGCAGGCGAAAGCTCATGAGAATTGCCCCCTTTTGCTCCACATGGAGGAGTGAGGGCCACTACCTCCGCTGAGATTTGCCTTGATGGGTGTGTGCCATTGGAGCCCCACTGTGGAGGTCAGCACTTGGCTCAGGCCCAGCCTCCGCATCACTGATTCTTTTCAAGGCCATCAAACCAGGGCCAGCTCTTGGGCAGGCTGCAGTTTTCCTCAGTAAAGCACGTTGAGACATTTCTTTGAGTGATTCCTCTGCTTCGCTCTTGGCAGCCTACTGGGTTATGGTGGCTCAGTGGCCCGAACTCACCAGGGGTATCATTTAGTGGCTTGAGCATGGCCGCTGTGTGTGCTGACCCCAGTGGGGGCTGGCCTGTCTCAGTCACTTCTCACCCATTCGTGCGTCCACCTTAGCTTATGCCCATCCTGGCATTCGTCTGGCCTGTGGGCACATGACTCCACGGAGTCCCCAGAGCTCCTGGACCTACCACTGGCTTCTGCACCACTCCCCTCTTTCCTAATAAGTTGATCCTCTTGACGTGAGCCCCTTACCGCCTCCAGAGCCCCCTGGCCGCCAGAAACCCTGCCTGCCTTTCTCCTCACTGTGGTCCCACAGCCAGCTCCCTGGCATGTTCCCTCCTCTGGAATGCCCCACCCCCACCCCAGCCCTCCTCTGCCCTGCCTCCAGAACTCTCACGTCTGGAGCCCTAGGCGTGAGCACTCCACTGCACTTGGATCTGATGGATTTGTGCGTGCACGCTCAAGGCCTCCTGGTCTCCCCTCCAGGCAGGGCATCCTGCCTCCTCTTCCGGAGCCCTCCCGCTCACCTCTGCACACTAGAAGTGGTTTCAGATCTGTGGACCTGCTGGGGACGGAACAGGCCAAGGAATATCCCTTCCCCCTCCTCCCAAGAGCACCATCCTAGCCATTGGTTGTTTGTTTTCTTTCCTAAACCAAGCTATAGCCAGCTCTATTAGAGATGCCTTCTCATGAGCAGTCATGGTATTTTAGGCAGGACATTGGTGACCATTAGGAAAAAACACACAGTGCCCAGCCTGCATGGATGACGAAACTCAGAGAGATGCCATGACACTCCATGAGGTCTTCACTTGCGGCCCTGACCAGCGATCCTCAGGACGGGGCAGCCCTGCTCATGTACCATGTCATCTGACACCTTCTCACCAGACACCCGTGTCTTTGAGGAAATGAAACGGAAATGGCAGAGCTCTCCGTATGGAGACCCAGGATCTGAAAACAGGAACTGTGGCTCTTTTGAGTGACACGCTCCCAATGCGGTTGCTCAAATGCCTGCCTCACATATGGCTTCCAACCCCGTCGATTTGCAGGGAGTCAGGTCCCAACCTGCCCCCGGGCTTACGGAGCTCAAGTCTGGGGGAGGGGTGGGGGCACGAGAAGAGGACTAACGGACACTGGAACTGGTTTTAGCTCCCTCACCGCCAGGCGCCCGGGCGAAGGTGCCCACATGCAGGCCTGTCAGAACCCTCTGCCCCAGAACCGGGAGGAAACCTCTATAAAAAAAAGAAAGTTCAGCTCATGTGAAGCCACATGAATCTGGGATATTCTATTAGTGACATTCACTTCTCCCTCAAAGAACAAAAATCTTCCTCAAGGAACCCCAAAAACTCTGAGTGTGACAACATAGCTTTAAATAGCAAACTGTACTTGTGCATTTTTATAAACCTTGAAGATATTAGCCATGCAGTCATGCAAAGTACACCGCCGCAAAATGACACCCCCTCGGCCCCCAGGCCCGGCCTCCACGGACCCCGTTCTCTGCAGGACCGTCTCTGTCCTTGTCAAAGCAGGGACTCCCTTGTCCCCTTTGGGAGTTTCACCCCCTTGTTTGCAGGGGCTTTTTTCTTTATTGTAAAATACAACATAAAACATGTCATTTTAGTAATTGTTAAGGGTACGTCCGGCGGCATTAATTACATTCACACCACTGAGCAACCCTCCCCATGGGGTGTTTCCAGAACGTTCTCACCGCCCCAGACAGCAACCACGTGCCCGTGAAGCAATAACTCCCATGTGCAACCCCCAGTCTCCAGTAACCTCTGTGCAGCTGTCTGTCTCAGTGGTCGGGCCTACTCTCAATATTCCAGCTGGGTGCAATCCTAGCCGCTCTGTCCTTGTGCGGCTGGCTTCTTTCATTCAGCATAGCGTTTCCAAGGTTGCAGGGACCTGCCTGGCCTGGGCTCCGGCTCCTGCATTCCTCCACCGAGGCGCCAGCACCCGCTTGCCCTTGAGCCCACCTCTCCCTCATGGTGGTGGTGGTGGTGGTGGTGGAGGAGCACAGGCTCTGGCGAGTCCAGAAGTCCCTCCTGGTTCTCCTTGTCCTCGTCACACTGCTCAAATCCGAGCCCCTGAGCAGAATGAGGCACCAGGGGGAGCCTCCGGCCAAAGGCCTGGAGTCTTGGAGGCAGAAAGAGGAGGCCAGAGGCCAGGTAACCAAGACTATTCGCTAAGAGGAGGGTGAAGCTGGGTCAAGTGACTAGATGACCAAAGGAGGCCCCGCTTTGTGTGACAGGTCCCCGCAGGTGACTCCAGGGTTTTGAGGCTGGTCACAGCAAGAGGCGTCTGCAGAGAAAGCTGGACTGGGGAGAGGGGGCGACGGGCTCCATTTCAGTCATGCTCCCTGTCTTCCTTGACTTGTTAGTCTGTCCCTTATGGTACCCACAGTGGTGCCTCAGACACAGCACACAGTGGCTGGGCACTGTCCACGGCCGCAGCTTCTGCAGATTTCACAAGTCATGGAACAGTCCAGGGGCGCCTGCACGGCTCAGTCGGGTAAGCGTCCGACTTCCTCAGGTCATGATCTTGTGGTTCGTAGATTGGAAACCCGAGTCTGTGCTGACAGCTCGGAGCCTGGAATCTGCTTCAGATTCTGTATCTTCCTCTCTCTCTGCCCCTCCCTTGCTCACATTCTGTTTCTCTCTCGCTCTCAAAAATAACATTAAAAAAAAATTTTTTTAAAGAGTTACAGAACAGTCCTACCCTTGGACCCCTGAATTCCCTTTTTTGGAGTACAATCAGAAATACGGCCAATATTCATGCACAATGACGTTCCTTATAGTTCTGTTTATAATAGCCTCCAATAGGAAACAACCTAAATGGCCAATCATCAGCAAATGACTTAAGTAAGTTATGATTAAACAGTACACAGCCATAAAAACACTTTGCAAAGCAAGAGTTTTGATGGTGGGGGAGACGACCATGACAATGTTACGTGGAAAAAAATGTTTTTAAGCAAACGATAATTTTCTATATGCATTTTCGTATCAAGTACGTCAAGAAGAGAAGACACGGGGAAAAAATAAACAGAAGCATGTGTCAAGCTGCTTAGTGCAATTATTGGGGTGTCTTTTTTTTTTTTGCCTTTACATCCTTCCACGTTTTGCAAATGCTGTACAAAAAGAACATGCATGACTTTGATCTTCAGGACAAGAAAGCAATAAATGGGAGGAACAGAGCTCCTCTCCATGTGATCTAGGAGGAACCAGAATTTGGGCGGGGGTCGTGGAGGCCTGGCCCAGACCTGTGAGCCATATGGTACCTGACAGTGCTTTTGAGGGACGCTGTGGGGGTGGGAGATGGGGTCAGGTGGTGGCGGCAGGTGTGCACCAGGAAGCTGGCCTACACCAGGGTTGGAAACGAAAACGCCTTTGAGGGCCCAGCGAGTATCCCAATCAAGTGGAAATGTGCATAGGAAATGGTAGGGGCTGTGGCAAAACAAAACGGAGCATTCACACCCTGTCTAAAGCGGCTTTTGGGAGGCTGCCCTGGTTGGTGGCCAGGTGGGAGGGTGGGCCCTGTGTGACCAGGGTGTCCCAGGAAGCCCGACAGTCCAGTTTATAACATGTGAATGCTTGCTCAACACTGGTGCCTGACTGAAAAATATCTTCAGGGCCTTGCAGTCCACATCCACAGGCCACATGTGGTGGGTGAGCCACCCGTTTGTGAGCTCTGGCCCGTTCCTTCCTCCTCCTCAGGCTCGGTGTGGGTGACAGGGTATGGTGCCTGCCAGGGAGCCCATGGCCCCGACTGAAAGTGGCTTCCTTTTGCTCCTCCTGCCAGAAAACGAACCTCCCTCCCCACTGGTCTCCGGAATCATCGATTACAACATGCCCCTTACCTCCACGTACCTGAAGCAGATGAAGTTGCGAGTGATGAACTCCCAGGAGCAGGTAAGGCGCATGTGCCTCCTCTCCTTGCCCCGCCCGGAAGCGTCCTAACCCGCCTGGGTGTGCCTGGGCCTTTCCAGGGTGTGGGGGCCACAGCAGGTGTAAGCGCACTGGAAATCGAAGAGGACCTTACCTGGTTATCTGGTCCTTGCAGTCCAGGCTGAGGGGGAGGGGATAGGGGTGGAAAGAATGTGTTCAGGCTTCACAGAACTTGCCCGAAGGGCAGGGGTGAAGGAGGGGGTGTGCGTGAGCTGTCGACCTTGGCTCTTAGGTTGTTCTCTCTCTGCTTTTTGCCCTTTGTCTGCTATGTCACTCACCTCCTTTCCCCAGGGAGGCAAGAGACAGAGACAAAGAGAGAGAGAAGCACCCTGGCTGCTTGCTGTGGCCTCTCACTCTGGGGGCCCAGAGAGGCCAGAGGATGGGCCTTGGAGGGTGGCCCGGGTGAGATAAGGCCCTGGGGCCCCCTGGCCGTCCCAGACTCCCCAGCTGTGGATTGCCAAGTGCTATCAGCCACCATGGAAACAGGCTCTGAAAAGAAAACCACTCCTGCCTGCTTCCCCACGCAGTCTACCTTCTAGCCCTTTGCAAAGCAAGTAGCATGACTGTCCTTCAGGCAAGGACTAGGTGAATGCCACCCCCTCCCTCCACCACTGCCTAAAACCAGAGTAGTGATTCCTCACGCGGCTTCAAACGTTCTCATCTGCCGCGACCTCCGAACCTACTAGGCCTCTGAGGCCTCCTTCAGGGGAATGGGTTCTTCCTCCGCACCCCCGTTGAGAGTCTGCCCGGCCCTGGGTGCGTGCTATCCCGAATACCGCTGGTCTCCTTGACAACCTGAGGGTGTGTGTGTGCACGTGCTCGCGGAGTGGGTGATGTCTCTACAGCCAGCTCCAAGGTGATGTAGCAGGATGTTTAGGTAGTGTCCAGGGCCGTGGCAGCCACTTGGAGGATTTGAGCTGGGCTGCTTGCGCGACTCGTTTTGCCCTCCCCCAAAGAGGATGGATGTCCTCCCAGCCCCTAAAGGTTGAATGAAGTAAGTCTTGATCTGGGTCTCTGTGCCTCCCGCATCTTCCCGCCTGACATGGTCTCTGTGACGGTTACACCCCGAAGAAACTTCATGTAACGTCAGTGGGGGAAATGGTGTGGGGGTTCTAACTCATGACGGTAAAATTGTTTCTGTGTGGAACGCCACTCCTCCGGCGGCACTTTTGTTAATAGTTACAGAATCTAAACACCACCGTGCGCGTTCAGGGCGAGCTCTCTGACTACGTTGAAGGGTAATTTCTTGTCCCGTAACCTCCACCCTGTCATAAGCGCCTGGCTTCTTGCACATTCTCTTCACTGTTTTCGTCCGTCACCATGAAATGCAGAGCCACTCAAACAGCTAGCGGTATGGCTCTTTCTTTCCTTCGGCGCAGCGTTAGGTTCAGCATGAGAGCCAGCAGTGGTCCGCATAGCCCGTGCGGCAATCCCTCGTTACCAGATCCTGTGATATTTTGTTTCGTTACACAGATTCTTACTATCTGTGGGGAATTAAAGCTATCGGCTAGGTGCATTTGCAAGGATTCAATCATTCAACAAATATTCCTGGAGCCCTCCCCCATGAGCTCATCTAGGGATGAGCAAGTCTTCGGAACTACCGTTTCTAGTTCTTTCTTATGATTTGAGGGGAAACAAACACTAATGAAAAAAAAATCACACACAGGTGCCCAGCTTAGAGGAGGTAGTAATAAACAATTGGAGGGAAAACTTAATCAGTTATCACAGTGCAGCTCTGAGGGTGCCCTGCGGGGGGAGTGCTCTTAGATGGGCTTGAGGTGTGAACTGAGGCAGGGCTTTGCTTCCGAAACGGATGCGTAAGCTGAGATGGAGGTCTGAAGGGAAGAGCTCCAGCCTAAGGAAACAGCTTGTGCAAAGGCCCTGTGGCTTGAGGGAGGACAGTGCCCATGAGAATCTGAGAGGCTGATGCGGAGAGTGTGAGGTATTCTGTTGCTAAAGAAAAAGGGGGAAGACACAAGTGTTGAGCAAAGAAGCACGTGGGTGTCTGTGAATGAAAGTTCATGAAACAAGATGGACAAAATACCCTGGTGAGGTTTGGGCTACTCACAAAGGAAAGGCGGGTTGTGAGGAGGTGTTTTTCTCCCGGGTGCGCTGAGAGTCCAGCTGGGACTGAAGTTGACGGCAAGTGTCTTGGAGTCGACTCTGTCTTCCTCGCCTTCGTTCCTGGTTTCCCAGGTGGGGGCCCTCAGACAGTATCCTCTCTTGTTCCCCCTGTGCGGCGGGAGCTCACCGGTGCCCACCTTTCTCGCATGCCGGGGAGGAGAGACCGCATCCTTCCTCAGCCCTAGGGCCTTGCATCTGCCGGGCTCCCGCACTTCCTGTGTAGCAGCGCGCTCGCGGGGCCTCAGTCTCTCAGGCAATCCCTGCTCTGTGGTGAAACAAGAAATTGCTCATCGGATTATTTATCTGTAAGAGCAAGGAAGGGCCAGGGACCCAGAAGTCTTTGATTCTTCAGCTTGAGTTGAAACTAAAAATACATATATTTGCATCAGTAGCTTGTCTCCTGGGGGGACGTGGGAGTCGGGCTCCCCTCGGGGCCAGTGAGCGGCATGCTGTACGAACACGGCCATGGGCCTGGCTCTGCCACGGTCACATCCCCTGTGCTGATGAGGCTCTGAAAGTGGCTTCGTTCCCTGAAGCATCCTTCTGACCCCGAAATGCTGACAGGGGGGCGCCTGGAGAGTTGCAGATCACTCCTGCAGGCCCTGTGGGAGATACACCTAATTGTAAAGTCACAGGACCTGGGATAAGTGATATTTTATTCATGGCTAACAAGGCTCTCCATCTGAAAACTCTGGGTAAGAAAAATCCCAGTAATTAATTTTTTTTCCAGCATTACATATCCAGGAGACAAATAGTAAGGCAAGTAGAACATATTCCCTCGCTTTACTTCTGTCTAGCACACGGCAAACAGGTGGTGGGGCTTACTCACAAACGACAGAATCACATTACTTGTCCAGTTGTGTCAAATTAGTAAGCCGAGAAATGGGCCCTTCTCCACAGAGGATGTTGGGTAATATGCAAATCTAATAACAATATTCACACACAGAGGAAAAAAGATTCTTCTGGAGGTCCGAATTTTCAATACAGCAAATATTAATGGTGTCCTCAACATGCAAGACATTTGGGGGTCAGACACCAGCCTTCCAGGACCTCCGTCCCAAGACACAGAGCCCAGGAGCTGTCATCAGCGTGGCCCCATTGAGCTGAAAACAGGAGTGTAGTCTGATAAGATCTTTCCCCCCCTTACTTGGGAAAACTCTAATAAAGACATAAAACTGAAGTCACATTTCATTGTACTGATGAGGAAAACACTTTCTTGTAGGGGGCGGGGTAGGAGGATTTCCTGCGCTGAGGGCTGTCCCTTGGAGAATGCTCTGTAGCATTCTGTCACAAGATGAGGTCTCAGGGGCGTGTGCCACACTCACAGGGCCAGAGCAGCAGGCACGCGCCACCACAATGGCCGGCCTGGCAGATCCCCCTGCAGGGCTGTGTGCGGGGTGCACGGAAGAGGAGTGCTAGGGTGTCCTCATGCGGCCACCGGCTTGCTTTTCTGCATCACTTGGTTTTCTTTCATACTTTTTTTTTAAAGAAATGTTTTTTTAATGTCTATTTATTTTTGAGAGAGAGCATGAGCAGGGGAGGGACGAAGGGGAGGGGCAGAGGATCCGAAGCAGGCTCTGTGCTGACAGCAGATAGTCTAATGTAGGGCTCAAACCCCCGAACCATGAGATCATGCCCTGAGCCGAAGTCAGATGCTTAACCGACCAAGTCACCCAGGTGCCCTCGTACTAATTACACAGGTAACACATGACCTCAGTAGCGAAAAGCAAAAGCATGGTGATAAAAATCACCACCACCACTCAGGTCACTGAGTATTTTGGGATACAGCCTTCTAGACTACTGAATAGAAAGAGGATTATCCAACACAAAAACTATGTTTGCTTTTCTTCTTTTTTTTTAATTTAAAAAAAAAGTTTATTTTTGAGAGAGAGAGAGACGAAGTGCAAGCAGGGGAGGGGCAGAGAGAGAGGGAGACACAGAATCCAAAGCAGACTCCAGGCTCTAAACTATCAGCACAGAGCTGATGGTGGGGCTCGAACTCACAAACTGTAAGATTGTGACATGAGCGGAAGTCATACACTCGGCCAACTGAGCCACCCAGGAGCAGGGTGGGTGGGTGCTTTGCTTTTCTGATGCTGATTTTTCATGTTATCAGAGTATCTTTACCCTCTCGGCCTAGATATTTTCTACATACCAAATAAACTGGTTATATAATTTTCCTGCCATTGACTTGCTCCTTCACCTATATCCATCCATTTATTCATTTACTCATCTATCCACCCACCTATTCACCCACTCATCCTTCCACCCTTCCATTCATCCACCTACCCATCTATCCACCCACCACCAATCCGTCCATCCACCGACCCATCCACCCACTCACCCACCCATCCACCCATACATCCACCCATCTGTCCACCCACTCACCCACGCATCTACCCACCCATCCACCCACCCATCTACCCACCCATCCATCCACCCATCCACCCACCCATCCATCCGTCTATCCACCCATCTACTCATCCATCCATCCACTCATTCATCCACTTACCCACCCACCCACCCACCTATATCCATCTATCCATCCATCAGCCCATCTACCCATCCATCCATCTATCCATCCATCAACCCATCTACCCATCCATCCATCCATCCATCCATCCATCCACCCACCCACCTATCCATCCTTCTATCCATCGCACACTGTAGCCAAGCATGGTTGCAGGTGCTAAGGAAACAGTGGTGAACAGAGAGGCAAGTCTATGCCCTGCTGGCTCTTACAGTTCAGTGATAGAGATAAGGAAGACTCAAATCAACACTCTGGGGTTTTAGAGGAGGAACGGAGGGACAAGGAAGTGAGCCAGGTGGGTGCTGTTGCATGCACAGGGTTATTCATTAGGCACTTGTTCTATGTCCAGCACTTCCCACACTTTACCCTCTACCCTCACAGCCCTGCAGGGTCCCACTATTATCCTCACTTTGCAGATTCCATAGCTCAGGCTCAGCAAGGTTCAGCACTTGCTCAAGGTCACACAACCACTGACATGGATGACACTCACATCTCTTCCAACCCCTTGAACCTGTGCACCTGCCAGAGCCCCAAGCCCCTTCTCCCCACACTTACCGGATGAGGATGTGCTCTTTAAGAATCTGAAGCTGGTGTGTCACCCCTGGGGTTGGAGGAGGGGAAATGTGCCGGCGGAGCACAGCAAGGGGCTTTTGTTTGGCCTGGGAACTGGGATCTGCTTTAAATACATGACGCTTAAGGAAATACCGCGAGAGGAACTTGGCAGGGGCTGGGGTTGGGAGGAAGGTCACCCCTACCTGTGTGTGCTCAGTTATCTGTGGGGGTACATGTATAATTTGATATGCACATTATGGGTGATGTTATCCTGATCTTTCCTTAGATTCCAGTGTTTGAACCAAGACCCTATAGTAGAAATCGTATCCAGATCTGGAAGGAGGGAGACGGATTGTGTTCTTTCCTCTGCCACATCCATTTTGTAGATGTGGAGGCTGAGACCCCTCGATCTTTTTTTTTTTTTTTTTTTTTTTTTGGTTCTGTTCTTGCTCTCTCCAGAGTGGGAAGGCTGTCCGCACCTTCTTAGACCTCCCTTCCTCCAGCTCCTGGAGCTGTGCTAATGCCCTACTAATGGTTTTTAATGGTTTTAATCGGTCCCCCAGCAGCCTGGGAAGTGGTGTTGCTCCTTTGTTTAAGCCCCAGCCATGGAAGCGCGCACTTTCTCCATTAACCTCTGCCTCCCTCTCTACTGTCTCCCTCCTGGCCCAGAGTTTTCCTTGGGTCTGAGATGGTGCGGGAAGACCTTGAAGGCCCCAGCAGACATGCGGTCCATAGCCCCTGAGTCTCCAGAGTGTGGGCCCTCATGCTCCTTACAGCCGAAGTGGAACAGCCCTGCTCTTAGCCAGGATGCCAGCCACCGCCCCACCGATGCAGAGACCTAGAGACAGGCTGAGGGTACCAATTCCACCACCCACCAGCCATGCGACTTTGGGCAAATTCCTTCACTCCCTATGCTTTATTACTTGAGAGTAATAATACATCTAACTCAGAGAGGTATCCCAAGAGGTAAATGATGCAAGGCAAGCTCAGTGATTAGCACAGTGCCTGGCACATTAGAGCTATGGAGGACATCCCAGTGACCTCTCCTGATGTTCATGCACCTTGTGTTTCATAGACACAGTGAATGAACCTGGTGCAAGAGACCAGGGCCATAAAGTTGAATGAGAGTGTAATTGATCTCAAAGAACTCTCCTTAATAGACAGGACAGCAGCCATGGGACTGTGACCCAGACAGAAAACAGAGGCAAGAAGGGGCCAGGAATCTGCCAGGTGGTTCAGGGGGACATTTGCTTATTTTATTTTATTTTTTATTTGTTATTATTTTTTAAACATTTATTATTGAGAGGCAGAGCATGAGCTGGGGAGGAGCAGAGAAAGAGGGAGACACAGAACCCGAAGCAGGCTTCAGGCTCCAAGCTGTCAGCACAGAGTCTGACGTGGGGCTCGAGCTCACAAACCACGAGATCATGACCTGAGCTAAAGCTGGACACTTAGCCGGCTGAGCTACCCAGGCACCCCGACATTAGCTTATTTTAAAATGAGATTCAGGGCTCTCTTTGTAACCAACCTGGGCAAAGAGGGCCCAGGTGAGGGAAGCTGAAGTAGCCGCTCAGGGAGGCCCTGAGTTGGTGAAGGCCTGAGCCAGTTTGGGGAAAGGAGGAGGAAGAAGAAAGATGAGGAGGAGGAGGCTCAGAGCATGGGTCTTCCTTGGCAGTGAGGCCACAGGAGAGCCCTTTCCTCAGCCAGCACCTGCGAGCCAGGCACAGACAGTGGCAGGAAGTGAGCACAATCCAAGTATGGAATTTTCTCAGGTCCCAACCTCCCTCAGTGCAGGAGAAAACAAGCCCACGCCACAAAGCTCTCCACATTCACTTTTTAAAAACATGGTGATAAGATATTTGTAATGTATAGTTTGTCATTTTAACAGTTTTTTTTAAGTTTATTATTTATTTCTTTTATTAATCACTACCCCCAGTGTGGGGCTCAAACTCACAACCTCGGCCAATATCAAGAGTTGCATGTTCTTTGGACTGAGCCAGACAGGCGCCCTGCCATTTTAACCATTGTTTTAAAATTTTTAAACATTTATTTGAGAGAAAGAGTGTGAGTGGCGATGGGACAGAGAGAGAGGGGAGAGAGAGAATCCCAAGCAGGCTCTGCACAGTCAGCACAGAGCCTGATGCGGGGTTAGAACTCACAAAGCATGAGATCATGGCCTGGGCTGAAATCAAGAGTCGGATGCTCAACCAACTGAGCCACCCAGGCACCCCTAACCATTTTATTTATTTATTTATTTATTTATTTATTTATTGTGAGAGTGAGAAAGAGAAAGAGAGAGAGCAAGTGGGGGGAGGGGCAGCGAGACATGAGAGAGAGAATCCCAAGCAGGCTCTGCCCTGCCTGCACAGTCTGATGAGAGGTCTGAACTCGGGAACCATGTGATCATTAGCTGAGCCGAAATCAAGAATCAGACACTTAACCAACTGAGCCACCCAGGCGCCCCCACTTTAACCATTTCTAAACACACAGTTCAGTGGCATGAAGTGCATTCACAGTGTTATGCAACCAGCACCACTGTCTCCAAAAGTTTTTCATCACCCTGAACAGAAGGTCTGTAACCATTAAGCAATAACCCCAGTCTCTCCTCCTCCAGCCCCTGGTAACCACTGTTTTACTTTCTGTCTCTATAAATGTGACTACCTAGGGACCTCATGTAAGTGGAATCACATAATTAATATTTGTCCTTCTGTGTCTGGCTGACTTCACCTAGTGTAACGTGTGTCCAAGGTCCACTCATGTTGTTGCATGTGTCAGAACTCCATTCCTTTTTATGGCTGACTAATATTCCATCACCTACTATACCGTATTTTATGTGTCCCTTCACCCACTGATGAACATTTGCGTTGTGTCCACTTTTTGGCTAACCACATTCACTTCTTAATCTATTGGACCAGGTTGCAGGACAGGGAAGAATTAAAGCAGGGCTCTGTTCCTTCTCTCCCCGAGTCCTTAACCCTCTTTGTGGCTTTCTTTTCTTATGAACACTCTCAACCTCGAAAGGACCCCAAGAAATGGGCAGACCCAAAGAAGGAGTGAGAGCCTGTGGCTTAACTCAAACAGTGCCTGACTCACAGGGCCCTTACCTGTGGGGAGCCCGTGAGTAGTAACTCTGATTCAGATTTAAGAGCTTGGTAACAATAATGATCTCTGGGGCCCTGGCTGGCTCAGTCCAAAGAGCATGCAACTCTTGATCTTGCTGTCATGAGCTGAAGCCCCACTTTGGGTGTAGAGATCACTTAAAAAAATAAAATCTTTAAAAAAACCCGATAATGATCTAATAATCTCTTCCTTCCCCTTTCTCAGGCTGTCCTGCAGCCCAGGCAAGATGTGAGCTCAGGAAAGAAATAACAGAAAGGAATCATTTCCGCGTCCCTTGCTGTGGCTCAGTGTATGTAGCCTTTGGTGGCCTCTTAAAGAAGCAGAGGTTCTGATGTATTTCTTTAAAATTAAACAGTAATCTTCATGGAATAGAACTAGAATTTAGAACTTTTCAATCCCTAGAGAAAATAAAAGAAACAAAGAAAACATGACCAATGCAGCAAGAGTAATTAAATGAGGGAATAAAGAAGAAACCACTAAAAAGAGATATAATAAGTAGGAAACATAAATAAGCTAATAGGAACAAAATCAGATGCCAGTAAATCACAGTAAATGTAAATGGGTTACATTCTACTGCAAAGAATTAAAAAAAAAAAAAGCTCCGATGAGGTGTTTTTTAAATGGCAAAGTCCATTTGGTATTTACAAAGGATATCTTTCTAATGACACAAAAACAAAGATGAAAACAAGAGAAAGAGAAGGCAGTGCTGCACCAAACAAGCAAATGTTTAAGGCAAAAACAAAAAAAAGCATTAAATAGGGCACAATGAGATGTTTGATGTTGATCAAAGGCAGTTTCCCATGAAGATTTCAGAGCGTCTTGACCTTGGAAGTCTGACCTTGGGGGCAGTTGAGGAGGTGGTTGGCCCAGTGGAACATAAGTAGCGCCTTCAGGCTTCGCCATGAGAGGCGGCATCCTTCGTCCATGTCCCTGTCATCAGTCTCTTCACCTTTTGTCATTTGTGGTTCTTTCTTGCTGTGGCCACTTCTCTGGACCAGTATCTTCAAACGTTGAGCATCTCTGCTCTCTGGAAATGTGCATGGAGCGGTATGTGGCATGGACCCTGAAGAACTTCGGAGAACGTGGATCTGCTCCTTGGCTACCTGGATTTTAGTCCTTCTCCTCCGGTCCCCAGCGGGCTCACCCACCAAGGCATACTGGGACTACTTTCTCAGTTCCCAGTCTCCACCTTTTCTCCCAATTCCTGGCCTCCCTCACTTCCTCCTCTTGCTCCATCTCCTGCCTCCCGCTGCTCAGACACCCTTAACAGGCCTCTGGGATCAGCCTGCCTGTTACTTGTTATGTAGTTGAAGTGAAGGGGTGCAGCTTGCTTCCACGAGAGTCCCAAAAGGACCTGAAATGGCCCTGGCTCCATTTTCAAGATCTGAGAAGCTATAGCCCAAACCTTTTCCTGTCTCAGTAAATCCCTGGCACCGTGGAAGGTTTGTGCTGCGGCAAGAAAAACAAAAAGCAACTGAAATATTGACCTTGACCAGGGCTGCTGTTCGGATTTTTCCAGGCAAAGAATGATCCTTGGAGCATTTCTGCGGTGAGCCGATGCGCAGACGGGGCAGTTGCCCTCAGATTCTGCCCTGTGCCCCCTCAGACCCTCCCCCATAGCTCAGTGTCAGAAACTGCATCTAAGGTGGCCCTTTATCTTTTTTTGTTTATTTGCATTCATTTTTATTTTTATCAATAGAATAAAAACTTTAAACATCAGATGGAAAAACAGCAGACCCTGTCCTGGCCTTCCCACTTCAGTTTCTTCTTTTTCAGAGACTGCCTCTTTTCTTGGTTACCTTTTTGCTCTTTCTTCTGGCTTAACCTTTTATTTCTAAACAACATATGCTCATGCTGCTAGTTTTTTAATTTGGGCTGTTTGGGTTGATATTGTTTAATTTCTTACTTTATTCTTTAGATATTCATACTGTTATGACTCTTTTATAAATGCATATATTATATCCCCTCCTCCATCACTCAATATTCTCCATACTTCTCTATTTGGATGAATCACTTCTTTATCTATATTGTTATGACTGTGCATAGATTATTCATAGCTAAGCCTGTTAGCCTACTGTGATTACATTTTCTTTCTTTTGATTCCCCAGAGTTAGCCATTGCCTCTTTTTTCCAACCTTCACCCTCTTTCTTTTGATCTTGCTTAGGATGTGTGTGTTTTGTCATTTTTATTTTTATCTTTGTGTGCTCATATTTATGGTTTTTTCTTTAATGGCTTCTGCATTTGGGTCTTTAAAAAGCTAAGTAACTCCACTCCACTTCCATGTTCTCCTTTAGTACTTTCATGTTTTCATTGTTTTAATAGACTGCTTTTTAGAAAAGTTTTAGGTTTACAGAAAAATGGAGAAAATGGTATAGAATCCCCACATTAGCTACCCCCGCCCCTGCTGGCAGTTTCACATACTGTTAACACCTTATGTGGTTACAATACATTTACTACAACTAGTGAACCAGTACTGACACATTATTGTTTATTTAGACTTCCTTAGTTTTTACCTAATTTCCTTTTTTCGGTTACATAATCCTATTGGGGATACCACACTACATTTAGTTGTCATGTCTCCTGAAGCTCCTCTTGGCTGTGACAGTTTCTCGGCTTTTACTCGTTTTTTGATGACCTTGACAGATTTAAAGTCTACTGGTCAGGCAGTTTGTATAATTCTGGAATTTGATATTTTCCTCAATAGAAAGCTGGTGGTATGGGTCATTAAGAGGAAGACGGCAGACACAGCGCCATCTCCACCACTTTGTAGGAGGGGTACAGCCTGTCAACGTGATTCATGACCGTTGCTGTTGGCCTTGGTCACACCTGGCTGAGATAATGTTTGTCAGGTTTCAGAACTGTAAAGCCGCACTCCCCCCCCCCCCGCCCCCCGCTCCACGGTACACCTTGGCGGGAAGTCACCGTGTACGGCCCACACCTAAGGAGCAGGGGTTATAATGTCCCTACTTGAGGGACAAATATCTACAAATATTATTTGGAATTCTTTGGCATGGGAGATTTGTCTCTCCTCCCTCGTTTATAAATTCACTTAATCATGCAATAATTTATTTATATGGCTATTTATTTTATACTTTGGGTTATAATCCAATACTGCATTTTATTTTGATGCTGAAACTATTCCAACTTTAGCCACTGGGAGCTCTTCTGGTTGGTCGCCGTGCTTTTCTGACATACCCCAATGGAGGAGTTTGGGGGCTTGTTTTCTGTGGAATTTTGCTTGGTCCTGCTTCAGAGTTTCTTCACTCTCTGGCCCTATGAGGTGCTCCAGGCTCGCCTGTATTTCCTGCCCCAATCCTAGAATCAGCCATATCTCAAAGGAGCTCCGTTTCCTTTTATTGAAGAATCATATTTAAAAAACCACAATCTGGGTGCTAGGCGTGTTTATTGCTACTGGAGTATCCTTCCTTTTAGAGCATCTAAGAGGAAAGAGCAAAAAATAAGCACATTTTTATTTTTCAATTAATCTTTGATCCATTTGGAGCTTATCCGGGTGTATTCTGAGACGCAGACCCTTCTTTACCCTTCTGCGGAGGCATCATTTATTAAAGAATCTATTTTCTCCCCATTGATTTGAGATGCCACCTTTATAATTCACTAAATTTCCATCTGAAACAGAATCTGCTTCTGTTCAGCCCATTGGACTCTTTGTCTATTCATGTACCAGCGCCAACTGTTGTAAGTGTTAATACTAATATGTCTTAATGTCTCGTAGGAATGGTTGTCTTCCTTGTCCATCTTTTCCAAGTTACCTTGGCTTGGAAAGAAAGTTATTTGAGGGAAAAAAAAAAAGGTATAATGCTTAAGAATTTTTGTATCCCATTCTTGGTGGGGGAACGATAACACAGAGGCACTCTTGTTGTTGTTGTTGTTGCTTTAATATTTTTTTTTGAGAGACAGAGAGAGACAGAGCGCAAGCAGGGGAGGGGCAGAGAGAGAGGGAGACACAGAATCTGAAGCAGGCCCCAGGCTCTGAGCTGTCAGCACAGAGCTGATGCTGGGGCTCGAACTCAGGAGCCATGAGATCATGACCTGAGATGAAGTCTGACACTTAACTGACTGAACCACCCAGGCGCCTGAGGCACTATTGATCTAGCCATGTAAATATAAAGTCAAGACACTTTTACTTCAGGCCTTTCTGCTCACCAAAAGCCAAGGGAGGACTGTGAGCCAGGAGCATCATGATCCCAGTGCTAGAATCTGGGGGCTACGAACATGGACACCCCAGCTTTCCCATCCTCCTAAGGATGGTGTCAAACGAAACAGGGCATTTCTAAATTTGAGAGGGACAATTTTCTTGGAAACCCCTCTTTGAGAGGACAAATAGGGAGTAAAGAGCCCATTGCCAAACATTTTATTTTATTTTATTTTATTTTATTTTATTTTATTTTATTTTGTAGGCTCTCTGCCTACTAAACTTGTGAACTTGTCCCCAGATCAAGAGTCGCACGCGCTACTGACTGAGCCATCCAGGCGCCCCCCAACATCTTTGTTATAGGGAATTGTTTTAGAGATCAATACATACTACTGAGAATCCTCAGGTACTTTCTAGAAACTTGCTGCCGCTTCCAGATATTCAAAGAAAATGAGCATTATGGCTATTTTGCCAGGACAGCCTGGGGTTCAGGGAGATCTGCGTCTCTTCTGTCTGCCTGCTTCCCTGAAGCTGTGTGGGGAAAAAAGCAGAAAACAACCAACATCCTGGCTCAAAAGCCAGTTGCCTGATGGAGTCAGTAGATACCCGGAACCTAAACAGCTCATTGTCCCCATCAGTTTTTATTTTTTTAATTTATTGGTTTGTTTTTGTTTTTGTTTTTGTTTTGAGAAAAAGAGTGAGTGGGGGGGAGGGGCAGAGAGAGAGGGGGAAAGAAAGAGAATCCCATGGGGGCAGCCCGACATAGGGCTTGAACCCACAAACCGTGAGATCATGACCTGAGCTGAAACCAAGAGTCAGACACTCAACCCACTGAGCCACCCAGGCACCCCTCCCATCAGTTTTTAAAGGCTCAGTCTCCTTCCAGGCTGCTGACATCCACCACCACCCCTATCCCCACCCCCACATGTGAAGATGCCGAGCGGGCCTTTCAACTTCATTATCCAGGGGAAAAAAATGTACACAGTGCCCATAATTTACTGGTGCAGGCAGGAGAGCCGCCTGGTGCCCCAAGCAGAATCCTGCATGCTGGGCCAGCCTGGGGATGCTTTCTCTGTGTCAAAGGAAAAGCTGGGAGCAAGGTCAGGAGCTGCTACCTGGGCCTCAGGAATGGGAGGCAGCTCTGTCTTCTCAGAGCTCTGACTGTAACCCTCCCCCGGGAGGGACCCTGGGGAGCTGACTCCTGCTCTGTCTTTAAGGACAAGAGAGACCCAGCAGGAAAAAAGGTGTCTCTCCTGGGCTGGGCCAGGAAGGAGCAACTCAAAACATCCAGATGGTCCCTGAACCACAGCTGACCTTGTGACCCGCCTTGCTCTGGGCCCAGCCTGACTGAGGCCCGGAGGGGCCCTGTCTTGTGACTAAGTCCTATTGGGTGGTTGTCACTGCTGTTTTTCACAACTTAACTCCTAACCCCAGTTTTCAAGGTTCTCTTCCCACTAGAGCAAGTGGGATATTGGGGCAGGGTCCTTTCCCCAGCCCTCCCTGTGTTCTGTCACATTCTGGGGGGCAAACCCCCTGGTGGCTTTGTCTAGCCTTCCTCTGGGCCCTGAAATATGGGTCTCTGGGCCCCTGGCGGCTGAGCATCTGTGGGTCGTGGCTTTTCCATAGGTTCTTGACCCTCCCTGATTGCTCTTTCTCACATGGGGCGCAGACAGGTCCTGGCACCCCAGCAAAGAGCTGCTGGAGGAGAGCTGACCCCACTGGGCTGGTGGGCGGGTGAGCCAGGGCTTTGTAACCAGACCTGGGGGGCGCGGGAGGAGTTCAGACGCTTCGGCAGCTGATGTCTGGAGATCAATTAGAGATAATGGCTTTGGGTGAACGCAGAGAGGCATGGCCAAGATTTTCCTGGTTATGATTGTGTTTACCTCATTAGCAGCCTTTTTTTTTCTTTTTTGAGGGTGGGACAGCGCAGTGTTCCCTGTGAATTCGTGCTGGCTGCTTTGTGTCACTCGGGGTGCCCAGGCGTGGACCCCACCCCCACTCCGACGGGAGAGACAGAGGCCCATGGCTCCTGCTCACAGCCCATCAGACCTTGCCCTCCCAGTTACCCTGTGTTTGTACAGTTTTAAAATTCTTCCTTCCTTTCTTCCTTCCTTCAAAAATCACTGAAGCTCCTACTATGTCCTGGACACTATGTCCTACTGCGTTCTGAGCACGGAGGAAAAGAGGGAAAGAGATAAAGCGCCTTTTCTCGGGGAACTCACAGGCTGTAGAGATGATAAGTCAATATGAAAAATCCAGGGGTGCCTCAGTGGCTCAGTTGGTTGAGCGTCCAGCTTCTGCTCGGGTCATGATCTCATGGTTCATGGGTTCAAACCCTGCGTCGGGCTCTGTGCTGATAGCTCAGAGCCTGGAGCCTGCTTCAGATTCTGTATCTCCCTCTCTCTCTGACCCTCCCTGGCTCACACTGCCTCTTTCTCTCTCTCAAAACTAAATAAAACATTGGGGGGGGATTTTTTTTTAAGAAAAAATACAGAAAAGTGAGAAGTTTGAGTCAGAGAATTAAAGTAGGGACAGTTGATAGACTACACCTCTGGGTGACAAGGCCTTGGAACAGGTAGTAATCCGAGCCCAGATTGATATGAAGTAGCCAGACCTGGGGCAATGAAGGAGGAAAGGCTTGCCAGCAGACATGCAAGTGCAAAGGCCCTGGGGTGGAATAGCAAGGGGGCTAGGGCAGAGGGAGTGAGGCCGAGACATGCTTGGGATAGGCTTATGCAGTGTGCAGAGAACAGCCCCCTCTGGGCCCACCAGCTGGACATAAAGTTTGTCGTGTGCAGTGTGGACCTCAGGCTGCATTTTGCTCTCAGAGGAGAGTGGGGCTTAGCTGGGGTGGTGGCGAGCAGAGACGAGCACCCAAGAGGGTGTCCAGGGACTCTGGCTCTAGGTGTGGCCCTGCCCCGGCCAGCTATCTAACTTTCACTTCTCTGCGGCAGCCTCCCTGTTACTGAGACAGCAGGTTTAGACCAGGCTTTAGTGGTTTCCAAAGTTTGCTTTTTGACAGAGGAACCCCTTTCTTCAAAGAAATTCTTTTGGGGAGGAAGTCCAGCATATCCAGAGGCAGCTGCAGGCAGGCATGTTGCCGGCAAAGCTGGCAGAGGGGCCCACAGCCCCGCCCACCTTCCCCTCCTATGCCCAGGCAGCACCCCTCCACCCTTCCTTAGGACCCCAGTACCAGCGCCTGGAAAGCGTTGGGCCCAGGTGCTCACAGACAGGCAGAAGGGCTCTGCCCAGCATATAACCACCAGAAGCGTGGCCTCAGGCCAGCACTCCTCTCCCGGGGCTCCCCCCTCGGTAGAAATGAGTAACAGAGCCCATGCCTTGCTAGCCCCCTGTTGTTTTAAGGCTTGGATCTTTGGAATGTCTCTAAGTGCCTCAAGAAAAAAAAATAGCATAGAAACAGAAGATACATTTTAACTGGTGCACTGCTGTGGCCCAGGAAGTGCCCGGGCACAACTGTGCCATAGCCTTGGCACCTTCCCCTCCTGCGGAGTTCATAGGGGAGGGAAGTAAGTGCTTGTCTTCTCCCAGGCACGCCCTTCTCCTGGACGCGCCCAGCAGGTGCCCAGACATAGCCCCCTTCCCCAGTCTTCTTTAAGGAGTCTATGTTCTAGAGAAAAAGCCACATAGGAGTGGAGTCCTTGCTGTCCAGTCCATCCACAAATAGGAATCCCCTGAGTCATTCAGGGATGCTTTTGACTACAAGAACAAAAAGTCAGCTGACTCTACAGCCAAACATGAAGAGTTGGGTTTTTTTTTTTTTTGCTACTGAAACAAGATGAGTGGAGGAACCATTGTTGGGGTTGATGCCTCTGACGTTGCTGACCTTTTCCTCATGCTTGCGAGATGGCTGCTGTTGCTCCAGCCATCTTGTCTGCATTCAAGGTGAGAGGAAAAAAAAATTTTTTTAAATTTAAAAAAAAAAGGTGAGAGGAAGATGGGAAGGGGTGGTGTAAGCTCAGGCCAGCAAGCCAAAGCTTTCCCAGAAAATTGCCAATAGACTTTTGTTAACATCACTTTGGCCAGTGTCACGTGGCTACCTCCAGCTGCAAGGGAGGCTTTGAAAGAAAAAATTTTGTTTTTCTACCCTCTCTACTTGAGAAAAGGAAGGGAGACATGTAGAGTTTGGGTGTCCGATAAGTTAGTCCACAGTATCTCCCAATGCCTGGGTGCCGTCAATTGAGCTTAATAATGGACTTGGGTTATTAAGATGCCAAAGGATTGGGGAGGAGAAAATAATAAGAAGGGAGGAAAACAGAGGCGAAACAGGGAGGGAGAAGAAGAGGAGGAGAGGAAGGAGGAGAGAAGAAACGGCTGCCGAAGGCCTTCTGTGTGCCAGGTGCCCCACACATCCGGGAAGACTGGGCCCCGTGTCGGAGAGCTCAGGTAACTGGTCTGAAGTCACAGAGTTAGTGTGAGAGAGCCCCGTTCCCGCTAGCATTACGCTGTTACTTCCCAGGGGAAGAGGAAGGAGGAGAGAGGAAAGAGAAGCGGAGAGTGAGCACAGACAGGGGCAGGCCAAGGCCCCAGTGGTACCAGCACCTCCTGCTTCACGGGGGGTGGGTCTGGGTCCTCTGACCCCAGCCCGCAGTCCTGGCGCACAGCAGGGACTCAGTAAAGGTATTTGGCTGATGGCGTCATTACAAACTATTTATTGTTCATAGTGCCATGGACACCGTGATAGCTAAGGCCTGGGCACACAGCCTGTGCCGGGCACCCATCAGGCCTCCTGCAGGCATCACTGCATTTAAACCTCCCAGCAGCCTTCAGAGCGAGTCCCTGTTGTCCCCCCACCTTAGAGATGAGAGAACAAAGGCTTAGAGAGGGTAGGCTGCCTGCCTGAGGTCACGTGGAGGAAGGGCCGGAGTGCAATCAGAACACGCCCCAGTCACCTGCTCCCCCGGGGCTGCCCACCAGGGACAGGACTCCAGCCGCCAGAAAGTTCTCCGTGCAGTAGCTCTGCCCCCGGAATCCTTGGCCGTTACCCACACACTTCCCAGCTGCGGGTGCTGTCTCGGAGGGACTTAGGGCGAAAAGCGGAACTGCCACCCGCCCTTTCCCTTGGCACCCTGTCCCCACAGGGGAGCCTGTCCTCCCTGGAGCAGCAACTGGTAGCCACAGCGTCTTGCAGGGGGCCCTGGCCTCTCCTCCAGCCACCTGCCCAAGAGCTAGCAAGACACCCCAGGCCCAGCTTCCCTCAGGGGTTGCACAGAGAAGCCTTGGGGTCCCGCCAGAGGGAGCAGCCCGAGCCCCTTGTCGGTGCTAGCCCCGGGGAGACCTCTGAGGGCCCAGACTTGCTCTGGCGGTTTGTCTTTCTGCCGCGCTGGAGGTCGGTGGGGCATGACGCCACATGGCCCAGCTCAGCCATCCCTTCTTAGCAGGGCACTGCACACACTGGGGACCCACACACCCTGGTTCAAGCCCCAGCACAGACACTGGCTTCCAGCTCTGTGACTGCGGGCGTGTCCCCTGGTCTCTGAACACCAGCTTCCTCACTGCTGGGTGACTGGATGAGTCACTTAATCTCCCTCCCAGAGCCCCTACTCTTCATCACAAAATGGCAATTAGTATCAACCTTGCTATTTGGCTGATTCAACAAGGTAGCACGTACTCCCCGCCCCACGTAAGTTTGGGGCTCAGAGCAGGCCTAGTAACTGATCATACCGAGCTCCAGGCTGCTGGGCCACGGCAACCGGCTTCAGCTTTTTTCCTTTTTTCAAATTTTTATTAAAGTACACCAGAGTACGCGCCTGGGTAGCTCAGTCGGTTGAGCGTCCGGCTTCGGCTCAGGTCATGATCTGACGGTTCGTGGGTTTGAGCCCCGCGTCAGGCTCTGTGCTGACAGCTAGCTCAGAGCCTGGAGTCCGTCTTCTGATTCTGTGTCTCCCTCTCTCTCTGACCCTCCCCTGCTCACGCTGTCTCTCTCTCTCTCTCAAAAATAAATAAAACATTGAAAAATTTAAAAAGAAAAGTATACCACACAGACAGAAAAGAGCACACACCATTAAGTGGACCGCTGGTAAGTTTTTCCACACTGAAGCCACCTCCTGTGACCAATTCCCAGATCGAGAAACAGAACATTGTGAGCATCCCAAAGCCCCCCTGTGCCCCCCTCCCAGTCACCACCCCCACCAAGGGCGACCACCTGGCCTCTAAAGCATACGTTGGTTTTGCCCATTCCAGACCTTTCTCTACACAGACTGCTACAGCATGCGCGTTTTCGCTCACAAGCCTGTGTGTGAGCAGCGTCTGTGTTGCGGCGTGCGCTCCCGGTTGGCTCCCTTCTGTGGTCAGGGTTGTGCCACGTGCCACAGCTAGCCAGTCTCCTTTCGCGTTCGTCTGGGTGGGTTCCAGGTCAGGGCTCCGGCGAACAGTGTTCTGGGACCATTCTAGAATGTGTTCTGTAGGGACCTTCTCTGTTCGTTTTGTTGTACGTGTGCCTGAGAGTGGAGGTGCTGGGTGGCAGCTGGCTTTTTGGCTAAGCCTCTCCGAAGGTGCTAGGGACACAGCGGGGGCGGGGGTGCGTGCTCTGCAGGCCTGGGTTGCAGGCGGTGTGCCTAATTCAGAGCTGTGCCTTGGCGCTCAGAGTGTACTGGGCAGAGGGTGAAACGGGGCCCTAAGTGAGGCAGTGAGGAGTTCCTACTGCATGCAGGACGCTGCGGGGGGCTGTGCCGCCTGACAGCCTGTCCTAGCCCCGAGAGTTCATGGTCCAGTCAGGAAAAGGAGGCATGAAGCAGGAAACCGGAAGTACCACAAGCACATTAGGTGACCGGAGAGTAACGGAGACCTGCCGCAAGGGCCAGCCGGGGGGTCTGCGAGATTGGCGCTCTGGGTTCAGGGTTCCAGATTTGGCAAGGGTAGAGGGTGTCTTTGTTGATGGCCTAAAGCACCTTCCTAGCATGCATCCTTTAACACCCAGCTTAAATGATGTCACCTCCTCGGGGGAGCTCTCCAGGATCCAGTATGTCCTTACATGCTAGGGAGTTTCTTCCCAACAGACCCCACAATTGTTAAGTGCAAATTGAATGTTACATCCTGTGACCAGAAACCATGTGGTCATTCATTTAATCTCTCTCTCTCCCTCTCCCTCCCTCCCTCCCTCCCTCCCTCCCCCCTGCTGGCCTGCAGGCTCTGAGGGGGCAGACTTACATCTGTAGTGTTCATTGTTGGGTCTCCCGTACTTACCGTGGTGTGTGGCATGTGTTAGGCGGTCTGTACCTATTTGTGGAACGACATGTGCCTGGAAGCATGCATGATCAAAGGGACGGAGGGGTGCGCACATGGGTGATTGGGGAACAGAAGACAGTGAGTGTGTCTGAAGCAGAGTCCACAGCCTGGAACAGAAGGACATAAGGCCGCAGGACTTTGGAAGGCCTCCCAACACCAGGCCATTGAGCTGCAACTGGGTTCTGCCAGCACCTGGGAGCCATTGAAGGTTTTGGATTAGGAGAGTGACATGAACAGAGCTTAACTGAGGACACTTTAAAGCAGCACATCACTGAAAAGGAGATTGGTGACAGTGTAATTTCTACCTTTTGTCGTGCTTGTTAGGAAAGTACATTTTCACACGTCAGGCTCTTTTAGTTATACTCACATGGGAAATTTATCTAATCAGAGAAGGACTGAGGACACAGTATTGGACAGTTCTAGGTTTCAGCAAAGTTGTCCAACTGACTATGAGGTCTCAGCCAGCTGTGCAAAAATCAGCAAATGCCAAGAATAAATGGCGAAGGCAGGCTACGCCCCAATCTGCAGATCAGGTGTTTTGAATTCAGGCATGTGTGACGCCTTTGGTACTTCCATCCACGCCCCTCTGCCTGCTGAGACGCCCTCCCTCCTTGCCACATTCCTCCTGCCTTCTTTGGTTCAGGTGGATGTCACCTCTTCCAAGAACCCCCTACCCCAAGCCCTTCCTTCTCTCTGATTGTCTACACCTAAAGCACCTCTCTGTCATGGCCTGGCTTTAATTGGGCAGTTCTTGGCGACAGAGGTGGATGTTAGCCCTACTAGGTATTAAGATATATTCTAGAGCTATAATCTTGGGACAGGAATAGATCAATAAACTAGAATAGACAATTCTAAAAATAGTGGGAAATTAGCGTAGTGTTCTCTAGTGTTGGCATTTCGAATCCATGGACAAAGACGAATTATACCAAAGATGGTGTTGGGACAACTTGGATAACCACTTAAAAAGAACACAAACTAGATCTCACCTCACTACTTATATGGAGATAAATTACAGATTGAATAAAGATTTGGGGCTCTGGTGAGCTCAGTCAGTAGAGCATGTGACACTCGATCTCAAGGTCCTGAGTTCAAGCACCACATTGGGCATAGAGCTTAGTTAAAATAAAAAAAGAGAGAGAAAGAGAGAGAGATTTAACTATAATGGAGCTATAAGTGCTCCACAAGAAAATACAGGTGAATTACTTCTACAATCTTAGAGTGGGAAAAACCTTTGTTTTGGCCTGAAACTCTTTTTTTCTTTTATGTTTATTTATTTATTATTTTTTTGAGAGACAGAGAAAGACAGCGTGAGCAGAGGAGAGTCAGAGAGAGAGGGAGACACAGAATCTGAAGCAGGCTCCAGGCTCTGAGCTAGCTGTCAGCACAGAGCCCGATGTGGGCCTCGAACCCATGAACCATGAGATCATGACCTGAGCTGAAGCCAGACACTCAACCAGCTGAGCCACCCAGGCGCCCCTGGCCTGAAACTCTTATGCCCTGATAGAAAAAAAAATTGAGAGGATATAAAAATGAAAAATTTCCATATGGCAAAATAATCTCATCACAGATAAAATAAAAAGATCATGAAAGAACAACATATTTTCAAAATATATGACAAAAGATTAAATTTCCTTCATAAAAAAAAAGACAACCAGGGCACCTGGGTGGCTCAGTCGGTTGAGCATCCACCTTCAGCTAATGTCATGATCTCAGAGCTCATGAGTTCGAGCCGTCCATGGGGCTCTGTGCTGACGTCTCAGAGCCTGGAACCTGCTTCTGATTCTGTGTCTCCCTCTCTCTCTGCCCCTCCCCCACTCATATTCTTTCTCTCTTTCTCTCAAAAATAAACATTAAACATTTTTTAGTAAAAAATTTTTTAAAAAGACTATCAACTCAAACAGAGAGATGGACAAAGAATATGAACAGGTTGTTCTAAGAAATGCAAGTGATGGATAAACACAATACACATAAATATACACTCACAATGCCAAAATAAGAGATAAGTCTTTTTCACCTCTCAGATCGGTAAAGACGGAAGAGATTGCTAATACTCAGCACTGACAAGCATGCCATCAAATGGGAATTGCTGCCCGTCACTGGTGGCTGAGTAAACCGTGCAGCATTTGTGCAGGGGGGGCTGGGGGTGGGTAGTCATCATTTCGAAAATTCAGAATCCTGATGATGATGATCAACGCTACCATTTACCAAGCACTGCCCTGGGGAGGAGATCCAGCTGCATTTCATGACCTAACCTCAGAAGCCATGCACTCTCCTTCCCACAAAATCTCATCGCTTGCTCGGCCCTACTCATTGTGACAGCGCACTAGGCTGTGATACCAGGAGGTGAGAATCACACAGAGCCATCTTGGAGGCTGGCCACCACAGCGTCCAATTTCAAAGGGGAAATTTGGTGTCAAATACTACATTAAGCAGACTATCTTATTATCCACTTTGCAGATCAGGAAACTGAGGCTTAAAGAGGTTTAAGTGTGGTGCCCAAGGTCACTTGAGTGTCAGAACCAGAATTTGAACCTGTCCCATTTGGCTAGACTTTACTTGACCTCCTCACTGGTCTCCCTGCTGTCACTCTTGCTTCCTTATAGTTTCATCGCCTCTGATCTAAAAACATAATTCATATTGGACCATTTCCTCACTCTTAGAATAAAATCCACACACTTAACGGTGTGATACACGGCCCTGCGTACTTGGCCCTGAATACCCTCTCACCTTTATCCCCCCGACCCCAGCCCATCTCGCTCTGGTCACATTGCTCACCTTTCTGTTCCTCAAACATGTCAAGTCCCTTCCTGCCTCAGGGCCTTGGCACCACCTCTTCTCTCTTCCTGAAAGACTGTGCCCTCAAGTCTTCACCCAGTTGTCAACTTCAGCCACCCTGGGGTCAGGGCACACATGGGCTTACTCCTGAGAGGGTCCTTCCTTGATCACTCCGCCCAGACCCTTGTCACCACCCTCAACCCCTCTCCACTCCGTCCCTCACCATCCCCTTCCTGTGCCTCTACTTCAGCCCATCCCCGTCTTACTCCTTGTTTCCAGGATCCAACCAAGATTCAAACTTTGCATTTAGTTGTTATTTCTCTCTACTCTCAGGACCTAGAACAGCCGAATTAATAACAATGAATCTTTTGAAGAGTCCAGGACAGTTGTGTTGTGGAGAGTCTCTCTAGATTTCTTGTCTGGTTGTCTCTTCATAATCAGATTCAGGTTATGCATTTTGGAGGAGAACACAACATGGGTGATTACTGCATCTCTTCAGGAGGTGAGCACATCATGTTGGGCGGCCCCACTTTGGGGGCTACTGAATTTGACCTCACATGGTTAGTGGGTGTCTGCCAGTCTCTCCATTGTGCAGGTACATGTTCTCTTCCATCATAACTAAAGTAATTTATAGGGATAAATAGGTTTTTAAATGCTTTGAGATGCTTGAACAGTGTCCTCTTTGATCAGACTAAGATCCTGTTTTTCCTCATAATAACAAACCCCTGATTCCCTTGGCCAGGTCCCCACTTGTAGAGTATGCTCATTTCGCACAGGAGTCTGTCTGGAGGAGTTTGCCACTTAAGAAGCCCCACAGAGCAAATGCCCTGCCAATTGTCCACTTACTGAAACCCCCACTGTTGGGGGTCCTGGCTGGCTCAGTGGGTTGAGCGTCCACTCTTGATTTTGGCTCAGGTCATGATCTCACGGTTCATGAGATCAAGCCCAGCGTGGAGCCTGCTTGGGATTCTCTGTCTCCCTCTCTTTGCCATTCCTCCACTCGCTCTGTCTCTCTCTCTCTAAATAGGCAAACATTAAAAAAAATCACCCCCTGCTTGCAGAGCCTGACATGAAGGGGGCATGCAGGCGGTATTGCCCTCTTAAGCAGATGGGAGCATCCTTCTCTGCCATAGTCTCCCACCAGACTGGGGCTGAAAGAAGGGAGGCAGGGATGCATCATTGGGAGAATTAGTGGTCAAGAAACTAGGGCATGCCATTCCTTGTTGGGACCTGTGCTGTGGCCACTGTAAGGATCGAGGGAGTTGTCCAAAGGCAAAAGGACACTGAAAGCAACCAGCACAAGGTTACTCAAGGAGTGGCCGCTCCTGCGGGAGCAAGGACCCGGGAGATTTCTGCAGGCTTCAGCACACATGAAAACTCACCTAATTTTCAGTGCTGCTAAAGCCAGGTTTCTCTAGGGCTCCCAACTGCTTTCTGTGGGTTGAGTGGGGCTGAGGCTGTTTTATCTCAGGGATGGTAAATGAGTTCACATTTCATGCCTAGGGAAAATCACTGCTCTGCTATCCTGGGCGGTACTGGCTCTCTTTTATTAGTCAGAAAAGAGGCGGGTTATCTGGGTTCAATTCCACCTTTGAACTTCAGTTGGATTCGGCTTTATATTTCAAGCCCAGATGTCCACCACTGCTGAGAAATAGTGACTCAGGCCAGGAGAAGTCAAAGTTCTCTAGAAATGTGGTGAGAAGAGATGGGAAATCCGGGCCTGAATTATCTCATTTTCAAAGTGAGGAAGGGCATTTCCCATGTTGGAAACGCCCACATGTCCCCGGATGAACTGGAGAGTCGTGGCCACTAATTAAACTTCTAAAAATCAGTATTGCACACCAACATGTGTGGACCTTCAGGTGATGCAGTCTCCAGGCTGTCCCCACCACAGAGGAGGAGAAGATCAGTTAGAGAACACTGGGAAGGGTGCGTTGGTTTGAAAACACATCCGATTTCAGGAATAAAAGGTGCGAATGAGTGGCTTAGACCCTCTTTTAAAAAGAAAGTGTAGGTTCTATACTGACAGAATGAATCTTTAGGACGTGTGGGAGAAGTCTGCCTGCCTTTAATTTGATATGTTGCCATCTTTCTTTTTCTAAGGGGTGAATGAATACTGAGCTCTGAACCTGTGTTGTACTTCCGACTCACACCTGTAGAGGGAGCCTTGTTTACCTCGGATTGTTCACAATGCAAAGCTTTCAGTGAAAGAAAGAAAAAGGCTTTTAGAGAAAAAAAGTTGGAGGGTTAAAGGCAGTCTATTTTAAAATTGCAAACAATCGTGATGGCTGTCTTGTTTTTTTTCTTCTTTGCTGATTCCACTGTGAATGAGTTGTAGAGTAAAGCCAGTAGAAATTGCCCTTCTTTTTCGGATGCTACTAGAGGGACCAGGAGGTGGGATCGTTGGTTGTATTTTTGTTTGTTTTTGTTTTTTTGGCCATTTCCTCACAGAATTCGACGAGGGCAGCTCCTCGTCCCTGTTAAAGCACAAGATTTTTCTGAATGCTGATGCGTTGTAACAGAGGTTGTAAATCTGGGGAGGGGGACATCTGCCCTTGACCCATCTCCTCTGTGGGGTCTAATTGTCCTGTTTGGGGACGAAACGAGTTGTGTCTTAGGCTGAGTCGGAGATTGTTCGCAGGTCCAGGGTCCTCCACCCTCCACCCCGCGACGCCCCACGCGGTCCTCTCCGGCACCCCTGGCGGACGAGGTTCGCGGGTGCGGAGGACGGCGTCTCTGATCGGTGTGGGGCTTCCCTCTCCTGCCACGCTGTGTCTCCGCGGACAGTACGCGCCCAGGTCTGGGATAGAGCATTCCTGATGTTTTCCTATTACTTTATAACTGTAGCTTGCGCGCCGTAAGGAGCCGGTACGGTGTGGTCTAGGGGAGCACAATGACCGGCGGGAGGAGTCGGGGTAGTGGGGAGGGAGCCGTGAGCTAGTCGGTGGCGAGCGCTCGCGATCGCTGAAATGTTTGGGTCGGACAGGTGAACGCATCTTGGAGTCCCAGGCACCCGATTAGGGAGGAAGAAGGGGAGCATGGGAGGGTGTAAACTAAGTGGTGGGAAAGAGACAAAGGAAGAGTGAAGAGGCGAGATGGTACGGAATATAGGGAGGGGGAGGGGAGAGGGGGTTGGAGGGTGGTGAGCGCGCTACGGAGACCGATCTTGAACTTGATCAAGAAAGGGGGGGCTGAGATAGGGGTGGGGGGGCCGGCAGTGAGCCAGCCACGTGTCTGGTTTTCCCAGACTAGGGTCTCGCTGTGACCGCCCGGGGTCCCAGCAGCCCCGCCCAGCTAGGACCCGCGTGCCCAGGGAACCTGGGGACGCGAGGAGGTCCAGGGCTGCCCGAAGGCCCCAGGGCGCGGAGAGTTCCTAATGGTGCCTGAGTCACTTTCTTTGGGCCAAGTCTCTCCTCTCCTGGCCTGAAAGCAGAAAGCCGAGGGGCCGGGTGCCTCCCCTTCCAACCCCCAGACCCGAAGACTGCGGCCTCCAGGAGCGAGGGGCGGGCACAGACCCCACCGCTTTCTTTCCTGGGCTCAGCCCCCAGCAAGAATCTTCCTCGAAGCGCTTCCCCCTTAAGAGCGCGCTCCCCCCGGAGCGCACGGCAGCGCGTCCAGCGCGCCCTCATCCCTCCCCCACTACCTGGCCCAGCACCCCCTCCTCCCACCTCCTCTTCCCCCCCCTCCCCGCCCCCCGGCCTCTCCCTCCTTTCTCCTCTCTCTGGGTGCCTCCTTTTCCTCTCCCCCTCCCCCCGTGCCCACTCCTCCCTCTCCTCAGCCCCTCCACCTCCTCCTCCTGCTGCTCCTCCTACTCCCCCTGCGTGCTCCCTCCCTGCGTTCCCCTCCCCCCCGGCCCCCGCCCCGTGCCCGGTCCCGCCTCCCCGTGCCCGGTGCCCCCCCTCCCCCTTCCT
>NC_043711.1:81091759-81174049 GCF_006229205.1 Suricata suricatta | reverse complement strand
CCGCGGCGGTGCCAGCCCCTCTCCCCGGGCGGCCGCGGCGGCAGCAGCAGCAGCAGCAGCTGGAGCTGTGGGGCTGTCACTGCCGCCCGCCCCGCTTACTCGCCGAGCCCGACCGCCGGTCTCCGCCTCGCCTCCCGCCCAGGTACGGAGTCCGGCCCGGATCCTCGGGATCGGGTCGTTTCCGGGCCCCCGGTCGCCGCCCCCCTTCTCCCGCCGATGCCGCCGGCCGTAGAGCTGCGGTTAAGGGGGTGGGGGAGCTGGGGGGTTCTGGGGAGGGAGACGCGGGGGAGCTTCCTGCGCCGGGGCTGAGGAGGGGGGCGCAGGGAAGCGGCTGCGCCCTGGGCGGAGTGGGCTGGAGCGGGGGGCGGGTGAGTGTGACCGAGTGGGGGAGGCGGGCAGGGGAGGTGCACTCTAGGGGTTTTGGGGTGCCTGAGAGGTGTGTCTCGCGGCAAGTGCCTGGGGGCCGCCAGGCGCACCCCACTCCGGGGCCGTGCGCGCCGCCGGTCCTGGGGGGCGGTGATTGTGTGCGCTGCGCCGCGCCGCGGTATTGTGCGGCGGCCACACCGTTTGCAGCGGGCTCGGCACCGCGTCCCGGGGAGGAAGGCGTTCGCAGGCGGCGGGGTGGGGGCCGGGCTCGGGTTGCCTCCACCGCGGTCGCCGCGAGAAGGGAAGTGGACTCTTTGGGGATATGAGGAAGGGAAGCGTAGAGTGGCAGGGAGGGGCTCCCCGCCTCGGCGCGGGGAGTTGAGGTTTGCAGAGTTGAGCCTACTTCGGCGGGCCCCTGTCCCTCCCCGGAGGGGACCGGGTGCCCTGCTCAGGTGTACCGTCGGAGCGGAAGCCGGGGGCGTCGGTGGCCCCGGGCCAAGAGGCTTTCCTTAATGAAGGGAACACACGGGGTGGGGGCCGCCGGCCGGAGTGAGGGCGCGCGCCCGCGGTAAGTTGGATTTACGCCTCCGCCGGCCGCTCTCCGCTTTCCACCTAGCCCTCCCGGGCCGGACACTTCTCGGGGCGCAGGGTGGGGGTGTGCAGTCCACAGTTCTTATTCCAGCTGCTGGAGTTCAGAAGTGACTCCCTCTCCCTGCTCCCACCTGGAGCTGCGTTTGCCCGAGTCCGGTCGCCCCTACTGGGCCTCGCTTCCTGGGGGAAGTTCTCATTAAGCCTGGCTAATTAGCATTATTCCTGGAGAAAGGTTAAGGTTAGACCGTCCTTTTCCATACCGGGAGGCCCACCCCCCTCCTCCCCATTCCCTTCTCCCTTCCCCCTCCCCAAGAGCACAAAAGCACAAAAAGAAAGTGTGAAGAGGCGCAGATCAATGGAGAAGCCACAAACCCATTAATTCAAATGGAACCTTTTCCCCCCCTCTAAAACATTGATTTTTCTTTCTGTCTGCTCTGAGGGGAGATTAATAACCTCCTGATTTCACCTGAAATGGTGTTTGGACTCTGTGATTTCCTCCTCTTTCTGAGAAGGATTGTGGCTTGAAATAGATTCTCCCTTGAGATAAAGCCCTACTTATCCCAGAATCAGCTGGAAACCCCAGCCTGGGGCCCCCAGCCTACCAGGTGGGGGTGTGGGGAGAGGTGTTCTGGGGCTCTCACAACTCCTCAGGGGAGAACCCTCTGTGTGGTGGGAGTAGGGGTGCCTGGCCCCCTGCTTCTGGGCTGGGGGAGAGACCCCTATATGGCCCAGGTCTCAGGGATAGCTTAGCCCTTATGTAGTAAATTACCCCTTCATTGGAAACCCATTAGGGCCTAAATGTGTCTTTAAATAATATCAAGCTCCTGTCTAATCCATCTCAAGCTGGGCTTGTTTTATGGAGTAGGTTTTAAGAAAGCACCTCCCACACCCACTTCCCCTGGGCTATGTGACATGACCCCATTCAGCACCTTCCGGGAAAACACCCCAGAACTTTCCTCCCAGCTGGGGAGGCAGATTTGGGGAAACTTCTGTGGCCTTGGCCACCCTGGGGCCATGTGGAGCTGGGCTGCCCTGAGTTTCTCAAGAACTTTTTTGTCTTGCCTGGGTTCTTTTCTTGGAAGGAACTCCTGCAGGGGGTTAGCATGAGTGGTTCCTCTCCAGCCCTGCCTTTGGGTGGAAGAACCCCACCCCCCACCCCTTCTGCTGCAACTCTTCTCTCCAGCCATCCTCTTACAGAGACCCCTGTTAATGCCAGGGCCTGGGGTGTCCGTGAGGCCCTCGTGGTGAGGAGTGCTGGGAAAACAGCCAGTTGCCTTTGCCTAGGAAACAAAAGCCCGTTTTACACTCGACACACTAGCAGGAAGGTGTTAAAAATGCTCACTCCCAGCATTCAGGCGTTAGTGACAGCAAGGACAACAGAGCATCTCCCTCTGTATGTATGTTTCTGATGGACCCCGTGCGGACCCTGAGTGCGAGAGCACCTGAAAGGTGATAGGGGATTGGCTGCCTCAGCCCTCCCCACTTCATGGTTCCCGGAAGGGCTTGAGCTCACAGGACTAGTCAGCAGAGGAGGTATGTTAGCAGAAAGGAGTGGAATTGTGCAGGGAGTGTCCCCGGGAGGCTGGCCTCCTCCCCTGGTGGCCAGGTGGGCTCTGCGTGGAGTGTGAAGCGGCAGCCTTGGGACCCCACAGCTCCCAGGAGCTGCAGCTCAGACCACCCTAAGATTTCATCTGTGTAATCCCTTCACTACTTCCAATCCTGGGGGGTTTTCGTCTTCCATTAATAAGCCATCTGATGAACTGAAGGGGTTAAGTTGGGGTCAAATGCGGTTCAGTACCTTCTTGGCATGCTCAGAAGGCTGTGTGTGTAATGCTCGCTGACATGGAGACAAGGGGAAGAGTTGCCTCTTACTGAAGAATTCCAGGGCCCAGAAGGAGCCTGCAGGTGCTGCAGAAGGAGGGGCTCACTTTCTACGTCTTGGTGCCTGCCTGCTTGGGGTAGAGCTAGTCCTGGGGCAGCTGTCCCAGCCTGGCGACCTTTCTGGCAGGAGTCAGAGCAAACAGACTGTGAGGGCTAGACAGAGGGGTCTGTCTCCTGCCTGGCCCAGAAACACCTCTGGCACATCTCTGCTGCCCTTCCTCCCTCCCCTTCTCTGAAACGTACACCCAAGGCTCCTGGTCAGGGCTTATGGCTTACAATTGCACTAAATTCTCAACAAATCCTCCTCCTTTTTTTTTTTTTCTCAAAGCAAGTGGTAGAGATAGAGTTACAGCTGAGAGGAAAGGCCTGGAAAATGTTGTGTGAGGCACGCCCCAGGATCCCTGTCCTGGAGGATGCAAATGGCTCAGCTTCAGAGGCACCAGGAACCTAGTTCCCAAGAAATTGACCCCAGTTGTAAAATAATCAGGTTACTGATAGCACCTGCTCCTAGTTACCCGCCATGGATACAGGCGCGTTTCCACCATTTCCCCTCTGCTCTCCCGTTTTCTCCTCCTCCTAGGCCGGGCAGGGGCTGGTGCTAGTTTGCCTGCAGAGGAGGAAGGGCCTCAGAACCTGGGTGGAGAGAAACTGAACCTGCCCATGAATTTTGGACTGCAGATAAGAGCAGGGAGGGTTTGGTCTAGTTCCTCTCTTTCTGCCCCAGAGTCAGGGCTCCGGGATTGGGGTGTGTCCTAGGGGCCACTGGGTGCTGCTCGCTTGCTCCCCACACATTCTGAAGTTCCCCCTTAAGAAAGGCAGCGACGCCATCGCCTTGAGACCCACAGTGGCTCAGGCCCTTTGGTGCTGAATGACAGGCTTTTATCAACAGGTGGCAAGGCTGTAGGCTTCAAGGTGTCTGAGGTCAGAGGTAAGAGGAGCCAGGAGATGGGGGTGCAGCTGTCTGGTCACTCTCATGGGGTCTGGGGAGAGGTGGCCCAGAAAGACTGTATACATACACTCTTTTATTCTCTAATGAAGATTTCGTTGAAGTTTGTTTACAGAAAGAGAGAAATTTGTAGATCAAATTCCCTTGAGAGTTCAGAAGGGAAAAGCAAGAGGTGCCTGACTCGTGACCTCTGGGTGAGCAGGGAGAGCACCCTAGGTCAACGCACAGGCCCAACAACCTGCCACTCAGAGGGCCACGCTGGCCGCCTCCTGCCGATCCCTGGGGACTGGAGTGCACTGCCCGCCCCGCACGGTCGTGGACGGGCTCTGAGCCGTGTGTGCCACGACTGCCTGTGTGATTAGCCTGCTCTGGGCCTTGGCTCCGGGCCGGGGGCGAGGTCACAGCCTCCCTTTGCAGCTGGGGGCTGCTTGGGGGCAGCCAGCCGGCAAAGGGGTCGCCGTCTGTGTTTCTGCCGGGTTGACTCTGCCTGGTTTGTCCTACAAAGCGGCTACAGCAGCAGTGCAAGCACCTTACACAGAACCACGGCCTTCAGAGCCGGGGCTGGCGCAGCGAGCTGTGAGAGGACTCTTGGGAGCTCAGCAGTTCGCCAGTGATGTGGGGGGGGGGGGCGGTCCGCAGCCCCTTTCTCGCTGGCACTGGCACATGGGGCAGAATCTTTGGCTGGTGTCTGTCCCTAGATGACCAGGTCCTGAAGGAAAGGAGCCTTCGTTGTCTTTGCCCCCGGCACAACACCAGCACGTAGTAGATGTTCAGAAAATGTGTGTCGACTCATTGAAGAGAGAGTGCGCGTGTGGGAGTGTGTGTAAATATAGCTCCATCTCCCATGAGTTTCCTTTGGGTCTCATCCTGAGACACTCTGTCGTTAAGGAGTCTGGCTCTTTCAGTTGGAGGGAGGAAGTGGTGTGGCGGCTCTGTGATGTGGGCTCCGGGTGCTGGCTGCCTGGGTTCAGACCCCGCTCTGCTGCTAGCGGTGGTGCCTGTGGGCAGCTGGGGCACATCTCCCCGGGCAGGTCCGGCATCCTGAGTGAGATAGGCCTGACTCGGTGCCTGCTTTTTTTTTATGGGGCCGCGGAAGGGAAAGCTCATGAAACCCTTGCCCCAGAGCCCCCTGGGTGTTCGCTATCAGGTGATTGCCGGCAGCAATGTAAAGTCTAGCTCATCTCTTCCCAATTGAACTTGGCAGGACAGGGCAGGGTGGAGGAGGTCATTTTGGTAGACAGTTAAGCGATCTGAGTCAGAGAAATCCTACGCTCTTCGTGGGGTGGCCGGCATCAGCAGGGAGACGTTGTAGGACGGTGCGCTGCCTCGGCCCTCCCGGCCACGATCCAGGCTTCACGTGGTCTCCGTTCAAGAACTGTGTGTGGTGGGACCCAGGCCGGCACTGCTGAGCTAACGCCACATCCTCCTCAAACACCAGGATCCTGCCCGGTAGTTCAGCCCGTTCACTGTGTCTCACAGGCCTTGTGGGGGGTCCGGGAAACACACAGCCTGTCCCCCCTTTGGAAGGACGTAAGGTTCTCTGGGGAAACTGAGGGCAGAGCCCCACAGTGTGCCGACGTGCCACAGCTGAGGGGCATGTGCCTGACTGTGGGGGCTGCTGGCACAGACAGATTGCGTAAGAAGAACGAGTGATGGAGACTAAGCCAGAGTTGGTGGGCAAGACAGGCACGTGTTCAGAACTTGCACTGCGGGGCGCCACAGAACGGTGGGTGTCCCGCTGAGGGGGCAGCTGGCCAAGGCAGGCAGAAGGGCGTGTCTGGGCCTTCAGGATTGTGCACATCTGGCTCCGCCACTTGTAAGCTTGTGACCTCCGGCAGTTGCCTTCACCACTTGGAGCCTCAGTTTCTCATCTATAGAATGGGGCCGATAAGTGTACCTACCTTCATTAGGCCCACAGGTGGGCCTGTGGGGAGGCTGAAATGAGTCGATCCAAGGGGAGCACTTGGCACCTAGTGAACGTTGGCATCTGTTCATGTTTTAAACTTAGTGGAGTGAGGGTGGAGTGTGGGCACCTTGAGTGCTGCACCCAGGGGTTCTGACTTCTCCCCGCTCCTGGGTGAGAACCCTGTGTGTTCTGTGGACCGGCTGCGGACAGCCGCGCCCAGACTTATGCGCACCTTGGGAGGGGACACTCCAGTGTGGGGACACTCCCGTGTGGCGCCACCACCCCTGGCCTACCCCTCTGGCCACAGTGGCCTCCTGGCTGCTCCTTGGACCCACCCACATGTCCTGGTGCCTGGAAGGCTCCCTGTGTAGACCTCGGCATGGTAACCTTCCTCACTTCCTGCGGCTTCCTCTCAGATGTTTCCTAACCAGCAAGGCCCTCCTTGGCTACTTGACAAACGCGGCCGCGCAGGCCCCTCTCCCGCCTGCTCTGCTACGTTCTGCTCCACAGCCCACCTCATCGCAGGCTTTGGGTGTTTTTCTGCTGATTGTCCCTGTCCTCCCTGCTGGACAGTGAGTGCCAGAGAACCGGGGCTCTGTCTTGTCCACTGCTCCACAGCACCCAGACAGTGCTTGGCTCATAGTAGGTGCTCAGTAAATGCTTGGTGAATGACTGCATGAAGCATTTTGAGTAGGTGGTGCTTCCGGATGTTAATAGATTCAGTCTTATAAACCATGGGTGTTTCAAGAACACCCAAGAGCCAGGAAAGGCCTTCCTCCCTCAGGTCAGGCCCTGAGCACGGCATGCCCTGGGCAGCCAGCAAGGAGCAAGCAGCCCAAGTGAGGACACGCCTGCCTCTGGCCCTGCACCTCCAAGGGTCTTCTGTCCCGCCAGCCACCCCTCTCACCCTCAGGTTCCATCCTGGGAGCGCAGGGAAGAGTTTGTTGTCCCTTTGTGCCTTTTGTGCAGAGACAGCCTTCTGAATGTGTGCCCCTCGGGTGTGAGAACATAGTCTGCATGAATGTGAGTGAGCAGGTTTTCACCAAGGAAGACTGGGTGGATGTGCTCCTGCGCTAGGAGCAGGGCGGCCGGCGGGACGAGTGGAAGTGTGGGGGTGGGCGGGAGGGGAAGAAGGCATGGGACACCTGGGCTCTGTTCCCTGAGGCTCTGGGTGTGCCTCGTGGGGACCCCTGAGCTGGGCAGAGCTGGTGTGGTGCATTTGGCTGCAGAGGGTACACACGGGCTGCACAGAAGCTGTAAATTCCAGGAAACTCCCTGCCAGCCCAGCGTCGTGGGGGGAGGGGTGGATAATCCACACTGGTTCCCTAGCACTTGGAGAACAGATGTGTCTGCCTCAGGGACAGCCTCCGAAAAAAGTTCGAACCAAAGTGTGTTTGCTCATTATAAAAGAGTCATTTGTGAGGGGGCCCTGGAGAGGAGGCTTTTTGGGGGGGGGGGGCTCTGCCAGAGGTCCTTACCGGGCGCCTACAGATGCCATTGTATCCTGCTAGAGGGTAGAGGGGAGGGGGCAAAGCCAGCTTGAGTGGGGGAGCTGCTGGGTCATCTTTCTTGCATTTTATAGCCAGCTCCCAAACACAGTTGCTTGCTGCTCCTGAAAGAGGCTGAGCCAGAAGGAGGTGGGGTCCCTTCCCACTGGAGGGCTGGATTGAAGGGGCCCCGCCCTGGGGGTTCCCAGATGCCTGGCCAGGGGCTCACGGAAGCCAGCTGGGGGAGAGGAGGCAGGCGTGGTCCTCTCCAGCAGGCCCTCCGGCTGTTTGGAAGGCCCTGCCGGGCCCCCCAGGCCCTGGAGCCAAACCCCCTTTGCAGTCTGATCGGAGCCCTCCCTGCCTGCCCCACCCCCTTCCTTCTCTGCACTCCGGGGGCTGGCCTTTCCAGCCCTGGAAGCTGCCCAAGAGCCTATCTTTGAAGCACAGCAAAGGTTAGGAAGGAGGAAGACAGAAATGTCCTCTGGGCTGGGGGAGTGGGAGAAAGGAATTCCATGCATGCTCCACGGAGCCCAGTCGGACAGCAGCCCTAGTGGGGGCGGTCAGCTTGGCCTCGCCAGTGTCCGCATGTCTTGCTACCCACTTTCGGCTGCCTGTCCCTAAGCAGGGTGAGCCCTCCCAGGGCTGCTGAGTGGGGAGCGGTGGCCCTTGTTTACAGCGCTCCTTCAACCTTGGCTCATGAGGGTAAGAGCCAGGCCCTGCTATCCGCCCTACAGGATGCGAGACCTCATAATTGTCTCAATTACAGACAGCGCCGGCCCGCAGCCCTGGCTTCCGACAGGAACCAGAGCCTGAACCACTTGCATGGGGGCCAGGTTTGGGGGCTTCCAATGCCCACTGGCCCTGGGGTTCACCCAGAATGCTGCCTTGGGGCCGCACAGAGCCTGTCCCTGTTGAAACATCCACCTTCTTTGTCCCCGATCAGGATGAAACTTCTGTGAGCAGTGAAGATTTTGATATGAACGACTCCACATGGATGTCAGCTGACCCACACCTGGCCTCCAGCCTGAGTCCCAGCCAGGACGAGAGGATGCGAAGCCCTCAGAACCTCCACAGCCAAGAGGATGGTGAGTGTCTCCTGGGGGCCAGTGGGGGAGGGGCCGTGCCTGCCTGCAGGGGCCTAGGAGTCTGGGCCGGGGCCTGGGGAGTGGCCCAGGCTGACAGCTGCCCTTGGTGTTCTTGGCATCTCCACCAGTACCCCAGCCCCGGGCTGCAGGGAGAACAAGGCCTCCCAGAGGTAAACGGATGGAGCTCTCCAGGGCAGCAGCCAGCAGCCGTCCTGCCTGCTTGCTTGGCGGGATATGGCTGTCCCAGTTACCGCCACTCAGGTCTGGGAAGGCTAACAGTTGCCTGACCTGGAAGAGCTCAGCTGCCCCGCAGTGAAAGCAAGAGTTAGGCTTCTGCAGCCCAATATGAGGCTATAGGACAGGGTTCCTGCCTGCCACCTTGTGTCCCCTGTGGGTTCCCAGGCCCTTGTGATGAGAAGTGGCCCGGCTGAGGAGCCACCTGGCCTCTTCCCTGGCCCCCACTGCCCTCCAGGGCCAGCCGGGCAGCTTCCTGTGGCCTCCTTCGGAACAGAGGCCGCCTTCTTGGGATGAGAGTGTTGGAGTCATAAGTCAGATCCCAGGGGTCCGCTCTGGAGCACCGGTGTGGAGCCCCCAAGGGGCCAGGTCTCTGGGGCGACAGTGCCTGTGTCCATCCCGTGCAGTTGTGGGGCTGGGGTGGCACCTGTGGTCAGTATCTCTGGAGGGGCTCTGGTTTCTGGGGAGGTGATTGGGGGTGGGGGCTGAGCCTCAGAGATCTGGGGTGTAGAGCTAGCAATTAGGAAGGGTCAAAGGTCGGGCTTGGAATGCGGGAGGGAAGTGCAGGGTTAAAAAGGGGTGTAATGTTAACTCTGTGAAACGGGTTAGCCTTAAAGAGTAAATAAGGGGTAGGAGCCTTGCAGTTTGGGTCAAAGTTCGTCTCCATGGCAGAACCAGCGCCTGCCTCCCAACTGCCCTCTCGGGCCTGAATCCCGCTTTGTCTGGGAGGAGACCCGGCCTGGAGGCGGCTGGGGAAGCTGGGCCAGGGGCTGGGGAGACCAGAGGGTGCTTCTGCTGGGACTGGGGTATAAGGCTGCTGGAAAAGAAAAGACTTTTGTGCACGGACACCTCGTGAGGTCAGCACGACCCCCTCGTGCCGTGAGCCTCCCCACCAGAGCCTCCCAGACCAGTCGCGCCTCCCAGTATTCCCACGGGGTGGGGGCAGCCGTATGCTGCTGGGGGCCGGGGGCTCTGGGGCTCGGAAGTGCCCAGCAGCTGACCTCCCTCCTCATCTGAGCCTATCGAAGGCCACACCCGAAGGCCACACCAAGGGCTGCGCCAGCAGAGCTCAGCCAAGGGTGTAGGGTTATACCTTCCCAAGAAGGATCCAAAACATTTAAAAACAAAACAAAACTCAAGAGTAGTAGGACTCAATGGGGGCTGTATTTCCTCAACTCATTCTTGAAAAAGTCTTACGTTCTTGTTACTCAAAGCCCTCCTTTGGGAGTCTGCTCTTTTGTTGGAGACCTCTCCCACTGAGATTTGGCACTCTGGGGGGTCATCTCCAGGGTCAGGCAGCAGAAGGGGCTGTTTCTGTGGGGATCACCGGGCTTCCTCAGCCTCTGTTGCCCCGCTGCCTGGGGCTTGGCCCTCCGTGAAATGCAGCAGAGAGACTGGGGTCAGCGCATTCTGCAGCTGGTCCCACAAGAGCCTCATGGGGCGCCGACCCCGGGCGTAGTCCTGCTGTCCCCCTCCCGCCACCCCCAGGCCCCCCCGGGTTGCGGGGACTCGGCTGAAGCAGGCTGGCCTGCTGACCATACCAGGGTGTTTATCAGGGCAGGCAGCCAGAGCTGGAGACAGGGAGGATGGTGTTGACTGTGATACCATCAATTTAATTATTTAATCAGAGGCTGCTTCTGGAGGCTGTGGGCTGATGTGCTGGCCAGAGGCCGACCGAGACCCAGTGAGGGGGTCGCAGGCCTTGAGAAGGCCCAGTTGCCTGGCCTGGTCTCTGCTGCCCCTGCTGGCCCCGGGTCTGTTGGTGACTGCTGTGTTTGTCCAGAGCAGTGGGTTCCCATAGGGTTTTGACTGGGCACAGGCCTGGCCTCATGCCCTCCTCCAGCCCCCACCAAGGCTTGCAGCCAGCTCCCCTCTCTGAAGGTGCTTACAGTGCAGACACAAGCTCCCATCAGCGAATCAGTGGGAGACCGCCAGACTACAGGGTGTTCTCATGTCCCCCCCCCCATTGTTAACGGAGGACTGGGGTGGGGCCAGGCCAGGCAGGAGCTCTGGTTGACCCCAGACTCCGAAGCTAGCCATAACCCTCTGTGGTGAGTTGGTGTGTGGTCTCTGGCCCTCCGTCCTCCATGGAACTGGCAGATTGGTGAGCTGAGGCCTAAAGCCCCCATTGTGCGACCTGCAAGGCACAGACTGTGTCAGTCTTGTGCTCTGCTCTGTCCCCGGCGACTCCAGCTGTATGTTTGGCGTGTTATAGGGGCCTGCTAAATGTTTGTTGCCTGAATGAATGAAGAAACAAACATTTATCAAGACCTGTCGCCACCCCCCACAGCCCCAGCACACCATCCGGAGGGGGATGCAGGTCCGCCCTTGTCAGGGACGAGTTGGGTTCTTTGTTCCTCAGGCCATCCCCAGTCTGAGCACCTGGGTCTTTTCCCTCAGCCAGAAAGTGGGGGGACTTCCTAGGCTGTGCCAGGGAGCGTGCCGCCTGTGCCAGGTGGTGCAGCCCAGAACCATTTCAGGAAGCCAGGTAGCTTGCTCACATTCACACCTGTAGGTGTGTGTGTTGGGGCCCTCCTCTTTCCCCTCTTCCTCCTCCTCCCTCCACTCTCCTCCTCCACCACCCCCTCCACATCCCCTCCCTTTGCAGATTTTAACAAAGGCAGATGAAGACTGGGTCCTGGCGGGTCAGAGACCAGAGATGAATTAGCACACTAGCTTTCACCCCTGGGAGCCTGCCTCTGAGGTTTGTGGGGAGTGGGGAATGCGCTCACCCTGAAACATGCACAGTTGTGCTTCCCCCCTGCAAGCCCACCACTGCCTTGGAGGATGCCCTTCCCAGATCTCCTTTCTGCATGCTGTGCCCGGCACCCCGAAATCTCAGCAGCAGACTCTGGGCTGGGGTGGGGGGGTGCTTCCTCGCTGCGGGCTGTCACTGCGGCAGGTGAGTATACCTCCTGCCCCACCTCACGAGACATGGGAAATGAGGAAGAGAATTTGGGTGATCTGCCAGAGGAGGCTGCCCCCCTGTTTCGGCCTCAGCAGGTGGTGGCCATGTGTGAAGTTCCCCAGAAGATGGAGCAGGGGGGAGCCTGGGAACCAAAGGAGCCTCCCCTCACACACACCAAGCTCTGGCTTCTTGGGGGCCAGAGTGATCCAGGCTGTTCCCGCTGCAACCTCTTGCCCACGCATGGACGGGGTCTTTTCTAGACCCACAGCTAAGCCCTATCAGAGGCTTTGGCCTCAGAGTCCAGATGGAGCTCTGTACACATCACAGGTGCCTGGCAAACACTTGGCTCAGGTGGTGCCTTCTGGGGTAGAGGGAAGGTGCCGGAGAAGCCGGCTGTAGTCTGGCATTGACTTGGGACCAGTGAGTTTGTCAGCTGTAATCATGCCCCATAGGTGGGATTATCTGTCTAATGTCCATCTCTCCCCCAGAGAGCATGACCACCCTGAAAGCTGGGACCCCAGCACCCAGCCCAGAGCCTGGCACGGAGCAGATGGGGGCAACTGTCTGTCAAATGAATGAGTGAATGAAAATGTGAACAAGAACACATAACGGGCAAGGGGGGCCCGCAGGCGCCCTGAGCTCCAAATTCAAGGCCGGGCCAGGGCCTGCTCCTTGATTTCCCCTTGATGGGCTCTACTGGCCTCTTGCTCTGCCCCTTCCTGAACGGAAAATGTGAGGCCTGGCCTCCAGAAGGGATGCGAGGGGGTGGGGAGCGGACATTACTCACCTCTCTGGCAGACAGGAAGCCAGCGCCAGGGGAGAGCAGAGGGTCCCGCTTCCCTCTTCCTGCTCCGTCCTCTTCCTGCAGGCCTGTGGGGGTGGGGATTCCGGCCCCTGCCATGTGGCGTCCTGGGGCATTTCAGGGTCTCTCAGATGAGACTGCTCCTCTAGGCCCACGGGACACCCTGGACCTCTCCTCTTCCTCCCTCCAGTGACCTGGGGAGGGGGCTTCCTGCCTGCAGATGGGAGGGTCTGGAGCCTCCCCTGCAGTGCCCATGGCAGGAGGAGGTCTACCCTTCTTTCAGGACTCTTATCAGTTTGATCATAGGGAGATTGAGCCCCTTCTCCTGTCTTTGAGGAGTCGGGCAGAGGGGGACAGGCACAAGAACGGGGGAGCCCTGGCAGGCTGTACGCCTCCTGAGGGTAGGTGTGGCTCTGTAGAAACACGTCTTAGTGGCTTCAAAGATATTACATGTATTGTAGAAATTTAAGGGGGGGAAATGGAGCAAACGAAAAGGGGGAAATACCACTATTTGGGGCATATTATTCTCAGTCTTTTCTGTGCATATAAGTCTTGGTTTGAAAAAAAAAACAAAAAAACCAAGCAAGCAGACAAAGGCGGGGCGGCGTGTCGTGTCCCAGAGCCACCTTTCTTCTTCTTCATGTCATTTGCCTCTCCTGTCAGTGATGTGGCATTTTCTGAAGACTGTCCAGTCATCCCAGTGACTGGAATCCCCATTTCCAAGCCTGCCGGGTGCTCAGAGCTATGACCATGCCTTTCCTACCAGGAAGGACATGTCCTGTCCTGAGGGGGAAGTAACTTGCCCAGACCACAAGCGTCCCTCTGACTCTGGAGCCGGCGTTTGGGTCACTTGTGGGGAAGGACATTCAAGTTCCTCTTCTTCATTGTCACAAACGGTGCCACAGAGAGGGAGCATCCTTGGGGTCAAGGCCTTGCACCAGGATGAGTGTCCTCCTCTGGGCGTTCTCGCCAGCCCTGACCGTGGGGTAGGTGCTCAACAAATGGCTGTCGGACAGCTAGTGGCCGAGACGGGAGCAGAGGAAGCCCGTTGGCGCAAGCGGGTGGCGTTCGGTGCGATGCTGGAGGCGGGTGCAGCGGGCCTGAGGCCAGCCCGGGAAGCTCAGGCAGCAAGCGTGTCAGGAGGGGGCTGGGCAGGGAGGAAGGTGCTGCATGCCAGGGCTGGGGCTTTCCTGGGTCTCAGCTTGGACGTGGCTCCCTGTGGGCAGGTGCTGGTGCTCTGCCGTGGTCTCCTGAGCTGGCCTGCTCGGTGGTCTTCGGCAAGCTGTTGGCTCTGATTCCTGGCTTCTGTTGGACGTAGGACAGGCTAATGTGACCATTAGCCCTGAGGTCCTGGGGGGCTCTTTGAGAGAAGACTCAGGCTTCCTGCCTGCTGACAGGTAGGGCCTTTCCCTACATGCCCTCCCGCCCCACGTCCCTGCAGCACAGTGTGCAGGGGAAGGGGGTGGCTGTAGCCACGCTGCTCCAGGCTCAGTCCTGTCCCCACTCGCTCCTCCTTGCGCCTCGCTGTGGGGCTGGGCCAGTGATGTGCCCTCTCTGGACAGTGGGGTGAGAGTGGGGTGAGGCAATGACAGAGCTCAGCACAGGCCTGGGACGGGGAGGCTCAACAGCGGGTGTGGGGCAATTTCCGCCTAAGTGGGGGGCCTGAAGCAGGGGGCTGTGCTGGAGCATGGGGCGCGGGGGCCCACTGCCAGCTGGCACAGGTGGGCTGGGGGGCTGTCGGCAGGTCAGGGCCTCCCTTGAAAGGCTGAGGGCTTCTCTTCCTCACTGGTCCCAATTTCCAGACTCTTCACCAGCCCCACTTGGTCCTGTTCAGGTCCCTCTGGGTCCCCTCTGCCTCGAGGTCCCCGTGTGGTCCTGACCACAGCTGCTTTATAGCACTGCACCAGTGTTCCTTGGCCCTGCTCTCTACACCTGCCCTGCCTCCACCCCCCAGAGCCTTGCTTCTTTGGAAAGAGAGCTGGGATGGGAGGTCAGGCACTCAGCTTGTCCTGACATCTTGTGAATTCCTGTTGCACACCCCGCCTATATGTGTCGGGGACCCTGAGTCCTCTGAGACCCTGCCCCTGGATCCGGCTGTCCCTGTCCCCAGGCGTCCACACCGGCAGGCAGCTGTGAGGTGTTCTGCCATCCACAGAGAAGGGCCCTGAGCACTGAGGATGCCATGGGAGGGTTCCAGCAGGGGTGGAGGCCGCTCGTGCCTGGGAAGGGGCAGGGGGCTGCACTGCTTGTGAGGAAGGGCTGAGGAGTCGGGACAGGGAGATTGGGACTCAACCGGTCCCCAGCACTGCCCCTGAGCCCTGGATACTTAGTGTGCCCTGTGGATGGTGCCTGCCCTCCCGCAGGCCCACTGCTGGGGTTGGAGCTTCATGTCCTGCGACAGCCAACTCCCTGGGGCCCCAGTGTTTGTGATTGGGTATCCACCTAGGTCACTGTCATGTCAGAGGATTGTGGCCATTTTGCTATGGCCGCCCGGGGGGTGGCTCCTGAGGGATTTGTCCTGCAGTGAGCTTTTAAACTGGGCTTTCTCTCACACCTGTTCATCTTGGCCCTGGCCAGCCCTGGCCCTGCTTGTCCAAGGTAAGCCCGGAAGCTGGGTCTGGACCTCATCCTCTCTGGTTATAGGTCATTCTTCCTCCTTCCAGAGCACGAGCTGTTTGCTCCTAGTTAAGGCTCCAACATCCACGCGGAATGATCCCCCTGCCCTGCCCTCCCCCAAGGAACAGAGAACTGGGGCCCAAGTCCATCCGGGGATTGGCCGTGGGCCACCCTGGCAGTCCTGGGTCACAGGAAAGTGTCCATCATCAGCTGGGTTGCTGTCTGCACAGACAATGCTGGGCTGTCCTGGCCTCCGGCCACTGAGGGGTGAGAGAGGCCGGGAGACAGCACCGAGGGATCCCTTTATCCCAGGAGCAGGCCGGGCCTGCACAGCCCTGGCCTTGTGCGGGCTGCCAGGGTCTCAGGCCCCCAGATGCCCGGTGAGGACATTAGAGCAAGATAGGCCCCCGAGCCTGAGGTGGGGAGGTTGACCTGCAAAGGGAGAGCGTGACACCTCCTCCCCCACCCCCACCCCTGGGAGATTAGCCTGCGTCTGCTGGGCTATCGGGGAGGTCAGAGCCGTCCTGCTCTCCTGCCCCTCAGTCTAGGACGCGTTCGACCCCAGCTCTCCGTGGACCCTCTTCGGACGCAGTCCTGCTGCGCTGGAGAGGATGCCCAGGGCGTGTGGGGGCCTGTGCAGGAGAGGCATGGCCACCGCAGCCTGTCCAAGGGCGGCTTCCTCGGGAGCCAGGAAGTGACCGGAGCCACAGTGGCGTCGTCACTCTGACCTAAGGACTGGGGTGCACTGAACCCAGGCCAGCTTCCAGGAGGGCTTGTGGAGGGCCTTCCAGGGCCCTCAGACACCAGATGCACACACACACACGCATGCATGGGCCTCAGGGCCTGGGCCCTGTCCCGTGAATCATTCACACATGGTGGCCTGAAGTGGCTCTGTTCGCTCTCCGAATGCATGATTTGTCCTGGGGGAGGTGGGTGCAATGGCATCTTGGCTGGAGCTCTGTACGTTGAGTTAGCGTGGATTTCTCACTGCCCCTGCTTGACTTAGAGGGCGGGGCCAGGGAAACACAGACCCAGCCTGTCCGGTGTGGGAGCGCCTCCCGCTGGGCGTATCTGCCTGGTGTGTGTGTAGGGGGAGAAGCCAAAGGGAGCAGGGCGGCGGCCGAGGTGGGGGCCGTCCCATAGTATAGACGGGCAAGTGGAGGCCTAGAGGAGAAAGAGGGCAGGTGCCTTGGGGAATCAGGGGCCCATCTGGGCTTTGCCACGCAGGCCGTGTGATCACCGATGACCTCCCCAGGGAGCCCTTGGCTCCTCCCTGGTACCTGCTGGGGTGCTGGTGCGGATCAGGACCAGTGAGTACGCCTGGCACCTGACACTTGACATCTCCCCCACTGAAGGTGGCAGCCGTCCCCTGTGCCCTGAGGCCAGCCCTGCTCCGGCCCCTTGCCCCTAAGACCGACTCACGAGGGGCTCCCACACCAAGAGATGGGATTTCAGTTTTAGGGGAGAACCTAGGTCCGTGCCGTCTGATAGATACTATGGCCATAGGTGGCTGTTGGAAAGGCCCCTGCAAATTGCTGCATGTGTGAAATACACACGGAGTTTCAAAGATGTACGAAAAAAGAATGTAACGTAGCTCCGTTTTAACACAGTATTGACTACTTGTTGAAATAAGATTTTGACTATATCGGGCTAAATAAAATAGATCATTAAAATTCATTCTCTCTGTTTCTTTTCACTTCTTAAATGTGGCTCCTAGAAAGCGGGAACCTCCGTGTCAGGCTCACATTCTGTTTCTGTTGGACAGCGCTGCTCTAGCTCTGAGGGCCCGGGCGTCGGTGCCTGCTTAAGGAACGACCCACAAAAGGCCAGGCAGGAAGGCGATGCTGTGGAGTAGAGGTGCCGGCGTCTAATGCCAGTGGCATTAGGAGGCAAGAGCGGAGCCTGGTGGGGAGCTCGGCGGTGAGCAGGGGCCTGACAGCGACAGTGGGGCAGGCACCTCATGTGGCCCTGTCACCCAGGATGGGGGGACCCCAGCGAGACCGCCTCGTCCAACTCCTCTGTGTCCCCCGTTTGACCCCAAGGCCCTCCCCCTTCCTTCCGGGAGGAAGAGCCGGGTAGCCTGCCAGGAGCCTGGTGCTCCTGGGAACTATGCATCATGTAAACATGGCCCAGGCCACTGGCCTTTGTCAGAGCAGGCGGGGACCGGCCCTGGGGAGGTGCACACCCAAAATCAGAACGCAGCCCAGGAGGAGGCCAGGCCGGCTCTGCAGACTCCAGGGCCTGCCCTGGTGTCTACACCGCCCCAGCCCATGGTGGGGCTGCTGGCTCCAGCACTCTATACCCTCCTTCCCTCCTCCCTCCAGCCCAGCTCTTTTGTGTGTGAATTATTAATGCCCCCTCCCCTCCCCTGCCTGGCCGCTTCTGTGACAGAGCCCACGGAGGAGGGGGCACTGCCTCAGCCGCCGCCCCTCTGGCCACAGAAGGCAGCCTGCACTGGGCATGGCGTGGCCACATGCCCGGCCCGTGGTCTCAGTGATGGGGCATCCTCCCACCTTGTCCCAGCCCGCCTCGGGAGCTGGTGCGGGTCACCCACTGGGAGAGGGTGCCGCTGGCTGTGGCCCCGGAGTCCGGTGTGGCGATTGGTGGCTCGCACAGAGCTGGGCTTGTGCGGGCTGCGGGGCGCTGGCGCCCACATAAGGGCATTGTTTGCCGAGGTAAAAGGGGTTTTTGTCTCCTTCTGGAGACGGGACAGAGGGAGGAACAATTTCCCCCATTCATCCCTAATTCCCCCATTTGAATAGCAGCACATTGCCCCACGTTAAATAGCCGGGCACCGAGGTCCTTCCCTGCCCGAGGCGTTCCGGGCACAGGTGGTGGGCCCCGCGGCCTGCCCCAGGCGGGGAGTTGTCCTCGGCCGGAGCCGGGGAGGCCAAGCTTTGTGGAGAAGGGGTGCGTCCCCGCGGCCGCTCAGCGCACCCTTCTCTCTGCTGCTCACACAGTCAGTGGGGGCAGTCTTGTCCCGCTGGACTTGTTCTAGGCCCCGGCAGCCTGGCCTCGCGTGGGGTGTCTGTCCTGCCACAGCAGCACAGATGAGGACCGGTGGGCACAGCAGGGTCACTCCAGGAGGGTCTGGGATGGGTTGGACCAGAACATGTGTCTGCCCAGAGAGACCCATGGCTGGAGGCCCGACTCCCACACTTCGTGTGTCGGGGCCCCTGCTGCCCGTGGGGCCAGCTGGGTTCTTTCACAGGGTCATAAAGTGTCAGAGCCCAAGAGGGCGTCAGCGGCAACTCCCTGGACTGCAGATAAGAGGAGCGAAGGAGGCGGGCTGTGCCCAAGGTCGGGAGACAGCGAGGCCCGCACCTGCTTCCCCTGCCCCGGCCCCGCCAGCCCCGTTCGGGCATGGGTGTGAGTACGTGTCTGTGTCTCCTTTAAATCACACTTTTTTGGAGGGCGTGGGGAGGAGGGAGGAATAGGGAGCAGACGGGAGCCCAGTGTGCCTCAGCCTGGGGCGCTGACGCTCCTCTCTGCTCCTTCTTTCCCCAAATGGTGCCAGGCTGCAGGGGCGGGGGCTGCCACCAGCCCTTCCTGCAGGTACCGGCCACCTCTGGACTGGGCTAGGGGGACAGACCCAGGGCTCGTGCTGGGCCACAGTGAGGGACAGCCTGGCTTGGGTGCCCATCCCTGGGCCCCTCCCACAGGAAGGATCGCTCAGGGACTCCGGCTACCTTCCCCAGTAAGGGGACTGTTGGCTCCTGTAAGCAGAAAGTCTGGGTTCTTCTTTGGCTTTCGGCAGGGATGGACTGAAGGAGGGGGGTCCCTCCAGCTGTTCAGCCCTGCCGAATGGGCTTTGCAGCCCTGGGAGCTTGGGGGAGCACTTTTTCCCCAACATTTCAGCCAGAGCCCCAGGACTGACTATCGTGGGTCCAGCTGGTGGTCACAGGCCCACTGACCGCCAGGATGGGCCGTGCTGACTGGCCAGGCATGGGGCGCATACTTACCCTGGAAGACTCGTGGTGCCCTCCCTGGAGGAAGGGATATGGTGTCTGGAGAGGCAGGAATGACGTGGGCTCACCCAGCACAGCCCGGCTAACCCTGGGCCTGCAGCGCTGGGGCAGCTGACACCGGGAGGGGTGCTGGGCACAGGCCATAGACACTGTATGTGAGAGGTGATTAAAATGGTCTGGGAAAAGTAGGTAAAGGTGTCAGCCTGTCAGAGTGCGGGCAGGGAGGTCTTAGGGAGAAGGTGACCTTGGAGCATATCCCTGAAGGGGAGAGCAAGCTGGGAACAGTGTGTCGGAAGCGGAACAGCAAGTGAAAAGGTACGCGGCTGGCACAGCTGGAGTGGGTGGCAGCAAAGGCCCCCTCTGGAGGGAGCCTGGCTTCTACTTAGGAAGCCATAAACTCCATCCACACAGCTGCCACTGCCCCGGGGCAGTGATGGGCTGATACACCCACCCCCCAGCAGCACCTTTGCCTCCCCCCCCCAGGATTAGGGGGCAGCACCCTGGCCCCAGGGCCTCCTCAGTGTCCTCCTGTGAGGCTCCTTCCATGGGCTGCTGCGTATACAAAGCATTCCCCCCACCTCCCTCCCTCATCGCGTCCTGCCCTCCTTGGGAGGAGTTCTGGACATGGGGCCTTGCGGTCCGGGCTCCAGAGCCAAAATGCTCACACAACTCTCTTTTTGGAGCCCAGTCTCTTCTAGAACCCCGTGTGTGGTTTTCTACTCACTGGAATATGAGTCCCCAGGACAGTGACCACCCTCTTTCCACTGCTATGTCCCCAGTGCCCTGCATGGGCCTGACACCAGTAAGTGTTCGGGCAGGGAAGGGATGAGGGTGGGAAGAGCAGCGGGCGCTGGCCTCCCCCTCCTCCCTGTGCCCACCTCCAATTTCACACCTGGCCGGGCTCTTGAGGGGCCCCCCGAACGCCCTGTGTGTAGGAAGCAGATGAGTTATGACAAAAGAGAATAGAGTAGAGAGAACCAGCTTTTTCTTTAGTGCCTACTCTCTATACCAGTATCGTCTACACCTCACGAATCCCATTTTACTGACATGACACGCATTCAGAAAGGAAACCGAGGCTCAAGGAGGTAAAGTGGCATCTTCAAGGTGACACAGCCCATGTCCACCCCCCTCCACAGCTCCTCTGCATTCTGCCTAAAACCCATGGCCTCTCCAGTTGGGAAAAAATGGACCTGAGTTCGAGGGAGCCCGTGAGTAGGCGGCACTGCAGACGGTGGGCACCCGGAAGAGGGCGGCCCAGCAGAATGATGCGGGCGGGGGGAGGGGGGGCACATGCTCAGAGGTGCGCTGTGTGTGGCCAGCTTCCCCTGCACTTAGCCTGTGGGGGGAGGAGGTGGGAGCCAAGCTTGTGATCTGGGGCCTGCTGGCCTGCCCTAGGTTTTGGGGTTTTTTGTTTGGGGGGGATTTCTGTGATTAAATATGTATAACATAAAAACTTTGTTACATTTTAACCATTTTTAAGTGTACGATTCAGCATTAAGCACAGTGACAGTGTTGGGCAACCAGCACCATTATTTCCAAAATACGGTTTGTTTTCCTCACCCCAAACTATATCCATTAAGCAGTAGCCCCTGGTGGCCCGGTGCGTCTTCTGTCCCCGTGCATGTGTCCGGTCTGCGCACTGCCCAGAAGGGGGCTCATTCAGCATTTGTCCCATTGTGTCTGGGTTTTTTCGCTCAGCTTAACACTTTCCGAGTTCATGTTGTAGCCTGTGACCGTATTTCATTCCTCTTCAGGGCTGAACAATATTCCATTGCACAGATAGATCACACTTAGTTTTATCCATTTATTTGGCAGGGTCTTTGAAAAGGGAAACAGTGTAAGTCTGTCATTAATATTTTAAAATCGGGATATTTACATAATGGTGCAGGTTTCTGATTTCTTCTAACAACTGGGAACGCATAGTCTGGACTCCTGGCCCCTCCTGGTCCCACCTGCCCAGCCCCTTCCCTCCATGGACTAGAGCAGCCTCGGAGCACTGGGCAGGGGGGCTGCGCTGCAGTGGGATCGGTGCCAGTGGCTGGCTGGCTGAGCAGCACGGTGCACAGCCCTGGGCTCCTGAGCTGTGCGGGGCTGGGACGCATGGTTCTCCTTCCCCCCTTGCACCACAGGTACAGGGCAAGAGAGGTCCATCCTCCCAGGAGGCAGGTGGTTGGGTGCCACCTGTGGGCCTGTGCAGGGGTGCGGCACTGCAGGAGGCCGTGGGCCTGACGCCTATGCGCTGGGACAGCTGGCTCACTGCGTGCAGAGCATGGTGCCCTCCTAGCAACCCCTCCTTCCAGGGGAGGAAGACAGAGCCCTCTAAGGTCAAGCGGCTGGCCCAGTAGAGATAATCCTCAGTAGGGATGTGAAGTCTCCCCTAGAGGGGGGACTAAAAATGGGCACCTGCCAGAGCAAATGGGGGCTCCCGTGGTCAGTGTGGGTGCCCGTCCCTGCCTCCCAGCTCCAGAAGAGGTTCCTGCGTGTATGGGGGTTGCCCCGTGGGAGGTGGGCAACTCTCAGGACTTAGCCTGGGCGGAGGCTCCAAAGTAGCCCTAGGAGGGAGAGGCCTTGAGGCTGTAACTCCTTCCCAGGGACAATGGAAGAGGAGGCCTGCCCTGAGGAGGAAGCACTGAGCTAGGCCTTGAAGGTAGACTGAAATTTTCTGAGCTGGAAGCCACAGGGCCGGGGGACAGCAGAGGCCTGGAGATAGGAGGCCCCTGTGGCGGCCAGGAAGGTGGGGCCTGGCCTACAGAAGCGGGGGTCTGGAGGATAGCAGTCAGGGACAGGAAGGTTATGGAACAGGAATAGGCTGGTGCTGGAAAAGGGAGGGGTGGAGATGGGTGTGATGAGGGGCAGGAGTGCAGCCACTTTCCTGTGGTTCGGTAATGAGCATTTGTCCCCCCAGGAGGGCTAGCACCTTGGTTGCCTTCATTACTTTGTTTCCCACCCTGGGACCCGCAGGCATGCAGTAGGTGCTCAGTAAATCCTGCTGGGCAATTTGTTCATTCCACCAACATCTGCATTGGTTGCTGGAGATCCTTCTGGGGGATAACCAGGCCCATCTGTGATGATCGAGGAGGGGGGCAGTGGACGCATGGTGAGGTCCTGGAGGTTGCAAGGCCGCAGGCTGGGGCACTCTGGGGTGCGTTGAGCAGGCAGGGAACTGGGGGGCAGTTTTGAACAGAGCCTGGAGCTGACCTGCAGGAGGATGGAGGGAGCGGTGGCTGCCCTGAGGAGGAGGAGGAAGAGGAGGGGCAGCCAAGCCCTGGGGACCTGCGGCAGCCGAGGGGGAGGGGTGCCACTCCACCACGGCCTTTCCCATCCCCCTCTGCCCGGGGCTCGGCTGCTTGATGGGCAGCCCGGCCCCGCCCCAGGGCAGCAGGGAGGCCAGCGATTGGTTGGGGCGCTAGAGCCGCTCGGTCGCCATGGGGACGCTCTGGCGGTGCGCGTGCCCAATGCCCAGCCCCGGGGACTAAATCTTCATAATCTGCTGGCTGGGAGAGTGGGGGTGGGGTCTTGCGCGACCCTGGCCTGGGGGAAGGGGTGGCCTGGGATGCGGTCTAGGCTCACTGTGGTCGCCCCTCCCCCACCAGCTCAGGGTGCGTGTTCTGAGCCCTGGGGCACCTGGGCGCCACCGGGAACCACGGGGTACTCACCACCTGACAGTGACCCTGGGAGCTCTACTAGTTTCGCCTCCGCCGTCTCAGCTGTTCAGGCAGGAGGCTGGGCCTTGATTGGGGAGAGGGGCCTGGAATTTCATCTGAAAATGTCTAGCCCCTTAGTTAAAGTTTGTCCTCCCAGATCCCCCAGGCAATACTGTGCTCTCCACAGCAGGGGGCGCCCTGGGCAGAGCTTTGTTGGGTTGTCACCTCTGGAAAGCAGTGCTAACCTATTGAGATGCCAGGAATGCAGACCCCAGAGCCTGGAACCCTGGCTCAGGATGTCCAAGGCCAGCTGGCCTTACACAGAAGGCAGCCGGTGGGGCGGGGGGAACTGCCTGTGCATAAGCTGCCCAGAGGAGGCTGGGCCGGCCTGCAGGAAGGAGAGGGTAACTGGGGTGGGGGGCGGGGGGCGGTTCACAATCGGCCCCTTATCCCATTCTCCTTAGCAGATGAAGGAAGTTGAGAGCCCGCTGTGGGGAGAGGGTGTGAAGGGGCAGGGCAGTGGTAAGTTAGAAGAAGAGGGGGATGCCTGTCAGGCCCCAAGCCACCCCTGGGTGTCCAAGGACCTGTGGCCTGCAGCAGGCTGCTCAGACCTGGGGCTGCAGCCACTCACTCCCAGGTCCTTGAAGCTGGGCCTCCCTGAGCCTGGACGGGGTGTCACAGGTGCGGAGGGCAGATGATTGGGCGCTCCACTCCCAATGGCCCGCTTCAGGCCGAGGGCCCCCCCCCTCCATTGGGCAGTGGCAAAGCTAGCCTCTCGGACAGCAGGGTCTCCTCCGGCCCAGAGATGCCCGTGAGGACGAGATGGAGCAAGTGCTCCCTGTGGCTGCTGTGGCCACAAGACCCCAGGGGGGCTTGGGGCAGGATGTGCTGGGGGGAGCCTCACACCCAGGCCTCTTGTTCTAGATGACTCCTCCTCTGAGAGTGGCAGCGGCAATGGCTCCTCCACCCTGAACCCATCCACATCGAGCAGTACCCAGGGCGACCCCGCCTTCCCCGAGATGAATGGCAACGGCGCCGTGGCCCCCATGGACTTCACCGCCACCTCCGAAGATCAGCCCATCAACCTATGTGACAAGCTCCCACCAGGCACAGCGCTCGGCACGCCCTCCTACCCCTCAGACAGCTGTGGTACCGATGGCCTGCGGAGCCGTGTCAAGTATGGGGTGAAGACCACCCCTGAGGTGTGTGGGGCTGAGGGCCGCCTCCTTCCTTGTACATGTCAGGGTTGGGTGAGGTGGAAATGAAATTGTGTGTCCCCAGAGTTGTGACCGCAAGTCAGAGGGGAGGCTCTGGAATAAGTGATCACACAGTGTGACTTCAAGCAAGGCCTTCCCTCCTCCAAGCCTGTGTCACCATCTATAAAGAGGGGTTGGCCCCGCCTTAGTGAAGGTGGTGGGTGACTTGTGGCCTGTTCCCCTCAACCCCCAGAATGGAGTCTGCTGCAAATTTTAGCAGCAAGTGGCCACAGCACAAAGTCCCCTTTGCATGCCTGTCCCCATTTTACAGATGGTGCAGAGAAAGAATGAGGCCTCTGACGGCCCAGGGATGTGAATGTTCAAAACTCAGTAGGCCAAGCTATGTGGAAGAAGGGGTGGCCAGTAGGGAAGGCTGGCCAGAAGGGGTGCCCCCGCACTGGGAACTCCCTCCTGCCTTCTGGGGCCACTGCCTATGCTTCCACAAGCTGCTTCGGGGCTACTGAGGTTTCCTGCACTGGGGCACTACATCACTGGGCACATACACTCTCAGCAGAGTTTTCTCCTACTGGGGCTGGGGGGCCAGAGGTGACTTATCAGAGCCCTACATCCCTCCGTGCCAGCCATGTATCCCGACGCAGCTTCTGTGCCCTCCCCGGGCCCTTCTCCTCTGCAAGGGGGTGTAGGGCGTGTGCCAGCGCTTGCCCCTGCGGCCTGTGTCATGGGTTCCGCACTGATGAGTGGCTGTGCAGTTGTTCCTGTGCGCCTGAGCTCAGGCCACGGAGCGGGTCCTGGCCAGAGCACGGCCGTCCTCTCCTGAGCCCAGGGGCAGACCTGCCCACCCCACGAGCTGCGGAGGGAGTTTGCCGCCGTGAGTTCAGGCCACGCGTGTGGGCCTGGAAGCGAGATGGGAGCTTGTGTTTTGCGGTTTCTGCCAGGGCCAGAGGACTCGGCTAAGGAGCACCTTGGGGTGGGACTTGCCCAGGGCCTGGAAGGTCTGCTGCCTCTCCACTGCGAGTCTGGCATGACCCGGCCAGAGCACCTAGGGTCTCTGACTATTGGAGTCTGTGTGGACCAAGCTGAGTCACCCCTCTTGTGGGACGGTCACAGAGAGTCCTGGTGGCGGCAGCCAAGGCAGGACTGGGCACCAGTCAGTACCCATCTTCATCCATTTGCTCTTCAGCAAGAGCTGTGATCCCCACAAAAAGAGGCTTCTGCTCTGAGGCAGTTGTGGGGAGGGAGTAGGCAGCTGGGTCCCTCTGTTGTACGACAGGGGACTGCCTGGTGGGCTGGGCCTGGTTCCCACTGCCCCTTTCCACAAACACACCTGTGCGCTGGGGCTCGTGGTGTCTCCCCGGAAGCGGCCGCAGACAGGGGAACCCCAGCCCTGGAGTTCCTGCAATGCAGTTTGCCCACTGGACCTGTCGCCTTGGCTGGCTCCCTCTCCCGGCCCGACTGCGCTCTCCCTGACAGACGGCGCACTCGCTGCCTGTGTGGCCGCACTGTTGCCAGCCCGGGCTGCAGCTCCTTGGGGACCGGGGAGGGAAACCCCAAAGCCAGAACCAGTCTTGGCAGAACCAGAAGAGGCTGGGAACCCTGCCTACGTCTGGCCGGCCTCGCATGATGCAGCAGGTCGTGGTGTGGACGCTGCTGCTGAGTAAAGCGCCATCACGGGCCCAGGCCTCCACCGCCCACGGGCATCTCCATTCCGAGGGGGAAGGGAGTGGGGAGGGGCGGTGACACAGGACCTCGACACCGTGGCTAGTGCCACGGCTGGGTGTGCTCACCACCCTGGTCCCCGAGCTCTCCGTGGCTGTCGGAGACCAAAAGTGGGCCTGGTCTGACCCTCTGGCCCTTGCCCTCTCTCAGTCGCCCCCTTACAGCTCCGGGAGCTATGATTCCATCAAGACTGAGGTCAGTGGCTGCCCTGAGGACCTGACGGTAGGCCGGGCCCCCACAGCAGATGACGACGACGACGACCATGATGACCATGAGGACAACGATAAGATGACCGACTCTGAGGGCATGGACCCGGAGCGCCTCAAGGCCTTCAATGTGAGCGCCAGTGAGGGCTGGGCAGGGCCGGGGCCAGGGCCACAGCCGAGGCAGCCCTTCCTAGAGCCGGTGTCTCCCACAGATGTTTGTACGTCTCTTTGTGGACGAGAACCTGGACCGCATGGTGCCCATCTCCAAGCAGCCCAAGGAGAAGATCCAGGCCATCATCGAGTCCTGCAGCCGGCAGTTCCCTGAGTTCCAGGAGCGGGCCCGCAAGCGCATCCGCACCTACCTCAAGTCCTGCCGGCGCATGAAGAAGAATGGCATGGAGATGGTGAGCCCCTCGTCCCCAGTCTACCTGTTCCCTGTGCACCACCCCCCCGGGGACTCCTGGGTGGTCCCCTGGCCAGACACTTCCCCCTTGACCCTCCTGATACCCCTGGAAAGCAGGAACCACAATCCCTGATTCTCAGAGGAGGGAAGCTGAGGCCCAGACAGATTACACGGTTCCATAGAGCATGGCCTGGAGCGTATGCCCCAGCCCCGGGCCACCCACCTCCGGGGCAGGGTCTCAGTAAGCCCCAGCACCGGCCCCGTCCCTGTTCTGCCTGCAGACGAGACCCACGCCTCCCCACCTGACCTCGGCCATGGCAGAGAACATCCTGGCGGCGGCCTGCGAGAGCGAGACGAGAAAAGCAGCCAAAAGGATGCGCCTGGAGATCTACCAGTCCTCCCAGGTACCCGCTTACCCGCCGCTGCTGGGCAGCGCTCCCGGGGCGAGAGGGTGACTGTCAGTCATGCTGCAGACGGCTGGGTACAGGGAGAGAGCGAAGGCCGCCCTGGGACCCAGATGGAGCCGCGACGGGGCAGGGCCTGGGCACGCAGGCCTAGGAGTCTGGCCTCTGAGAGGGGTTTTTGGATTTTTTGGGTTTTTTTAAATATAGTTTATTGTCAAGTTGGTTGGTTTCCATATAACACCCAGTGCTCATCCCAACAAGTGCACTCCTCCATGCCCATCACCCATTTCCCCCAACCCCCATCAAGCCTGTTGTCAGTTTTTAAGAGTCTCTTATGGTTTGCCTCCCTCCTTCTCCTTCTTTTTTCTTCCCCTTCCCTCTCCCATGGTCCTCTGTCAAGTTTCTCCTGATCCACATATGAGTGAAAACATATGGTATCTTTCTCTGCCTTATTTCACTTAGCATAACACCCTCCAGTTCCATCCACGTTGCTACAATTGGCCAGATTTCATTCTTTCTGAGAGGGTTTTTTAGCCAGGCAGGATCAAATCTGCCCCCCAGAGAGATGAGCAGAGCCCCATAGGTCAAAGCACTGGGTCCCAGGGACAACCGTCAGGACCCTTCGGTTCCCTAGCGCTTTCCTCCCGCTCTGCAGGACGAGCCCATTGCCCTGGACAAGCAGCACTCCCGGGACTCTGCAGCCATCACCCACTCCACCTACTCACTGCCAGCCTCCTCCTACTCCCAGGACCCCGTGTATGTCAATGGCGGCCTCAACTACAGTTACCGCGGCTACGGGGCCTTGGGCAGCAACCTGCAGCCCCCTGCCTCCCTCCAAACAGGAAATCACAGTAACGGTGAGTGGGGGCCCCGGGCTCGCAGACCTGAACCCAGGTCTGTGTGCAGGGCAGGTGGGGAGGCAGAGGCCGGCAGAGAGCGCACCTGCCGCGTGGCACCGACACCTCCCCTGTTGCACAGTCGATAGGCTGGCCGGTGAGGAAATCTCGGCTGGTTAAAACGGCGAACCAGTCCCTTCTCGCCTCCAAGGAGGCCGCTCCAGCACGCGCCTGGATGCACGGCTGGGCCTTGCCCAGCTTCGGCTCCTCGCCGGCCATCGAGAGCACTGAGCGCAGCTGAGGCCCTGCTCTGAGCTGAATCCTCTCCACACACCTGCTTTACCCCCAGTGCAGAGCTCAGAAAGGGGGTCACTGGCCCGGAGCACTCAGAGCTGGGAGCAGAGCCAGCATCGGGCCAGGGCACAGCCCAGTTCAGCAGCTGCGGCCTGCAGGGAGCCTGTCACATGGCTCCAGGCAGGTCACCGCCTTCTCCAGGCCTGAGCCCTTGCCCCTGCACTACAGAGCCCTGTGCAGGTCACCTGGGCTGACAGTTAGCTATCTGTTCCCCAACTCCTTAAGCTGGTGTTTGTCCTGGGGCCTATGCAGAACTTCCCCTGTGCCCTGGATGCAGACAGGACAGAGCCCAGTATTGGAGAAACAGTCCCTGAAAAGCCACAGACCTCCCTGTGGAGTTAGGTGTTGCCCTAAGTGGGGAGCTCAGGCCCATTCACACTGGGCCCCACGGGAGGCTGGGGTAGGGGGGACAACAGGGGAAGAGCAGGCTCCGCTGGCAGCCCTGGGGAGTGAGCGAGGAGTGGGTGGGGGTGACCGAAGGGCTGGCACTGGGATTTCGTTCCATGTGCGGTGGGAGCCACTGATGGGTTTTAAGCGAAGCAGGGCTGTGAACTGTGCTCGGTCTTGGTGGTGAGATCTGAATCAGAAGGGCAGGAGGCAGAAGCCGTGTGCATCGAGGGTCATTCAGAGACAAGGGGGTGAGGAGGAGAGCTGAGGGTGACCCCAAGTTGCTTGAGGAGTAGGTTAGAGGAAAGTACCACCCACAGGCCAGGGAACTTTGGTCCTAGGTCTTAGCTGACATGCCTGAGAGTTCTTCTCAAGCCCTTGTCCTTGGCTGCAGGATGCCCCTCACTGTTCCCGGGCAGCAAGGGAGAGGGCAGGCCCCTACCCATGGCAGAAAGCCCCAGCCCGCTCCGCTCACCTTGCCTCCTAACACCAGGAAGTGTGTTGTGTGCAGGGCCCTGGAAGACTCCTGCCTGGGCTTAACTTCTCATCCCTTCCTAATGCCTCTTAACCTAAAATAAGAGGCTGCCTGGCCTTAATCCCCGAAGCCGGAGCCGGAGTGGCCAGCCGCGGTGCGAGGTGGGACCGCTGTCCCAGAGGGTGTCTGTTCTTCTAGGAAGAAGAGCCATCTGACGGGCCTGATGGGTGGGGACCCAGTTAAGAGTATCTGAGGACAGGTCCCAGGGCAGGGAAGTCAGGACCCCCTAGATATACACGAGTGTGACAGCCCTTCCCAGGCAGCAGGCGATGGGGACAAGCCCCCAGCTGGTCCATGCAGCATGGCTGTCTTGGGGCTGCAGCCGCCGGCAAGGGCACTGGGCCTGCTCCCCTCTCTGCCCTATTCACAGCTGCTAGAGAGACTCCGGCCACAGCCAGGTCTCCCTTTGAGGGAGGCAATTGGCTCTTCCCTGTGCTTCCCCGGGGCCTCTGTTCCCTTCTGTACGCGCCCTGCTGCCTCAGAGGTGGGTGGTGAGGGCACCGTGGCAGAGATCTGCTCGTTTACCTCCCGGCCTGGGGCAGCATGTGCGCTGCGAGCACTGGGCTGGAGTCCCGCAGCTGTCCACAAGCAGCCGCCCCAGGCCCCCTGCCGTCCCTGGCAGCAGCCAGTCCCATGAGGGACACTTCCGTCACGTCAGTGCCTTGGCAGGGTGACTGTGTGCTCCTCACTTTGCTCTTCAGGTTGTCAGCAGGGGATGCAAACGAGCTTAGATAGAAGCAGCCTGGCCCATGGGGTGCTGGGCATCTTGTGCCCACTAGTGCCCCTCTAGCAACCACACCCGAGTGTCAGCACTAGCACCTGTGGGAGGACGGCTCCAGAGCAGGCTGGTGCAGGGGACAGGGCATTCTTCTCTCTGGGCTCTAGCTACTGCCCAAAAGAGACCAGAGGACAAGGCTTGGGAATGGGAGACAGGAACCCCAGGGCCCGGTCACACCAACTGGCAGGCGGCTCTGGCCTTCGTTGTCTGGAAGAGACTGGGAGCTGCTCCGGGGGAAACCAACCCTTCCCCAGCCCGGAGGCAGCCCTGCTCCCCACCTGCCCCCCATGGCCCTCTGGCCACAAGAGGGGAGCCCACCACCTGCTTGGCTGCTATTTCCAGCAAGTCACAGCCCTGCTTCTCCCTCCTGCATTTCATCTGAACAGACTTAGCTGCTCCCTTGATTCTCAATTCCAAGGATGTCCCTTAGCAAGCCAGTTCCAAGGACCTGCTTCTGGACGTCCACGTGCTCTAGTCAAAGAGGAAGCAGCCCGTGGGACAGGTGGCCCCCTCGGGCTGCACCAGCTTCCTTTAGCAGCAGGTCCAGTTTCCAGTGACTCCCAGCATGTCACCTCCAGGCACGAAGTCTCCAGTGACTGGAGCTTGTCCCTCTCTCTGCAGCAGTATAAGACGTGCCACTGTAGATGCAGTCGAGTGAAGCTGGCCATCAGAGCCCACAGGGTAGTGGGGAAACCTCTGACAGCCAAGGTCAGCCTGCCACACCTGCCCGTCAGGGTGAGACCACCCGGTGCGGGGATGGACAGCAGGGGGAGGGTAGGCAGGAGCAGGGAGACGGCCGCCCTGAGGCGGCTCTGGGTATGCTCTTTGGCTGTTTTCCCACTCAGCACCTCACAAGAATGCTTTTCAACTTCCAGGAGCCCATCCAGAAAGCCCCCCAAACCCATCTGGCAGCTCATGGCCAGGCTGAGTGTCTCTCAGGCATGGCTCGGCCCCCAGCAGCCTCCTCGTGTTCCGGGGCCGTTGACCAGTTGCCTACGGAGTAGCTTGGGAAAGGCAGAGAGGAGACAGGGCCCGCTGGTCCCCTGCCTCACATCCTCACGTCTGGTTCAGAAAACTCAGGCTCCTTTTTTGCTGCCACGGTTTGGAGAGCAAAGGGGATTTCTCCAGAGAGGGCCCCTGGGCCCCGTCCTGACCACTGACCCTCACACCCCGGCCCCACAACACGAACCTTCCTCTTGCCCAACCACAGAAGACCTCCTCAGAGGAAGAGGGATTCGGGGTTCTGCGGCTCCTCAGACAGGCTTAGCACCCACAGCACCTTCATCCACGTGGCACTCCCAGCCTCCCCCTCCCCCATCCCCTGCAGGGCGCAGCCACCATCTGGCCGGCCTTGCCTCAACCTCTCCCACAGCCAAGCAGGGCACCTGGCCTTTCTTCTCCATCTGGACAGAAGTCCCGCCCTGCTCCACTTCGGACTGTAGGGCTTTCCACACACCCGTGCCTCTCAGCTTGCCTACGGCATCTTGAATCCCATCTCCCCGGACAGCCTGCCCATCCGGGGAGCAATGGCACACCTCCATGGCTCGCAGCTGCCCTTACAGGGAAGCTCTGCTTTCCCAGGGTGAGGACAGTCAGGGGAGCCGCTCTGCCTTGAGGCCTCCCCCTCGCCCGGCTGCCAGGGCTGGGATACGGGTGCGTTAGGGGAGCACAGTCAGCAAGGGTCCTCAGAGCGCAATGCAGGGCAGCGGGGAGGGGAGGTCGGAGCCCCCTCTGGCTGATGCCGAAGCCTGGCCCTGGCCGCATCCTGCCCTGGAGGTGGAGCCAAGTGCCCACGTTCACCACCTAATCTTGGGCGAACCTCCAGGTCTCTGCTTGCGCCCCACCCCCACCGTGTCGCCGACAAGGCCCCCTTCCTTGAGGGTTAACAGCCCCATGTTTCACCTGCTCGTACCAGGCCCCATTCCAGGCGCTGGCGCACACTCGTCCAGAAACCTAAGTGCCCGTGTCACAGCAAGCCCCCAAGACAGCACCGTGATGGCCTCCGGTGCCACGGGAGGCGTTGCCTGCCCTCCTCACCCATGCTCTCCCTCTGCAGGGCCCACCGACCTCAGCATGAAAGGCGGGGCCACCCCCGCCTCCAGCACACCCACGCCCACGCCCTCCAGCAACAGCACCAGCAGGACCATGCCGGCCGCGCAGCTCAGCCCCACGGAGATCAGTGCGGTGCGGCAGCTCATCGCCGGCTACCGAGAGTCCGCCGCCTTCCTGCTGCGCTCCGCGGACGAACTGGAAAACCTCATTTTACAGCAGAACTGACCCCGCGGCACCTGGAGCGCACTACCCTAGGGAAGGAGGCTGTCCCGGCCCAGCTTCCTGCCTCACCACTTGGTACATTTTGTTTTCTGAAAGAGGTGGGATCCATAAGAGCAGTTTCTAGCCACACGCCAAGCACCTGCAACTTTGGGCACAAGAACACTTTTTTTTTTTTTGGAATCTCACCACACGGGTGCTCTGACCTGCTTGGAAGAGGCCAACGGGGCAGCTTTGGAAGGGCTGGGGCTCCCCTGACAAGCCGCTGGGGACGCAGCTCTACTTAGAATCATCTTCGTGGACCCTGATGTTAGAATCCCACCCCCGATAATAACCTTTCAAGTCTTAGGTGAGCAGAATTGCATATTTATTGAGAAAAACAAAGTGGACCCTTCTTCCTCTCCCCTTAGTAATTTATTTTTCTGAAAATGGATTCTTTTGTGTTTGTACAGATTGCCAGTCTGTGTCTGTCTGATCAGAAGGATGTATCCCTGTGACCTAACATTCCATATCACTACACTGGCGCAGGCTGGGGGCCAGCAGGGCGGGGTGAGGCGGGGCGGGCGCCGGGCTGGCTGTCCCTTTGAGCGCCCAGCACCGCCAAGCCCGAGGGCCTCACCCACATCTAATGCAAAGCAAAGACAAAAACGGCCCCCCACCCCCACTCCACAGAAGCCCCAGTCGCACGGCCACCTGTGTTCTACCTCACACTCCAGTGGGGGCCTGTCCCAGGGCGGGCCCTGGGCCTGTTCCACACGGCTACCTACCTCCCAGCGCCCCCCACGGGGTGTCTGGCTGGGAGGGAGGTCCAGAGGGGCGGCTGGGGCTAGAACCCAAGGAGGGCTTCGACCCTTGTAAGCAGCGGCTTGCAGCTGCCCCGGCCCGGCCCTCCCAGCTGCTTGACAGGACGGAGTGCAGGGGGATGTCGGCCTCTTGGCAGAGCCCGTGCCCTCCCCTGCCCCCAGGGAGCCAGGGCCCTCGGACACCCGCCAGGAAGGGCCTGTTTCTTCAGGGCGAGCCCTCAGCAGCCAGGTAGCCCCCAAACAGGGAAAGCGGCTGCAAGCCCCTGGCTGGACTTGCAGCCCCTGCCCTCCGCCCCTGTGGGGGGAGTAAAGGAACCACCCGTGGAAGTGGAGAAGCCACTTGGGTTCTCCTAGGATGCGCCCTTCTGGAGGGACGCATCCTGGGAGAAACCTGTAATCCCTGGAGTGTGAACAAAGGACAAAGAAAAGGCTGGCCCAGTTTCCTTCCTCCCCAGTAGGCACTTCTTCTTGCTCAGTGCAATACCTACCAGTGCTGCTAAAACCAGGGACTCACCCAGACCTCAGAAGGCCCGAGGGGCCTCTCCATGCAACACTCCGTAGCCATGACAGCAGCTCTCTGCTGCCTGCCCCTGCCCAGAGCTGGCAGAAGCCCTCTGTTGCCTTTCCTCCCTCAGAGCAAAGAGGCCCCAGGGGAGCCCGGGCTGCGTGGACCCTAGGACGGCCACAGAGAGCCACTCGACCCCAGAGCAGGCGCCCCTTCCCAATCCAGCTTTCTGTAGCCAACTGGCTCCCGGCACGACTGGCAGACCACCATCAGGAGGGGCCCCAAGCCACCTGGCATCTGGGCCCGAGCTATGGGCCTTGGAGCCAGAACCCTGAAAGGTAGGGTGCCCCGCGCCTTGCTTACTTCCAGCCCCCAGTAGATCAGGGTGGTCTTTTCTCTCTCAAGTGGCCTCCAGCACCCCACCCAGCGCACCACCTCTGCCTTCCATCTGACTAGTCCCCAGGTCTCCGGTCAGGGCCAGGACACCCGAGACTCCCCCTTAGCACAGCACGAGCTCCAGCGCCCAAGGCCTGTCCCCCGACCCAGCCATCCACACATCCAGCGCCCCCTTTCAATTTGTGTAAATATTTATTTTTGTGAGTGAACAATACTACAAAGTAATCAGCAGGTCTTTTGCAAAATATTACCCCAGGCAATTTGTGAAAATCATAATGTTAGAAACTGGCAGAGACAATCGCCGCCTTAGAATTCTTGATACCAACTGCTTGTCATTTCCCCTCCTGAAGGCAGGACCCAAGCCAGGCACCGGGCTTTTCCCGCAGACAGGAGAGAGGACGGGAGAGAGGAGGGCTGGGAGGGGCCGCGCCCACACACCGGGGATTGGATCGAAAGATCAGCGAACGCTTCAGTTGCAAGTCCAGCTTTCCTCAGCTGCCCACCTCGGCCTGCCTTAGCACTGGGCAAGGGCGCAGGCGCGCTTGCGTGAGTGGAAGGCCTCGGGGAGGGCTCCCCACCGACCCTCCAGGACAGCCCATTCTGTCACGGTGACCTCACCGCTTGGGTGGGCTCCTCTGTGACACTAGGCATGAAGCCCTGGTGATGGCAGAAGCAGGAGCAAGTCGCTGTGTGGAAACAGGACTCCATTAGCTAGTTTAGTCAGGGACCTTGTTCTGTTTTGCGTTTTTTTCAAAGATGCAGCTTCAACCCCTCCCCACCCATCCTGCCCTGGAGGGCACCAAAGAGCTGGTTCTGCCTGACCGAGCTCACCGCCGTTCCCCCCTCACACACACATCCGCACCCCCACCCCAGGGACTGCCTTCTCCCCACCTTGCCTGCAGCCCTGTGAGTTCTGATGGAGGGCCTCAGGGCACAGACTCATCACGGGGTACCCTAAGCCAGAAGGAAACTCGAGTCGGAATACACCAATTCCAGAGTCTTTGCAGGGGGCTAATCCCAGCAGAAGGGTAGAATCAGAAGTGGGAATTTGGTCTTAGAGGTGGATCAAATAGACCAGTAATGGTGTGACCCATCTAAAATTCATGTCGCCATCACCTCCAGGACAGTTTATACCCAAGGACAGTGTTGAGGGGGAGGAGACAGAAGGGGGCGAGCAGGGTTTTCAAGGATTTCAAACAGGTGGAACCCAGCCATCCCTATTCCCAAGGGCCACTTAACGACTCCAGGGGTGGTTACAGGATTAACTACCAGTTCATTTTCAAAATGCTGCTTTGAACTCAGAGGGTTGATACTTTTAATTTGTAATTTTTTGTAAAACTTTTTACAAGATAGTAAAGTATTTCACCAGAATACCAGTTTCAATCCGTCCATGGTCTGATTTTTATATAATTTAGTGGTGCTTTAGAAACTTTGTTTTTGTTGTTTCTGAGCTAAACAGCTCAATCCTTTTTCGCCTGTATCTACCTAAGACCAATGTGAACCTTTGTATTTTGCTCCTAATTTTGGACTCAGTGAAAGTGTACTGTTTACATGTACAGACGCCCCGTCCCTGTGTGCTCCGCAAGCCTCGCTCTTGAGGAGGAAGGGGCACCTCACTAAGCTCACCTGCTTAGCAAAGCCACAAGACAAAAACCTCTTTTTACCTGTGTTTCCACCTAAAAACAAACAAAAAAAACCCTATACCACATAGAACTCAGATTTGCTGAAAACTACTCTTCTAAGCTCAGAAAAATCTCCGTGTGTGAGATGTCCCACAGGCCTCTGAAACGTGGTCCACCTCGGAGCAGGGGTCAGAGACTTCCCCGGGGGGGGGGGGGGGGGGGGGGGGTGCTGCCGGCGGGGGCACCTGCGTGGCCTTGAGGAGAGCACGAGCAGGACCCGGCTGCAGGGCTGTGGGACGGTGGAATTCTTCCAGCAGCCGGAGAGTGGGGAGAGGTCAAGGTGACCCATGTGACCTTCAGGGTCAAGCCGGCCAGGATTCAGGCACAACCCAAGAGCGTGTCCACGGTCTGGCCTAATTCAGACATGTTCCGGGAGAGCGCAAGTTCCCTGAGATGAGGGTCTGGGACTTCCCAGTGCAGGTGGCACAGGCATTTCCTCAGGGCTCCCCTGGCAGCGGCTGGCTCCTGAGGCAGCACCTCTGAGGCGGGGCGGGGGCTCCAGACGGTAAGCAGATGGCACTGAAGACGAGCAGTGGATGGCACCAACTTTTAAAGGTGACTCTTTGTTACTTAATCAATGGCTACACCTCTAAATTCTATTTTTACAGATATGCACCTATGCAACTTAACGTGGCTCTTCTAAGCAGGTGAGGACTTCCTCCTCAATGCTCTATAAAAACTATTTGTGTTCTAGATAGTGAGTTTTTTCCAGTAAATGTGGCTTAATATTTTAATTCTTAGACTGTGTCTTCTTTATGTGATGCAACTAAATTCCGTTTTGTTTGTGGAATGACTAGCACAGGCCAGGTCCCTCTCCCTCACTTAACAAAAGACCAATGAGCTGTTAATTGAGCTGTTATCTCCATGGTATTACTTGCTAAATGCACTGATTTCATAAGTATGTGGAATCCTTTTTTCTTTTGAATCTGTATATCATATATAAGACTGAATCTACTTAATAAACACTGAATAACAAATCGGACGCTTCATTCCCACCGTGTCCTCCCAACAGCCCTGCTGGCCGGCTCTCCTGCACATCTAGGTCGGTGCTGACACGCCCTTCGGCTGGCAGGCCACCTTTTCCTGGCCAACGCGCTAGGCCACCACCGCAGGCCCTCGGTCAACTTCCCTCGAATAATCCTGTCATGTCAACAGCTAGCCCCTTAGAGAAGGAAACAAACCTGGCGCAGGAGGCACCTTCCCAGGGGTGCACACCAGTCACCCAGCAAGGTGGCTCACACGCCGCTCCCCTGACCCCAGTGCACCGCTCTTCACCCACCGAGCCCAAACTCACACGGACTGGCCCCTACGTGCTGGCTTGGAAAACTTGAGGCAACACCATCCCTGATCCTGAACCTTCTGCCCTTGACATTCCATTCGACCCAAAAGTCCCAATCCAGGGCAGTTCACTTGTGCACAGTCTTCTTTCCTCCTACATAGATCATTTAGGCTCACCCTTGAGGAAAACTTGCAGGAATATGGCCGGGGGCTCACCTGTCATGAATTTTTTAAAAATTCTGTGAGTTACAAGCATAAACATTAGTTTTACTGTTAGAGTCTGTGCGTGTGCGTGTGTATGGACACACAGACACCTATTACATGACACTTTTTTTTAATAGCTTTTCAAATGCTTTTTTTTTAATGTTTTATTAATTTTTGATACAAGAGAGACAGAGCATGAGAGGGGGAGGGGCAGAGAGAAGGAGACAGAACCGGAAGCAGCTCCAGGCTCTGAGCTGGCTGTCAACACAGAGCCTGACGTGGGGCTCAAACCCACGAACGCGAGATCTGACATGAGCCGAAGTCGGAGGCTTAACCGACCGAGCTACCCAGGCACCCCTACATGACACTTTTTAGAACACTTGTTTTGTAATGCCAGAAGAATCTTTTGAAAACTGAAATTCTGTACAATACCTAAATATATAAAGTGGATGAAAAGGGGGCATCTGGAGGCTCAGTCGATCAAGCATCTGACCCTGGATTTCATCGCAGGTCATGAGCTCACAGTCGTGAGATCAAGCCCCATGTCGGGCTCCATGCTAAATGTGGAGCCTGTGTAAGGTTTGTTCGTTCTCTCTCTCTCTCTCTCTGCCCCTTCCCTGCTTGTGCTCACTCTCTCTCTCAAAAAAAAAATGAAAAGAGAGGGGCCAGTAGTTGGAAGACACTGCACTCAGGGAACCCAGTCTGGGGCCACTGTTGGTCAGGATAGCAGGGATGGTGAAGCCAAAGACAGCAGCCAGGTGCCTCTCCACGAAACGCATGGAGCAACGGCGGCAATGCCCCCGATACCACGAAAAGGCCTGTCCTACCAAAACCACCACTGCTGAGAATCACCAAGGGACCATGAAACCCCCACAGCCTGGGAGGACATGTCCTGGGCCCAGCCCCACTGCGGACTGCGCACGCAGACCAAGAGAGTGCTTACCTCCAGATGAGGTGCCACAGCTCCACGGGACGGAGGCAGGAGATGGGAGATGTCATCACTCAAGGACAGAGAAGCGCTGCTTGATCCCAGCCTGGCTTCTTTAACGGGGGCCCCGGGACCGCTGTTGTTAATGGTGCACAGGACAGCGTCAAACAGGAAATGCCCCCACGTAACAATGAACTAAAATTGACTCAATGACAAAACAGGCAAACCTCTCTTCACTCAGGGAGGGGAAGAGGAGAACAGGCACAGACGTGCATTTTAAAAGTAACCATGATCCACTAGGGAAGCCTAGCTTACAAGAAACCTAAGAATCCTTTGCAAAGTCCTCCTTCCCCTCCTTGATCTTTTGTATCAACCTAGGTTTTATTAGGGTTACCACCAGTCGAGGGGCTCCTAGATGAGAGGGGTCCCAGCTGCCTTAAGGAGCCGACAGGCCCTCTGTCATACTAGACACCAGTTGGTGTGGATGTGCCTTCCTGGGGGAGGGGGTCTGGGGCCTCTGTCGGGCTCTCCGAGAATCTGTGTTCCCAGAAAGGTTAAGAGCCACTGCACAGGCAGCCGTGTTTTAGTCACTTATATTTTCCTTACAGAGCTTTTGTCTACAGCTTTTGGTAGTCTAGGCCTTCAAACTGATGCATGGAGACAGGAGGAAGTATGGGCATTGTCAGCGTTTGGTTTCAAGTATTAGTCTCCACGGTGACAAAGCCCACTCTCCCCATCAGTTTAAACGGTGCCCACACACAGGGCCAACACGGCCTGTGCCCCCTCCCCTCAGGAGGCAAGCAGGCAGATGCTCTGGTCCCCGGGGCCCCATTCTAGGCAGGCTACTCTGTGAGGCACAGACTCACACATCCCTCTCGCAAGCAGGATTGGACTTCCTTCAGAGCAGGGGGAACATGAAACAGTCATGGTACTCACCAGGCAAATAAGTTAATATTCTTTCCATATTCTGCAAGAGTAGGTCTCCTTGTCCTTTAGATGGTGAGTCAGTCTCCCTTTCCAGGCACACGGTATCTGAGCTGAGGGCCGTGTACTCAACAACTACAGGCTGAGTGTGAAGCCAAAAGCCAGACATGGGGGGGGTGGGGGGAACCGTCACCCCGCCCGGCAGTGCATGAGGCCCGCCTCCCCACCGTCCCCCTCTGGGGCAAGGATCAGGCTGGTGGCAGGGGTCACACAGACCTCTACTCCAAGTTCAGTCAGCTACTGTCCTGCCGGGTGCAAGCTAACAGTCTGGAGCACTCCCCGCGTGCCAGGCGCTAACGACTTTGTAAAGTAAGAATTACCGTCCCCTTCCTGCGGCGGGAGCACTGGCGGAGAGACGGGACTGCAGAGCCAGCAGGAACAGGGCTCTCGTGCCAAATCCACCATCCGCTGCTGCCTCCTTGGCAAGATTTGAGACGTGATCGCAGTGTCAGTCCCTGGCCCTGGATTCTAGTGCATTCCAGGCTCCAGCGGCCGTTACGTGAGCAAACAGGTGCTATGCCCGGATAGCCCAAGTACACACACACAATGACCACTAGAAGGCTGCCTGGGCACCACACAGTCACCCAGCCCTAACTTCTCCTACCGCACGTCTGTCAACAGCAAGGGCGCACAATGGCAGCTTGAACTGCCCCGGGAGGGGCCGCACAGCACGGAGCCCACTTCCACACCTATTTTAATCAATCCATACTTCTATCGTGGTGTTTTCTCTGGGCTTGTTTATATACTATGAGTTTCTGAGCAGCGCCAAGTCGCACATGTCAGTCCTCCAGATGTGTCTGGGGACGGATTGGGAGGACCCCCACCCCGCAGCCTGTCACCCTCAGGCCCACTCCGCTAGCATCTGCCGGCTGCCTGCTATGGAGAGAGGCGCTTGCATTTACAGGTCTTTCCCGGTTGGAACTGGGCACCAGCCACCAGAAAGCTCTTCGTCAAGCGTGTGCCAGGGGGGCAGCGGGGTGAGCGCCCTCACCGTTCTCACGCAATTTCTGCTTCCAGTCCGTGCAGTCGTGCCCAGAGTCTGAAGACCAGCAAAAATGGCGAAGCTGAGCCTTCGACCCTGACCCCACAGAAGACCGTCCAGCCCGAGAACACGGGCGCCGGCGCCAGAGCCCCCGGCCTTCCTTCCCAGCCTGGCGGGGCGGCCACACAAGAGGACGGAGACCACAAGCACAGGCTGTACAGGTTTATTTTTCCAAAACCACAAGAGACATACAAGAGCAGCGCTGTCCCTGGGCAGCCCCGTGGACCAGACCGGTTTCCGCCTATAGCTTAGAGGCCGCCAAAGGTCACAGCAGAAGGAAGAAGAGGATCAAACACACTTGGGCCTCTGCTCCCTGTCTTTGGTAAACAGATCTTGGAAGTTGACAACTGGGAACTTGGCCAATACTGCATTTAAATCACATGATTGCCAACTTCTCACTCGTGCCTCGGATGACAAAAATGCCCCAGTGGATGAACCGGGGTGGGATGGGGTGGGGGAGACCTTTCAGGTGAAATGAGGCTCACTGAAGTCACACCAATTTTCTACTTTACACAGAAACGTTCACATAGGGACACCTAAGTCAAACGAGGGCTCTGAACTCTGCAACAAGTCGAGGTGTAAGAAATAAGGCAGGAAGCAGGGTGAGGGAAGACAGCTATGGAGATGTTTGTGCTGGGAATGCGGTGGGAGAGAGGCGGGCAACAAGCGTGGCCATTTTTTCACCCACCTGCTGTCAAAAGTACATCAGACAGAGCCCCTGGGACCCAGGAGATATGGCCCCAGCTACTGCTCAAGGTGCTAACCCTGGAACCAGACCTGGAAAGCCTGCCTGGGGCCGCCCAGGGCACTCACCCTGGACTCCAGAGCACTTAACGCTGGCAGCAGCAACTTGTCACACGCGGCAGCGAGCGGCCAGGGGAAGGTCAGAAGAGAAGAGATGTGAGGGGTGAGACACGGCTGCTCAGCTGAGCGCGGGCAGGTGGCCGTGGTTCTGCAGGCTACCGCAGGTCCGCCGGGCGACCGGGCCACGCCGGCAGATCACAAGTCAATCACTCCAGCCTCGTGTCGGGCAGCACAGTGCGCGGTGGCTCTGACACAGGTGGAGAGAAGCACACCACTTTTAATGCAATGATGCCGAAGACGGAAAATAAGGGAGAGACACTCGTGTTCTCTGTACAATACATCCATTTACAGAATCGGCCAGTACTGTGTACAACATATAAATACATGATAAAACAATAGAGGTGCATAGAGCATACTTACAGAAGCCAAAAAGTTCACTTTATACATCCAAGGATAAAGAGTTAAAAATATAAAAATAAGAAACACACGCTGCTTTGAAATGTAAAATGACTTTCACATACACAGGTGCGTGGAGATGCCCACTCCCACGGAATCCAAAGTGACAGGGAGGGTGTCAAGCAGAGGAATTCACCTGCCAAACATCTGGACATCTGACTTACAAGGTCTACAGATGGCATTTCAAGAGGAAAGACAACCCTATGCCCGAACCCATTGTCCAAGCGAGTCTGTTCAGGCTCCAAAAGTTCCTGTGGGCCAGTGAATTGTACTGAGACAGGAAGGTCCCAAATTTGCTTCAGCAACAGAGCCAAAGGTCAAACAGGCTCCTATCAACTGGCAAATGCCAGAACTGTGACCCTGAGGTCAGCAGGTGCTTGGGCCCCCTGGCGGGCACTGCCAGGAGTTATTTTAACCCTGTGCTGGCTTCCCCAGCCATCGACTAACTCCCCAGACGGAGTAGCAAGCAGAAGGAAACACGGCAGGGAGGGGGCAGTGGAAGACTGACATTTCTACTCAGTTCGGGTAGGCTGGTTCCCTCGATGGAGAACACACCCTTCTTTCTTCAGTTTCAAGTCCCTCTCGGTATCAAGTGAGCTCCCCACGCCGCACCAGGCTCTGCACGAGAGCTTGAGCTGGCCAGCCAACCGGGGGCAGCCCAACGACCTGCCCCTCAGGAAGCCTGTGCAGCAAGGCCGGCAGAGTTGGTAAATGACAGAGGGGCCTTCCCACCACAAGTCTCAGGGAGGGGCAAGAGTGCTCTTGCCTAGAGGAAAAGAGTCTGTTACATCAATGGAATTCTGTATACAGGTGGAAGATCAATCATTATCAAAATACGCACACTAGCTATACAACTTTTCCCACGGCCATAATTTATTATCTCACCACAAGGCACAATACACAGAGCTTTGAGGGTCCAATACAGTCATCGTGACAAAACGCACCACAGCCCTGACACATGATCATGGCTTTCAGGCTGCACGCACACTGCAGCGAGATGCTCTCCACCGTGCTGTGGTCGGTGAACATCTGCAGGGAAAGGGATGCACTGTGGCTCGCACCAAAGTTTGCTTTGTGGCTCAGCTGCACCACACTTCCAGCAAGGCCTTTGGGAAAGGTGGGAGAGCTCGAGGAATAATTAAAGCTGGTGGAACTCAGCTGGAGTTTGGAAAGCTTCCCGTAAAATGCCTGCTTGATATTGAGTTGGGAGGGGATGGAGGAAGGCTCCAGAGGCTGACCAGGCCCTTTCCCAGGCTCTCGGGGTAATTTCCAGAAGGGCAGGTCAAGGACAAAGGGCATCCCTTGCAAGTGATCCACCAGCTCCCGAGGACCAGGCCCAGCTGCATTTCTGTTCTCCGCATTTGCCTTGAGAGGCCCCTCCCCCAAAGCCTTCTCGTTCCTGACGCTGCCCACTGAGGCAGGCGGCGGCTTCGGAGCCCAGTCTTCCCTGGCAGCCTGTGCCCCACTAGACAAGGAGTTTTTACTCGGCCCCAACTTCCTACTGGGAAAACCAGGAGGGGCATCAGCAGGCAGCAGCGTTGGCTCCACGGGTCTGGGGTGCTGAAGGGCCGCAGCCTCACTCCCAGGGCCAAAAAGCTTCTTGCCCTGGCCGCCAGCACCATTCTGATTACCCTGGGCCTGACCTGTCTGATCGGGATCCGAGATCACGTTTGGAGATGAGAAACAAGGGACTCTCGAGGTAGTGAGATTTCCTGGGCTTGTGCCTGAGGCAGCATTTGAATTACTGCACTGGGACAGGTCACGGGCTTGCTTCCGATCTTCCAAACCAACGGGAGAGAACCGCTCTTTGGAATCCACATCTTCCACCCTCCCAGGGGTAGCCATCAACTCTGTCACTGGGGACAGGGAGCCTGAACTTGGGGCTGCCTTGGAAATCTTCTGGGGCGCTCCAGTGCCCGCTTCACAGATCTCAGGTAGAAGAGGCTCCTTTGAAGCTCTTAGAGAATGGAGGCTGCTCTTGCTACCTGCACAGCTGTTTAGCAAAGGATCCTGCAAAGATCCCACTCCCAGGGAGCCGCCATGGCCCTGCTCTTTCATAAGCAGGAGTCGTGGGGATTCAGGCCGGCTACTGCCTTGGGCGGGAGGAAGAACCTTCTCTAAGGGTAAGTGACCCTGCAGCAACTGCATCACCAGTGGGTTAGTGGCCTCCACTGAGGACCCAGGTCTACTCAGCAACATGGGCAACGTGGGCCTCGACAGGTACTCAGTACTGGCCAAGAGCAGGGAATCTGGAATCTTTTGGGGGGCTGCACATACACGAGACACCCAGCTCTGAGGAGTCGCCATGCTGTCTGTCCTCGTAACCAGACTCCAGTCACCATTCACCTCGGAGAGTGAGGCAAAGCGGTTCCAATCGTGTTTCTCATCTGCGTCCACCAAGGCTCTCTTCACCACTGTGGCCTCACTGGGGTCAGCCTCGCTGCTGTCCTCAGAGAGATGGCCTTCAAAGTCAGAGGCTGTGTCTGTGGACTCGCCGTGAGGACTTAGTGCTTCGGAGTCTCCATTGATTTTCAAGTTCTCACCTTCCACCGGTTTGCGGGGGCCACCAGCACTGTCAGCGCACCCTTGCAACGGCACTGTCCAGAGCAGAGGGAAGCGGTCCAGGGGAACGAGCCCCTCCTCAGTCGTCAACACTCCAGGTGATGCAGGAATGAGGGGGGCAGCTTTCTCCCACTCTTCCACGGCCTGGGGCTCAAGAGCCGGGGCGGGTCCTCTGGAGTCCAGGTCAGGCTGTCCTATCGCCTCATCATCTGACAGACGGGGCACCCAAGGAGCAGCACCATCAGAGATGAGGGCCTCAGGTGTCAAGTTTTCTTGTCTAGTAGTACTTTCCCTTGTGGGCAAGCATGAATCACCAAGTCCTGATTCATTATCACATTGTCTGTCCTGCAGGCAATCAGCCAAAGACAATTCAGTGGTGGAACTGGGAGTCACATTCACAGGATCCTTCATGCTGGGGTCACAGTCATGGACTAGGGCCTGGCCAGGTCCTCCTTCCAGTACGACACCCCCCACCAGACACTGCACAGGACTATTCTCTGGGGTGAGAGAGGGTTCTCGATCCTCATGACCACCTTGCCTCAAAGTGGTACCAGACTCACGTTCAGTTCTAACATCTAGATGCACCCTGGGCTGCTCAACTAATGTCTCCGGTACCAAGGTTTGGGAGGACAGCGGGGGTAGAGCCTGGCACGGCTGGTCCCCGGTGGGAGCAATGGGGAGTTGGGAAGCATCTTCCAGCCCACTTGTGAGGACATCTGGAACTCTCTGCAGGGGGCAGCTCTCCTCCTTTCTGAGGGCAAGCAGGCCCTCCCTCCTGGCTCTGGCCATGGCAGCCCCAGCCGGGGTGTGCTCTCCGTTTAGAGGACAAGGCGGCAGTAGTTGTGTTCGCTGTAGATCTGCCGCACACTCTCCAGGGGTGCTCGGGGCTCCGCTGGACTCAGGGTGGCCACGGGCCTCACCACCATCACCATTGCCGCCGCCTCTGCCACCTCCCTCATCGGTGGCCCCGCCGCCACCTCCACCCGGGCCACCCCCCCCTCCGATGGCAGTGGTGGCCGCCTCTCGATGACAGTGGTGGCCTCTCGCCCCTCGGACTTGCAAAGCACGGGCTTTAATGTCTGCGAGGGTCCTGGCACCAGTCCAGCCCCGGCAGGAGGACTCCGTGATGGGGACGATGCGGGGGCATATCTGGTAAGTGGGCTGACCTTTAACCACCCAGGGTGGTTTGATACGTGAAAGTTGAATCTGCAAGAGAAGAATTGGAAGACAGTTTTAATTGCCTGGGTGAGCTGACCTAGGAACTGTCAGGCTAAAACTGAGATGCTAGTAGCTTAGGGGTCATGGCTTAAAAAAATCAAATAATTTTCTTTACACATGAAATAATGGTGGTAAAATGGCTATCCGTGACACCGCCCCATTCTGAGAAGATTCTGCTCCAGGGCTGTTGTATGCCATGCTTCTAAATTTAATTTCTGGGGGCACCGAGTGAGTCACTGCACAAAGAATCTAACACCACCTAACAAAAGATTTAAAAACCCCCAAAGGATTCTGACCTCCAGAGAGAACTTCAACAGAGCAACAAAGAAGGGAGGAAGAAAAGAGCCTTATCCCCCTGACTACCAGCCAGCCTCAAGAATGGTTCTCTGGCAGAGGACTACACACGCTCGTGTAATTAACACAAGGGCCCAGAGCCTTCCGTCTCTACAAAGGGCTTCTGCACATCCCCTGGCCCTCGAAGGGAATATGGCTCCAGGACAGCCAGGAAGCAAATGGCCTCCTACCCGGATGGGCGGGACTTTAGGCTCCTCTTTGGTGGGCTGTGGCTTCTCGGTGTGAACACTTTCAATTGTGTTACGAAAGGACTGACGGTCTTCAAGCCGGGGCTTCTTTTCGGGAAAGGACGCAGAAGCCGCCTGCTCAAAGGACTTCCTCTTCTGATCCTTGGGCTCCTGAGCCACTGTCTCCTGGGGCAAGCTGGGAAGCCTGTCTGGAGAGGCGGAGGCACGTGCCAGGTCGCCTGGATCAGTCTGGGTCCGGGAAGCCACAGGCTGGGTCAGGAATTCGGGATTCTCGGGGTCGGGTGCTGCGGACGCTATGCCGGGCAGATGGGGGCTGCCTGCCTCCACCGAGTCGCTCTTAGCCTCCCCGTCCTCGTAGTGGGGGATGTCTGGTGCCATAGACTGTGTATCTTTGGCAACTGCTGCTTGCTCTGGCTCCTGCTTTTTGTAAAGATTCCTTCTGGCTCTGGTTCGGAGATCCGGCCGAGAGCGTTTCTTGAAGTGGCCGTCCCGCTGCCGGGTGGCTGGGCCGCGCTGTGGCCGCGCTGATTCTCCAGGGACACGCAAGCCACTCTTGATCTCAGCCTCCTCACGGCTCACATCCTGATGTAATGACTCTTCTTTGGTCAAACCCAATCTGCAAGCCAAATTCACACCATCAGTTACAGGGCAGAGAGAACATGCCTATTTTATTCTAGAGGTTAGATATTTCAGAACAAAATAAATCTGCGTGGTACACAACACCAACCATGGAAAAATGGCTTTCCTAAGAATGGCGTTGAGCTAACTGAGCCCACCAAGCCGCGGAGGTCACCCTGTCCTCGGGCCACACACTGGGGCACACGACTAAGAGAGTACTTGCTTCTCTGGCCCAAGCCCGGACCAGGACTCACGGCGCCAAGGGCCTTACTTCTGTCCGTAGTAGTCTTCAAAGAACCTCTCCTTCCACTGCTCCACTTTCTTCTCCTTCTCCATTTCCTGTCGGATCCTGACTTGCATCTCATGAGTGAATTCGCCTAAAGAGAAAGCAAGCTTTTTGCGTGTGTGCACTCAGGATATTAACGTCTATCCTATGGAAAAGCAAATCTTGCAATTCCACCACATCTGGACTTTTCAAAATACACATGACTTTGGTTTAGGTGTGGAGATCGGTTTTTAACCCTATCTTCTTCATGCCGGTTTCTGCCTCCTCCAAAGCCACATCATGCTCTCACTCATGATCGAACTAACATGTCTATTACGAGGGAAAATCTATTCTTCCCACAGATAATCAGTCATTCAACAGCAAAGCAACACATGGATCAAAAAAGCAAAACAGAAACAAATAAACAAAAGAACGATTCTTACTCCTTGTGCAGAAGAAAGTTAACAGGGCAGGCCTGACTGCTTATCTCTGGAAAAGGCCGGCTTACAAAGCTGGCCCTTGGCTGACATCTGGGAGATTGGATTTCAGGAGGGTTCCCACCCCCGTTCACCAACATGAATGGCTCACTGTGCCTAAACTATTTATGCAAACAAGATAGTTTACGGCCAGCACCTGCTCTCCTTTAGGGAATCTGGAATTTGGTTATGTGCCAGGCAGAGGCTTCCTACATGATCAGCGAGTAAAAAAACAAAATAAAACAAAACCTAGGAACCAAGTCTCTAACAAGCTTCCCTAGCAGATCACATTCTACACGTGCCGTCAACAACTCGCCGCTGGGAGAAGTGAGCACACCCTGTGTGACTCCCTGAGCAGCGGATGCGGCAAGCTCGCGCCTGTTTTCCCTGGATTTCACTACAGGCCTCTCTTCCTTTTGCCGACTTTGCTCTGTAATCCCTCGTTGTGGTACATCAGAGCCACGAGTACAACTAGATGCGAAGTCCCGTGAGTCCTGAGTGTGACTCCATGCAGAGTCCTAGGAGTCCTCCTAGCGAGTCCGCAAACCCGGAGGGAGGCTCCGGGACCTCCCAGCACACTCTCTGGTAGCTTTGCCATAAAATTAAATCAAGAGAAGCTGACAATCACTTCAAGTGGCAATGTCCAAAAAGAGCAGCTGGTAGAGTTCAACGCATAGGTCAAGGCCACGGTGCACTTTCCTCCACCCATTTAGACAACGCCAGGACTATTAGAAAGACAGGAGTTGAAAGTGTTTAATGACGACAAGGTGACGGAGGTGGATATATACACACAACATGGCAAAAGCCCAAACCCTCCATACCTTCCTTAAAGCTATAGAGCACATTAACGCCCATCACGTTCATTAGTATTGTGAGAAAAGTCTACCTTGTACTAAATACCCCCTTGAAGAAAAAGAAGAGATGGGTGAAAAATCAACAGCTGGGTTTTAAATACCAAGGCCAAGTGACACCACACATGGCAGGCGCCTCTCAAGCCGTCGGAGAATGTCTACTCACCGTCAGCGAGGCGCTCCCGCCAGCTCTGAGCCGCATGAGTGAAGAACTCGTTATTCAGGGCGCTGCTGCTGAGCCGCAGTAGGCCATCTGTGCCCACCTAGAGGGACCGAGGGGAAAGGCAAAATACAGAAACTCACAGAGAGAACAGAGACCAGCCCTGAGAGAAGCAAAGAGGAGGCCACCCCTCTGCACCTGTCTGTCCACTTCTGGCAGGAGGAAGAGGAGCTGCTGTTGGAAGTGGGCCGGCAGGGCATGGAAGGTCCGAGAGTTTATCAGGGCCCGGAGGTTGGTGTTGACAAGAATAGACCCAGGCGTCTCAAAATCTATCTCTTCCCCTCTGTTGCGCTTCATCTGACCTGTGATTGTAAAGCAGCAAGAAGCAAGATACAGATTTGCAACTTTTCAAAGCAAAAAGACAAATGTCAACTGAGGGAAAAAGTTTAATGGCAGCACCCAAACTACGCGGAACTGATCTGCACACACATCCGGGCCGCCCTAACGTGCTCGTCACAAGTGCTCTGCCCAGGTTACTGATGCTGCCAGCAAACCTAAGAGGGCGCCTGGGCTGGCGTCCTCTCCGACAAGACTCTGCCGTGCTGGGACGCAGGCTGAAAGGGACACTCTTCTCAGAGAAGCAGGCAGGGGCAGGTTGTGAGCTTCCCTCCAGGGCTGGAGAACAGGCTCCACAAAACCAAGTGGAGACACGATGGCAGTTGTCTAAAAGCGAATCTACAGACGCCTTCCCTCGACGGGATAGGGAGAGGTGATCTCCACACAGAAAGGTACTAAGGGCTGTTTAAAGCCGCTGCGCTGTCTATCTCTCACAGAAGCGTCAGCAAATGTCACTTTTATTTGAAAAAATCACTAAGAACAGAGACCCATGAGACCTTAAGGTTAAGCACTGCAGAGGAGCTGGAAAGGCAGCAAGACAGCGAAGCCAGTTCCCTCTTGGGCAATGGTTTCTTCTGATTTTCAGAAGCCAAAGCTAGTCTTCTTAATGGTTTCAGGCGGCCTACCTACAAATACCAGCATGTGGGCTTTGAGAAATAAGTCCTGAAATGGCAAACAGCATACTGGCCTTGCAAACAGCCCTACTGAGGGGTGGGAGGAGCATGCTACCGAATCTGTTTGCAACTCCACATTCAACACAGGCCTCCTTCCGCTCAACATTCTGACTAGGCTACAAAAAAGGGGGCCTGACCGCAACTCTGGACGTTGAGAACAAACATGACAGGATGCTACCCAAGAAAGAAAAATAGATGCTGGGATTCCTCCTGAGAAGCTCAGAAGCCATTTTCACTCACTCAAACACTTGCTAAGCAGCTCCAAGGCAGGCACGGGCCACGCCCCTACAGGGACATACAAGAAATGACGTGGCGTCCTCTCTGCCCACAGGAGTTCTCTCTGGTCTAGCAGAGATCTACATGTGCAATAACCGAAATACGAGGATAAAAATTAAAAAATAGAGGTCCACCCAAGAAATGAAACTGAACTGGTGAAGGAAGTGGAACAGAAGATGTCCTCTCCTTACTAGGCCTGCAGGGGCCCCCTTTACAGGCAGAGAAACGAGTGCCGAGCCACTCACCTGTGGCCGGCTTCCGGAAGCCTCTCAGGAGCGGGGCAGGGTCCCGGGCGACCTCGGCCTGGCCACGAGTAGCAGCGCTGCCCAGGGCCAGAGAGCCGCTGCTGCTGCTGGACGGGCTGCCGCTCTCGCCATCGGCGTGGCGGCCCGAGAACCCTGAAGGCACAGCATTCCACTGGTCATAAGCATCACCCGCCGCGCCCAGGGCTCTCAGCCAAGCTTACTTCTCCCAGCTCTCCCTGAGACACTGCCAGCAATAGCGTGTGCGTCCGTGGCCCGACCATGGGCTGTCAAGATCCACCTCATGGTCTGGCTTTATGGTATCACAAAAGAATGCCAAACCACCATCTTCATTTGCACAGCACTGCACCTTTACCAAGCACCTGCACACTCCTTCATCGGACCCTCAGGACGCCTTGCAAGGCCAAGGGCGGTGTGCACAGCAGAGCTCAGCACCGGAACCTAGCTCGAGCCTCACCACCACAGTGTGCTGCCCACGAGGAGGGCCTCCCGCCTCAACGGGCACCACAGCACCTAGGTCAGACACCGCTGCCAGACGGAGGCAGGCCCCCAAACCTGAGGAAGGCGCATCACGTCACGAGGCGGCACATACCTGATGCAGGTTCCACGTGGGCCCCGTTTACCTTCAGAGGAGTCAGGACGACTCGAGGTAGCATCACCCCAGTCTTTTTCTTCTGCTTGTTTGCCTGCATTCCCGAGGGGTTACAAAAGGAGCCTGAGTCACCTGCCGGGCCACAAGAGTGGTCCCTCTCCACCACATCTCTACCCACCATCTTGTAAAACAGAGTTCACATAATCAACCAGCTTGGACGTGCCACGGCGGAAGCAGCACAGACTCGCGCTACTGCAGGGGCCAGCCCTGTGCCAAGTACCACCCCAAGCTGAGTGCACTGTATTGTTACCCTGTTTACAGATTCAGAATTTGCCCAAGGTCCCAAAGCTAGCGAGCAGCAGGGCCGTAATTCCGAGTGCTGACACCCAGGCTCCTTCGCTCCCCACTCTGCCCTATACTTCCCCGTCCCAGATACCCCTGTGCTTGTCAGAAGGAGGAGGCGAACTCTGTGTCTGTGGTATTGAAGAAAAACAGACCACTCTGCTCTCAGATCCACAGCCCACTTCTCCCTGTACTAACAGGTGGAGACCAAACTGATTTGCTCCACTCTCCCTACACCCACACAGCTAACTGCAGAGGAAGAGTCCTAGCTCGTGCCTGGCCCCAACCAGCCCCAGCCCAGCCACCAACCCTCCTCCCTACCTGTGAGGAAGCTCTGTAGCTGTCCCTGGGATTGGAAAGAGGCCGGCTCTGAGATTCTGCAGAACAGGATGCATTCGAAGACGTTTCATCAAGAGAAACTGGAAGAGGGGGAAACGAAGGTCAGTCTCTAGCAAGCTGCCTGCGGCTCTCGGCACATCCCATGTAGGGTACTTACCATCATTTTCCCCACTCACAGTGCTGGCCTCGTTAGACCCACAGCTCTCCGCGTCGGCTGTGTCCTCTGGCTCCTCTCCCTCCACTGCAGCCGGACTGCGAGACCACTGCAGGGCGTCCTTCTGTGACAGCAAGGCACAACTCAGGTGAGCAAAACCCGACAGATGCTACGGGCACAGCAGTCACTCCTAAGTGCGCACTGCTTTTGGAGAAGAGAGATTTTGAATACTGATAAGTTCCTATCCCGTTCTAGCTGATCTCTTTCTCTGCAAGTTCTTTTCATGTGTGTCATGAAAGTTAGATATAATTTCACATTCACTTACTCATTAAACATTTATGGGGTGCCTCTTATTAAGCCATACCATGCTAGTTCCGGGGGGGGGGGCAAGGGTTGTAAAAAATCAAACTTACTGCAATACAAAGCACAGCAACAGAGGTACAGAGAGAGCTGCGGCAGTCCGGAAGAGGGACACCTAGCTCAGTGAGCTGGAGGAAAGAGGGCACGGAGGTAAGGCCTGCAGGGAGATGTGTTGCTGAAGCTGAGTTTTAAAGCCAGCAGGTGGATGGCTTGGCAACAGGAGACAGGAGGGAGTTCTAGACAGAGGGATGAACAAATGTGGAAGAACATCCCAAACGCACAGAAACCACAGATTTCACCAAGAAGCCGGAGGGACTGGGTGCATAAGCTCAAGAGCGAGCCGCCAGGTACATGATGAGGCGCAGTGCGGAGGGACTACAATTCGGATTCCCTGCGGGTCTCTGCAGGGCACTGAGAGGGACATGGTGTGAGCACTAGGAATTTCATTCTGGCAATGATGGGAAGTCTGGAGGCAGAGAGAGGACTTGGGACTGCGGTGAGGCCCAGGGAAAGTGCCAGTGACCTAAACCGTGAGTCCAAGGAACGCAGGCCAGAGGGCAGGAGGGCTCCACTCCCCATTTCTTCTCCTAATGGACGCTCCTTCGAACGGACTCTGTGGCCGAGTCTGAGTTCAACTCCACCCACAATCCACAGAACAGCAGAGAACACCAAGGGGCCACCGTCCACCTCACAATTAGGAAGAACTCTGAGTGAACTCTGGGGGCCTGGGAGAGAGGGAGCTGAGATAAATCAGGATGACGAGGTCTTCTTCTTTGAATAAAGTGTGTGAAGAAAAGTAGATAAAGTACACCAGAAATTTATAAAAGAAATCTAAAAATTTCTAACTCCTCAATTTCATGGGTCCCTCAATCTCTTATATTGTCTTCATCAATTTATTTTCATTACTTTAAGCCAAAATCATGCTGCCTTAAATTAATAAAGAAGAGAAAATGGCATTTTAGATCTTTCTTTCTTTTCCTGGCAGCTCTAAATGTTCCTCAGAATCAAAAGCTAAAGAATATTTTTAGTTTTAATCTTGGAATTACGCTTAGTGGCTACCATGTGCATAAAACGATGCCCCAAACTTGTTCTCCAAGTCTCACGAGCAAACCAAGATAAAATCCTCATTAATACATCATGAGGTCTGTTCCAAGGGAAAACCGACCCCAGAACTCCGGCTCTGGAGAGTGGGAAGGAATCATGCCTACACTGTTGGTGAGAGGGAAAATGGCAGCAAAGGCTCATGTGCTACCAGTGGGAGAGTAAGCTGTAAATGAAAATCTAAAATCCTCTTAACCCAACACTTCCATTTCTAAGACTACACAGGACATGAAAAGCAGGAGTCTTTAAAAAAAGAAAAAGTCAACCAATTAAACTCCATTCAAATTAAGATCCTCTATTCCACAAAAGACACCATTAATGAAGTAAAAAGGGCAAGCTATATACAGAGTTGGAGAAGACATAACCAATAATGAACTTGTATCTAGACTATATAAATCAATAAGAAAAAAGAACCCAGGAGAAGAACAGGCAAAAGATGGAAATTAAAGAAAGTACTACACCAAACAGGTTATCCAAACGGACAACATCCACACATAAACCACTTTAACCTCACTAACAATAAGGAAGACACATTATAATGCAAATTAAGCCACAATGAGATACCAGCACATTCATAAGAATGGCTAAAATTCAAGTTTAATCATATGAAGGAGTGCTAATGAGGATGAGGGACAGGTACACTGAAAACTGATCCAACCATCTGAGAATAGTTCAGCATTATCTGGCACAGTTGAAGGTAAAAAACATCCTACAACACAGCAATGTCAGTCCTACATGTGATTCCCTAGAGAAATACATATGTATGCATACACACACACACACACACACACACACACACACACCATGAAGCAGATCCAGTGTTCACACACACACACACACACACACACACACACACACACACACACACACACACCCCCCCAGGAAGCAGATCCAGTGTTCACGGCAGCAACATTTGTAACCTGGGCTATCAACAACCAAAGGGTCCCTCATCAGTAGAATCAAAACATGGTAGTATACAATGAGAAATGAATGACCTACAGCCACTACAACAATATGGATGAATTTTAAAAACAAAATGCTGAATGAAAGAAGCCAGTCACAAAAGAATGCATATGGTAATGACTCCATTTGAAGAAGTTCAAAAACAGGTAAAAATAAACTACACTGTTGGGGATGCAAACACAGGTGGAAAGCAATAAAAAGCAAGAGCAGAACTTCTAAAAAGGCTAGCAGCTACCTCTGAGGGGAAGAAGGGAGCTCTGAGTGGGAAAGGGTACTGGGGGCTGCTGGCCACACTCGATGTCTTGATCTGAGTGGCAGTTACAAGGATGTTTACTTTACAACATTCATTAAGCTGAACATTTATGTTGTAAGTGATTTACTCATATTTCTACAATAAATTTTTAAAACAAAAAATAATTCCAGTATTTCCATCAAGAAACACTACCATAGTCATTTGAAATAAAGCTGCAGGATATTTAATGACAAAAAATGATGATATAGCAAGGAAGTTAAGCAAATTCATATGGTATGATTCCATCACCTGCTTTAAAAAAAATATTGTGTGAATGTGTGTGCATCAACAGAAGCCAGGAATGGTATTCCTGACATATGTTAGCCATCGCCACCTCTAGGTGGCAGAGTTGTAAGGCCTTTCTTTTTGACATGAAGTATTTTCTACAATTAACATATTGGTTTTTGTGATGAAGAATAACATTAAAAAAGAAAAATTATAATGCTAAATGCTTCTTTGACAAGTAAGTCACTAAAAGCTAATTTCCTTTCCTTAGGTTCCAGAGTCTAGAGGAACCTAGTGTTGATTACAAATCTCATTAATTAAACAGAAATACTGCCCATTTGTTTGCAATTCAAACTACCATCCAAAGTTTCTAAAGCCATATATTTTCTGTAAAATGCAAACAGAACTTTTAAGAAAATGAAAGATTAGCAATTCTAATTCTGCCTTTTTAAAGATTCTTAATCTTTCCAGTTTGTAAACTCTACACATTTGACATCAAAATTTTCCAAACATTAACTGTAGATATTGGACAAAAATGAAATGGGCTACTGAGAATTAATAGCATCAGATAATGGGCCTTAGGACTCAGGACTTGTCTTATTTCTTTGCAAGGATATTTTCTATTAAGAAACTTATTTTTAAAAATTAACAGGTAATAAGTGATCCTTCCCTGAAACCTGAATACTAAAAATGTTACGAAGGGGGGGCACCTAGGTGGCTCTGTCAGTTAAGTGTCTGTTGATTTTGGCTCAGGCCATGATCTTAAGGTTCATCAGATCGAGTCCCATGTCAGGCTCTGTGCTGACAATGAGAAGCCTGCTTGGGATTCTCTTTCTCCCTCCCTCTCTCCCTCCCTCTCCCGCGTGTGAACGCAGGTGCTCTCTCTCTCAAAATAAACATTTAAAAACAAAAAATGTTATGAAGGGGCACCTGGGTGGCTCAGTCGGTTAAGCACTCAACTTCAGCTCAGGTCATGATACCACAGTTCATGAGTCTGAGTCCCTGTCGTGCTGTGCTGACATCTCAGAGCCTGGAACCTGCTTCTGATTGTGTCTCCCTCTCTCTTTGCCCTCCCCCACTCATACTCGGTCTCTCTCACAAAAATAAACAAACATTAAAAAGTTAAAAAAAAAAAAAAAGATTTCTCTCCCTCCCCCTTCTTCCCCATTCTCTCTTGAAAAAAAAATGTTATGAAAGACAATATTGGGGTATTTAAATGTGACTGCACAGTGTATATAGTAAGGCTACAGTAATGTTACATTTTCTGAGTGTGATAATTGCACTGCATTTTAATATATGGAAATGCCCTTGGATCAATGTACATACACCTGTGTGTCCTTTCTCTTACTTTTTAAAATGAGGTATAATTTACACAGAGTAAAACACACAGATCTTATGTATACTATCTGATGAGTTTGACAAATGCATTATCAAGATACAGAACATGTCCAACATGCCGCTTTCGAGTCAACCCAGACTCTACATTGCCCCCCTCCACCCCACTGAGACCATTTATTACCCTTATTTCTATCACCAAAAATTACTTTTGCTTGTTTGTGGTCTTCATGGAAATAGAATCATATGGTATATATTCTTTTGTGCCTGGCTTCTTTTGCTCAGTCTAATGTTGATGAAATCCATCCGTGCTGCCAGGGGCATCAGGTCACTGTTCCTCATCACCGAGTAGTGGTCATATGCACGCATGTGTTCACCTCTTCTCCCGTCAAAGGACATCTGCATTATTTGCAGATTTGGGCAATTATTAATAAAGCTACTATGAACACATTCTTGCAAACTCCTTTTCCTGGACAGGTTTTCATCTCTTATGAGTAAATCTTTAGGAACAGAATTGCTGGGTATGGGATGAAATGATTAAAAAGAAAAACAACTTCCAGACGTTTCCACAGATCCGCACTCCCGGCAGCACTGTATGGAGTTCCAGATTCTCCACATCTCACCATCTGGGCTGCCTATCCTCCCTCAGCCATGCCAGTGGGATGCAGTGAGGCCTCGCTCTCGTTTAAGTTTTTCATTTCTCTGACGACTAAAGACATCGAACACTTTTTATATGCTTATTATCCATCCTGGCAGCTTCCTTTTGTAAGTGTCTACTCCAGTCTTTTGTTCATTTCTACACTAAATTATTTGTCTTTTTATTATAATTGTCCGAACTCTGTCCAGATCCTTTTAAATATTGATCATGAGCATGTGTTACTTTTTACACACATTTTAAGCACTTTCATTTGGAAATAATTTCTTATGTACAGAAAAGCTGGAAGAGTAAAAACAGCACAAAGAATACTTGCCTATACTTTCCACCCATGTGCACCTCCTAATGCAAAAAAGGGTTTTTAAAACATGGAATGTATGAGAACACCTGGATGGCTCAGCTGGTTAAGGGTCCAACTCTTGATTTCAGCTCAGGTCATGATCTCCTGGCTCGTGAGATCAAGCCCCGAGTCAGGCTCTGCTAGAGCCTGCTTAAGATTCTCACTCTGTCCCTCCCCTGCTTACTCTCACTCCCTCTCAAAAGAATAAGCATAATAATAAACATAGTAAAATCATAGAAAGTGTATTAGCTTGGCAAGGCAACTGGAAAAGAGATTAATGGTGAAAATAATAAGTAAACCTAAATATTTTCCCATAAGTCAGATTTTTTAATTTTTTTTTTAAAGACTCTCTACCACCCACCATGGGGCTTGAACTTATAACCTCAAAATCAAGAGTTGCATGCTCCACCAAGTGAGTCAGACAGGCAACCCAAGTCAGAGAGCTTAAAAAAATAAAAGGCACTGTGAATATAACAAGCCCCAAACATCAATAAATTAGAATGCTAAAATTTAAACTGATGACGTTTTATGGTGCCTGTCTGGCTCAGTCGGAAAAACAATGCAACACAATCACATTGGGTATAGAGATTGCTTTAAAAAAAAAAAAAAAAACTGATGAAGTTTTAACTGTCCAACATTAGGTTCTCAACTGGAAAAAAATATATACAAATCTCAGGTATGCCTTTTCTTTCTTTGTGGAAATGCTAAACATCTCCTGAGCTAGAAATGAGTATGGTTTCTTAGGGAAGGCTGATCTGAGTGAGAGCTGCTTCATATAAACTATTAAAAACTAAGAGCATGCCAACCACTCAGCAGTATACTACAATTCCTAATAATACTTAAAAAAAAGATTATAAGAGACAAAATGTTCTCATTTCTGGACAGTATAATTATCTACACTGAACAGCCAAGAGATTCAGACCAGTAAGAAATTCAGCCAGGTTGTTAAGATTCAAGATCAGATTAAAAACTCCAGTGATTCCAACATCAGTGATAATATCACCAATTAGAAAATGGAATTTATAGGGGTGCCTGGGTGGCTTAGTCAGTTTAAGCATCTTACTCTTGGTTTTAGCTCAGGTCATGATCTTACAGTTGTGGGATCGAGCCCCACATCAGGCTCTACACTGTCAGCGTAAAGCCTGCTTTGGATTCTCTCTCTCTGCCCCTCCCCTATGTTCTCTGTCTCAAAAATAAACTTAAAAATTTTATGTAAAACATGTACTTTATAAGAACAAAGAATATAAGTTAGGGACAAATTTCACAAAAGAACTTTGTGAAATATAATCTTCTAATGAAGAAAACAAAACTTTATAGAGAAAGGTTTCAAAAATGGATAGGGCTCCTGGTGGCTCAGTTGGTTAAGGGTCCAACTTTGGCTCAGGTCATGATCTCATAGTTCATGAGTTTGAGTCCTGTGTCGGGCTCGCTGCTGTCACTTTGGAGCCTGCTTCAGATCCTCTGCCCCCCTTTCTCTACCCTTCCCCTGTTCATGCTCTCTCTCTTAACAATAAATATTTTTAAAATGGAGAGCCACATCATCTTCTATATTAAGAAAACTCAACATTGTAAAGATGTCAATTCCCCCCAAATTGATTTGTAGATTCAACAAAATTCCAATTAAACATAATTTTTCTTGACTCTACAGTCAGCCCACTTTAGATCCTCTGTCCCCCTCTCTGCCCCTCTCCGCTTGCGCTCTCTTAAAAATAAACATTAAAAAGTAAAGTTTTACTAAATTTAACCAGCAGTTCTGAAAACTCAAATGATTTAATCAGAATTTGTAAATACCACATAAAAACTATTAATGTATATGGAAAGTTTATAGATCCAAAGGTAAAATTTAACTTTAGACATGGGGGCTAAAATGGTCCATTAATGATGCTTTAATTTTGTTATATGAATCCTAAAGTAGAACTGAAGCATGCATGAAACTGCATGCGTGCCTGAGAAAAGGCTTCATTTTTTAAAATACTTCACGTAAAAAAGTTCTATTGAATTTGAAATCCATTTGCATTATCACAAGCAATTTCAATTTTATAGCTGTCAAAGAAAGAAAAGAGGTGTTATTTTAAAAATGAACACTCTTGGAACACAGTTTAAAGAGAAAAAAACCGAGTTCTTCTTAAAGACAAAAAAAAAGTTTCCATCAACGAGAAATAAATTCTCATCTATGATTTGCCACCCACTACTGCAAAGTTTCCAGTTGATGGGGACGTGACCACAGACCCATGACCCCTCCCCAGAAACCGTTAGATCTAGACAGGTCTTAGAAATCAGGATTTCTTGAATTGTGGGGTAGTAATATAGTGCATATAGTTTTAATGTATCACATATTAAGACAATATTTTTTGAGGTAACATGTATGTTAGTACCAACTAAAATAAATAGCTTTGTCAGTCTGGATCAGAGTTTGGCTACCAAAGGAGTTTAAGACTGCTGAAGTTTATGCCAAATGTGTCCGGGAAAAAATTTTCCAGTTCTCAAAATATTTTCGATTTCAGAATTGTTAATAAGAATCGTGGACTGTAAAAAGAAAGCATGTTTCTCAGTACAGTTTTTGAAAATATGTGGAAGTTTTATAAGTCTACTTCTCATCATAGTTATAAATTAAAATATAAAGAAAATTAAATAAAATGTTTTCCTCAAAGCCTCAGAGAAAGGCTCCAAATCACCTCCATTTTACCCATTAAAATGTCAAGGTATGTAGTCCTCTAGAAGAACTCTCACACATTTGCACATGGAAGACTACAAAAGTAAGAAGGTTATTACTGCAGTGGTATTTGTAATAGTAAAACCATAAACATCTGTAACAGGGGACTGGATAAGTGACATTAGGTATGTTGGTACAACACACTATTAAACAGAAGTTGAAAGAAATAAAAATACACCTATGTAAACAAGCAGACCGCATTTTTAATGGATCCACATGGACAGGGAGGACACACATCAGTAACAGGGATTGCCACTGGGAAGGAACAAGGATCATGGGTCCTGGGTGGCAGGTGGAGGGATAGGGCTCCGTTCTGGCATGGAGGCATGGAAGTCAAGGTAATTTCCCACTTTCTCTGCACAAAGACCTGAGCTTCCATTTAAACCCGGCAAGAAAGAACACAATTCTCTGTACTCTCCTAAAGCCCCATTAAAATGACTATAAGGGAACAATAAAGGTATAAGTGGACAAGGGAAATGGGGAGGAAAAGGCAGCAGAAGAGAGATGTCAACAGAACTTTGGAAGAGAGACAGCAGGAAGACAGGAAGTAACTGACTCAGCAGGGAAAAGAAAACTGAAGTCTGAGGCTGCAGAGGGAAAAGGCAAAAAGCCACCAATTAGTACTGCAAAACCCCCAAGAGAGCAGTGATTAAAAAGTACCAGGAACCACTCACTCCACACAGAGGTGAGGCATAGGAATGAAAACTTGAGAATGAGCTGGAAGTCTGAACCAAAGTTGGGCAGCTCGGATCACCTCTCGGTCCCCAGTCAGGCAATATGCATCTCCAGCTTCAGAAGAAAATACGGAGATTTATATTCTGGTTGGATTCAACCATGGAGGGTCCAAGACAGAAGACCCCAGCTCAGGAGTCAGGCGGGGAAGTGAGGTGTCACACTCTAAATGGGAGCAGTAAGCCAAAGACCACACATAAAACAGTGGCCACATCAGCTCCCTCCCCCGCCTGGCTCCCAGGCTGTGGTAGCCCCGCAGCCCAGCTCAGCCTGCTCTCAGCTAGCTGGCAAGAGAGAAGATTTCTCTTCCTGGAAAAAGTGACCAACCTAAGAGAAAATATCTTCTGGTAGATAACTGGGGATTCCAAAAAAGCATCTAGGTCCTCACTCTCCATCCTAGCCAATAAATAGTATTTACAAGCAAAGAACTAACTGCCAGTCCTCTCACCATGCATGACCTATCAAGGGCCACCAGATAGTTAAGCACAACTGTCGGATGAAACATAGCAACCGAAAACAAACGGACTTGAAAGGAAGCGGAGATAATGAAGATTTCACACCAAATATTCTCAAAGAACCCAATAAATACAGAATGCTATTTTTTTAAATAAACATCAGAGAATGTGAGCAACCTGCTAGAAATATAAAATGATACAAAACAAAACCCCCAGCAACAACAAATAGGTTATTTCCCAAAGAACTGACTCAGAAGAAAAAATCATCAAGAAAGTCCCACATCAAGTAGAAGTTCCAAGAGAAAAGAGAAAAGACAGAAATATGAGAAGTGTTCAAAATGTTTAAAAGGCCTGAGTTTTCAGGTTTAATTAGGCAAAATGCCCTACACAATGAATGAAAAAAGATCCATTCCACAGTACTGCATCATGAAATTTCAGAAAGAGAATTGATAAAAAGATCCTAAAATCTTCCGTTCAGAGAGAACACATCAAATACAAAGGAATCAGAATGTCATTATGCTCTCAAGAGCCATTTTGGAGAAGGTAATATTTTCTAAAATTCTTTTTAAGTTTTATTCATTTAAGTAATCTTCACCTCTACACCCAACATGGGGCTCAAACCCATGTCCCCAAGATCAGGAGTCACATGCCCTTCTGACTGAGCCAGCCAGGCACCCCTCTTCTAAAATTCTTAGGTCAAAACATTAATCCTATATGGAATAAAAGACATGTAAGATTTCAAATACTTTACCTCCTATGCACCTGTTCTCAGGAAGTAACTGCAGAATCTATATTACACAAATAAGTGAATAACAATAAATAAACCAAACTAAATCATAACAAAAATGATACATGCACAAGATCTAGAAAATATATAGAATATACGACAGAATACAGGTGAAAAGGATTTCCAAGCTGAGGATGAAGGGAAAGCCCAGGTAAACAGCTGTGTGTATGTCAAGGTAACCAACTTATCCAATTTGCCTAGGACTTCCCCACTTTCAGTACTAACCGTCCTGTGCCCCAGGAACTTTCTCAGGGCAACTGGCGCCCCTACAAACACACCAGCAATAGGAGAAAGAACAGCTCCAGGACTAACCTTCAGTAGAAGACTGAAGGGGCACCTGGATGGCAGTCGAATCCAACTCTTGATTTTAGCTCAGGTCGTGATCTCACAACTTTGGGATTGAGCCCTAAATTGGGACCTGTGTTGACAGTGCAGAGTCTGCTTGGGATTCTCTTTCTCCCTCTCTGCCCCCCCCCTTTTTCTCTCTCTCTCAAAACAAATAAACTTAAAAAACAAAAAAAGAAGGAAGACTGAAACTGATGTGTTTGACCATATCAAGAATTTTATAGCTGTTAAAAGCATTAACTTCATCTTTTATACTTGTAATCCATTTTAGATTTTATTCATCTTTATTACTTATTTGTAAGTATGTGAAACACAGCACGGTTGTAAAAGCCAATGCTATACAAAAGGTTAGACTCAGAGAATTAACACTACCCTCATCCCTCCTCTTCCCACTCCTCTCCCAAACTTTACCTAACAGGGGGTAGGTAGGAATGGAGTGCAATCAATCTCATTCGTTTCTGGTTTATTCCTCTTGTGTTTCTTTTCTGAACAAATGATAATATACACATCTATTTCCCCTTTATCATCAGACAAACATACTGCGTGCCACAGACAGTATTTTTTGTACTCTGTTTTTCACTTAACCATATATCCTGGAAATCACTCAATCACTTCATAATGTTTATTCTCTTCTCAGCTGCATTAAAGTTCATGATACAGATGTACCAAAATTTGTGCAAACATTCCCCCATGTACTGGCATTTAGGTGGCTTTTAAAATGTCTCAAATAGAAATACTACTATCTTGAATAACCTCATGACTCTGTACTTTTGTATTATTAAAGGTGCCTCTTCAGGGTAAATTCCTGAAGTAGAAATGCTGAATCAGAGGTTAAATGCAAATGTAATTTTGTTAACAGTGCCAAATTCCCCTAGAAAAAGTTTCATGGAGTTGTGTTCATAACAGCAATGTCTGAGTGCCTGTATTCCCAACAGCCTTGAAATGAGAATTATTGTGACACATATTAGCAGAAAACTTTACTTTAAAGTATTCCAAATGACTAACAGAACCACACTGAAGGAGGGCAGTGGTGGATCTGACCCAAGTAACTTTTGAACACACTATTTTAACTATGTACACTTGGGGTAAAGAACTAAATAAGTGCTAAACAAATAGTGAGCTCTCCTTTTAATAGATTTGCTTTTCACAGTGGAATGGGATAGCGATTCTGAAACCATTAAATGTATCTGACTTAAGCAAATGAGATAATAAAGGCAGGATTCTCACTGTTGGAGCAGCTAGCTACAAATATGGGAAAGGGTAACACTAGAATGAACCCTGCAGTAAGAGACTGGAATCAAAGGTATCAGTCTGAATCAAAATATGTGAAGACAGACAAATATAGAAAGAGACAGATGTGTACATGTACATCTGTACTTGACTATCTCCTGAGGACCCTGAGCTCCCTGGGAAAATGGCGGATACCTGAGCTGGGGCTGGAAATACAAGCTAATCCCACACACATGGCTACGCCAGAAAGCAAAGAAGTAAAAAGTGCTCAAAATGAGCGGGAAGGGAGAAGGATGCAAGGAGGACACAAAAGCCACACTGAAGGGAGTCCTGCTGGCCACTTCTGTACAATTTCTGCATTAAAGTTAATGACAGCAGGGGCTCCAGGGCGGCTCAATGGGTTAAGCATCCAACTTTGGCTCAGGTCATGATCTCCCAGTTCTTGAGTTTGAGCCCTGCATCAGGCTCTGTGCTGACAGCTCAGAGCCTGGACCTGCTTCAGATTCTATGTCACCCTCTCTTTCTGCCCCCTCTCCTGCTCACACTCTGTCTCTCTTAAAAATAAAATAAACATTAAAATTTTTAAAAATAAAATTAATGACACTAACATAACTCATTAATAAAATAAGAATCCATAAATTCATAATGAACAAATGAGAGAGAAAAGAGGCTCTTTCTTACTGTAAAAGGCCAATTAATAAATGTCAAATGAATGTTAAAAACACCACTTGAGGGGTGCCTGGATGGCTCAGTCGGATAAGTGTCTGACGTCACAGGATTCGTAGGATTGAGTCCCACATCAGGCTCTGCACTGACAGTGAAGAGCCTGCTTGAGATTCTCTCTCTCCCTCTCTCTCTGCTCCTCCCCAGCTTGCATGCACACGCATGCATTCTCTCTCAAAATAAATAAATATTGTTTTAAAATCACCATCTGACAACTACCAGAATCATAACTGTTTCAGGTAAGATTCATTCATCAGGGGATGCTAAAATTCAAGGTATCTCCTCACAAGATACTTATTATTTACAGTAGAGAAAATGGCAGACACCTCCTCAACCAAGTGACTGAAGTTATCATTATGAGAAATCAGACAAATAAAAATCACTTGTCTCCTGGGCGCCTGGGTGGCTCAGTCAGTTAAGTGACTTCGGCTCGGGTCATGATCTCATGGTTCGTGGGTTCGAGCCCTGCATCAGGTTCTGTGCTGACAGCTCAGAGACTGGAGCCTGTTTCAGATTCTGTCTCCCTCTCTCTCTCTCTGCCCTCCCCCATGTGTGCTCTGTCTCTGTCTCAAAAATAAACTATATAAAAAATTTTTGTATAAGAAATCATTTCTCTCCTAATACAATGCACTGAGAATGACATTATTTCTGAATTATTCCTGTCAAAAGCTTATTACTTGAATCTAATAATTAAAAAATATAAGACAAACCCAGACTTGGAAAGTGAATGACCTGTACTCTGAAAGAATACTAAGATCACAAAAGACAAAATTTATGGGAGCTTTTCCAGACTAAAGGAAATGAAAGAAACTTGACAAACAAATGCACCATCTGATCCAGGATTAGATGTATTCTCAACCAGAATTTCATAGTTAACATTAATAAAACAATAGGCAAAATTTATATGAAGTATGCAGATGAGCCAGCAAGCAATACCATATCAACATTAATTCTCTAACTCTGATCATTGCAATGTGGTTATGGAAGAATTTCCTTGTTTAGTAAGGGACGTTATGTCTGCAACTTACTCTGATACAGATAAAAAAAATATGTAGAGAATGACAAAGAAAATATGATGTGATAAAGTATATAAAATTAAGTATTTTAAAGAATCAACTGAATAAATTAATGAAAAAAATTAAAAATCACCTTCACTTGCAATAGCACCAAAATTAAAAAACACTTTAAAAAATTCAAAATTGAGGGGTGCCTGGGTGGCTCAGTTGGTTGAGCGTCCGGCTTCAGCTCAAGTCAAGATCCCACGGTTTGTGGGTTCGAGCCCCGAGTCGGGCTCTGTGCTGACACCTAGCTCAGAGCCTGGAGCCTGCTCTGGATTCTGTGTCTCCCTCTCTCTCTGACTCTCCCCTGCTCGAGCTATCTCTGTCTCTCAAAAATAAATTTAAAAACATTAAAAAAAATTTTTTTAATTAATAATTGAGGGGGGCCTGGGTGGCTCAGTCAGTTGGGCAGCTGACTTCAACTCAGGTCATGATCTTACAGTTCGTGGGTTTGAGCCCTGCATTGGGCTTTGTCCTGACAGCTCAGAGCCTTGAGCCTGCTTATGATTCTGTGTCTCCCTCTCTGACTGTCCCCACTCATGCTGTCTCTCTCGCTCTCAAAAATAAACAAAGGTTTAAAAAAAAAAAAAACTCAAAAAAATTCAAAATTGAGACAAGACCCCAAAGGAAACTATAAAACACTGCTTTAAAAAAAACAATCGAAGACTACCTAAATCAATGGATAGGTCATGGACTGGAAAAATATCAACATTAAAATGTTAATTTTCCACAAACTGATCCACAAATTCAACACAACTTCAATCAAAACCCAACAGGCATTGTTTTGGTAAAAACCAACAAGTTGATTTTAAAATATGCAGGAAAACTTAAAGGACCAGAAACAGTTAAAACAATCTTGAAAAAGAAAAGGTTAGAAGACTCATACTATTAACATTACCTGATTTCGTGACTTATTGAAATCACCCAATTGTGACACTGGTATGAAGATAATAGATGACTAGAACAGACTAGAATACCAAAACATATCTACATATATATGGTCAACTGATTTTTGACAAAGGCACCAAGGCTACTCAATGGGGAAAAGAAAGTCATTTCAATAAATAAGGCTGAAACAACTAAACAAACAAAATCACAAACCTGAACCACTACCTCAAATTACACTAAAAAATTTGGACTGGGGCTCTTGGTGGCTCAGTCGGTTGGGTGCCTGACTCTTGATACAGGTTCAGGTCATGATCTCAAAGTCATGAGATTGAGCCCCGCCCACACAGGACTCCATGCTGGGCGGGGAGCCTCCTTAAGATTTTCTCTCTGTCCCCTCCCCAACTCATGCCTTCTCTCTCAAAATAAATAAGCAAGCTTTAAGGGTTTTTTTTCTTAAGAGAGAGAGTGAGAGAGCGAGAGCAAGCACGAGCGCAAGGAGTGGAGGGGCAGAGAGAGAATCCCAAGCAGGCTCCATGCTATCAACACAGAGTGCGACGCAAGGCTCAAACTCCCTAACCATGAGTTCATGACCTGGGCCAAAATCAAGAGTCAGATGCTTAACTGACTGAGTCACTCAGGTGCCCCTAAATTTAAAAAAAAACTTTAAAAAATGAAATTAACTTAGATCACAGACCTAAATAAAGGAGTCAAAAATATAGTTTCTACGAACTGAGGGTCGAAGGGGAAGGGGTAGGGGGGAAAAGGTGATGGAGGAGGGCACTTGTGGGGAAGAGCACTGGGTGTTCTATGGAAACCAATTTGACAATAAACTGTTTTTAAAATATATATATATATATTATAAACTATATATATATAAATATATATAGTTTCTAGAAGGAATTAAAATATTTGTGTTACTGGAAAGATTTCTAAAAACATTAACTACATATTTCTTATGTGATAAAATAGACTTTCTCAAAATTGAAAACTTCTAATCACAAACACTTTAACAAAAAAGGAAGCTGAAAGACTAGAAAAAAATATTTGCAATACATGTATCTGCAAAGGACTTACATCCAAAGTGCATTTTTTTAAACTCTAAATGAAAAATAAAAAGACAAACTATTTTTTTAAGGGAAAGGCTGCCACTTTCTCCTCCAAACTAGTCTTTCCTTACCCAGAGAATAGGAGGTAGGGGTGGTAAGACCCCTGAGGCCAAGAGCAGGTAGGGTATCACACCAGAGTGGGGCATAGAGGTCTCCATCCAGTAGGATGGCACGGTGTCAGAGTCAAAGTTCAAGAAGGGTGAAATGCCCAAAGAAGGTATGACAAGGGGCAAGGTATCAGAGCCACGCTGGGTGAGGAGGGCATTTATATGAGAGGGCACTGGTGTGGGCACCTGAAGCAGGTGAGGCAATCATCCCCCAGGGAACCAATGCAACAGAGGGTGCTGGGAGTCCGTGAGGGGTAAAGCGGACATCTTTGTCAGGGAAAGGCAACAGTGAGGGGAGAGGAGACTAATTATATTAAGAGGGTGGAGGATTAAACAAGTACAATATATTAAATAACAGGGAAAATAGGAACTAGATTTCTTACTGTTGGTGAAGGTAGTTATAAATATGGAAAGAGAAACACTAGAATGAATCCACTGGACTTGAATCAGAATTTGTAGTACTGGTGCAAATTCATGGTTTTTAACATACTCAGATAAAGCTAGACATACAGATGTGAGTGCATGTATGTATATGTATGTAAATATGCCCAAAACATCCTTAGTCTCTTCTTACTGAGAAGAACTGGTATCAGCAATCCCCTAAGAGCAGGAAGCACACTAGAACCTCAGTCTTGGTTTCTCAAAACCATTATATACTAAAAGAACCAGGGCTCCATGGAGAAATGGCTAATAGTAAGGGGTAGGGCAGGGAAAGTACACAGTGAACCTACATCATCTTCTTGGCAAGAGCACCCCAAGACTGATACTGATGGGAATTTGTCAAAGGGACACAGTAGCCAGATTGACAAAATCCGCACCAGCTAAATTAGAAACAATTTGGATACCCAAGTAGTTAATATTAGACTAAAACTCACTGAATAACACAGAAAACCACAACTTCATACAGACATAAATAAACTGAAATTTAGAGGGCGAATGGGATAAGAGGGATTCAAAGCTTCTCCTCAGGGGGAAAAAGAGAAGTTTTACAGCGATTAAGCCTAGCAAATGCTACTTTAACCAAGTGATAAAAGTGGACATTAGTAATAGGACAAATTGAAATAATGAGCCATCTGATAGGATGCACTAAGAACACAGCATCACTTCTCTGATACACCTGATGAAGACATGTACCTAAATCTAATCATGAGAAAACCTAAGAAAACCCAAACTGAACAACATTCTATGAAATAACTGACATGTGCAACTTCAAAGGAGTCAAGGTCATGAAAGTCAAAAAAAGTTGAAAGAACTGTTCCAAACTGAAGGAGAATAATAACTTATGAGAACCCCAGGTAGCATGTAATTCTAAACTAGAACCTTTAGACATAAAGGACATTACAGGGACAATTAGCAAAACTTTAATGGAATCTAATGATTAGATGATAAAAACTTCTCAATGTAATTTTCTGAATTTTATGGATGATTTTGGACATGTAGCAGACACACATCCTTTTTTTTTCGTAATCTAGTTGACAGTGTCACATTAGTTTCAGATGTATAAAAGAGCGATTCCACAAGCTTATACACGATGCTATATTCACAAGTACACCTGCCACCTGTCCCCATACCTCACTATTACAGTACCACTATGCTCCTTATGCTGTGCTTTTTATTCCTATGACTGATTCATTCCATTAACTGGAAGCCTAGATCTCCCACTCCCCTCCACCCGTTTTGCTCCCCACTCTACTGCCCTTTGGCAAGCATCAGTTTGTTCTGTTTTTATAGGTTCGATTTGGCTTCTGTTAATTCATTTGGGTTTTGGGTGTTTTCTGAAAAGAGATGAAATTATAGGATATTTCTTTCTCACTCTGACTTACTTAGCTTAATACCCTTGAGGTCCATCCATGATGTCTCAAATGGCATAATCTCATCATTTTTATGGCTGCATAATATTCTATTGTGTATATGTATGTGTATGTGTGTGTGTGTGTGTGTGTCCCCTTATCCACTAGTCTATTGATGAGAGACTTAGTCTACTTCCGTATCTTAGCTATTGTAAATACTGCTGCAATAAACATACGAATATAAGGGTACATTGTTTTTTTCAAATTAGTGTTTTTGTTTTCTTTGGGTTAATACCCAAGAGTAGAATCAGTTAATCATATGGTATTTCTAATTTTTAAGGCACCTCCACACTGTTTTCCACAGTGGCTGCACCAGTTGACATTCCCATCAACAGTGTAGGAGGATTCCTTTTTCTCTACATCCGCATCAACACTTACTTCTTGTCTTTTTTATTTTAGCCATTCTAACAGGTGTAAAGTGGTATATTGCTGTGGTTTTGATTTGCTTTTCCCTAATGATGAGTGATGTTAAGAATCTTTTCATGTATCTGTTTGCCATCTGTATGTCTCCTTGGGAAAAATGTCTTTTCAGGTTCTCTGTCCATTTTTTAATCAGATTGGTTGGTGTTTTGTTTTGTTTTGTTTTGGTGTTGAGCTTTTCTTCAGATATTCTGGATATTAACCCCCTATCATATATAATTTCCTCCCATTCAGTAGGCTGCTTTTGTTTCCTTCAGTGTGCAAAACCCCTTTTTTATTTTGATGTAATACCAATAGTTAGTTTAGTTTTGCTTTTGTTTCCTTTGCCATAGGAGACATTTTTAGGACTTTTATGGTTTCAGGTCTCACAACTTAGGTCTTTAATACATTTTGAGTTTATTTTTGAGTATAGTGTTAAAAAGTAGTCCAGTTTCACTCTTTTATATGTAGCTGTCTAGTTTTGCCAGCACTATTTACTGAAGAGACTATCTTTTTTCTATTGTATATTCTTACCTTTGTCATAGATTAATTGACCATATAATCATGGGTTTATTTCTAGGCAATTCTGCCCCATGATCTATGTATCTGTTTCTTGCCAGGACCATACTGTTTTGACTACTACAGCTCCACAGTATGGATCTTGAAATCTAAAATTGTGATACCTTCAGCTTTGCTTTTATTTCTCAAAATTCCTTTGGCTTAGTTGGGATCTTTTGTGGTTCCATACAAATTTTAGCATTACTTATTTTAGTTTTATGAAAAATACTATTGGTGGTTTACAGTGATTGTACTGAACCTGTAGACTGCTTTGAGTAATAGGGACATTTTAAACAATATTAATTCTTCCAGCATGACACATATCCTTAACTATAACAAATACACGCTTAAGTATTAACAGTAAGGAATTAAGATATAATGAGGCTCTAAAGCAGTTCAGGACAAAAGGAGTTCTTTGCTCTGTACTTAAAAACTTTTCTGAAGGCTTATCAATGTTACAAAATAAAAAGAAATTATTTTTTAATGGGCAAAATACTTAAGACATTCAAATAGGAAGATTAAAAAAAAAAGCCAAAAAACACATTAAAATGTATTCATCATTTATCAGAAAAATGTAAATTAAAACAATGAGACATGAAGAAAAACACATGATCCTGAATATTAATGTAGAAAAACTGTTGAGAAAACTTGACACATATTAATGATAAAAAATTTTCAACAAACTATGAACAGAAGGGAACATCCTCAACTTGATAAACAGCAAAATATTCACAAAATATCTACCGCTAACAACATACTAATGGTGAAAACTGAATGCTTTCCCTCAAAGACTGGGAAGAAGGCAAGGATATCCATTTACAGCACTAATGTTCAACACAGAGCCTGAAATCCTAGCCAGTGAAATCAGTCAAGAGAAGAAAATGAAAGGCATACAGATCAGACAGAATATATAAAACTGGCCCTATTCACAGATGACAGAAAAACATAGAAAATCCCAAGGAATTTAGAGGAAAAATTCCTAGAACTAGTAACTAAGTTTATCAAATTTCAACAGGATACAGGTCAACACACAAAAAATCAATACAGTATGTGTGTCAATACTGTATCTATATGCTAGCAATCCATAATCAGAAATCAAAATTAAAAGCACCATACCATCTACAGCTTCCCAAAAAAATTAAATACTGAGGTACAGATCTAACACCTATAGACAATCTGCATGCTAAAAACTACAAAGTACCAGGGGTGCCTGGATGGCTCAGTCAACTAGTTCAGCATCCAACTCCTGATTTCAGCTCAAGTCATGACTTCACCGTTGTGAGATGGAGCCCAGTGTCAGGCTCTGTGCTGGGTGTGGAGCCTGCTTAAGATCCTCTCTCTGTGCCCCTCCCCACCCTGCACATAGGCACTCACACACACTTTCTCTCTTAAAAAAAAAAAAAAAAAACACTACTAAATGCTGATGAAAATATCAAAGATGATCTAAGTAAATAAAAAGACACACCATATCCATAGATTGGAAGATTCAATACAGTCAAGGTGTCAATTCTCCCCAAACCTACCTAGTGGTTTAATGTATTATTTACTATTAAAATCTTAGCAAAAAAAAAATTGTTGTAGATCTAGTTAAGATGATTCTACATGAAGTGGCAAAGAAAATAGAATAGCTAAAACAATGTTGAAAAATAATGAAGTTAAAGGAATCATACCACGTAATTTTACATCCTATCACATAGCTACAGAACACTAATCAAAATAGTATGCTACTGACAGAGGAACAGACATATAGGTAAATGGAATAGAGTTCAAAAGCAGAACCTTTTACAAAATATGGACAACAGATTTTTGAAGACCTGTAAAAGCAATTTAACGAGAAAGGATAGTCTTCATAATTAAGTGGTAGTATTAAAAATCAGCCATTCCTATGTAAAAAAGGGGAAAAAATGAACCTTGATGTAGTTTTATACCTAATTCAAAAATTAACTCAAAAAGGAGTAACAAACATATTTGTAAAACATGAAACTTTTAGGGGCATTTGACTGGCTCAGTTAGTGGAGCAGGCAACTCTTGATCTTGGAGCAGTGAGTTTGAGCTCCATGTGGGATATTTTTTAAAAAAAATAAAACTTTTAGAATGTAAGAGAAATTTTTATCATCTAGACTTACTCTGGGTCTGTAAAAGACACTCTTAAGAAAATAAAAAGATAGCCACAGGCTTGAAAATATATCTGCAAGTCACAAACCCAACAATTTGTATCTCAACAACTCTATACATTCAATAAAAAAACCCAATTAGGAGCACCTGGGTGGCTCAGTCAGTTAAGCATCCAACCTCGGCTCAGGTGACAATCTCACAGCTTGTGGGTTCTATCCCCACATCAGTCTATGCTTACAGCTCAGAGCCTGGAGCCTGCTTCAGACTCAGTGTGTCCTCCTCTCTCTTTGCCTCTACCCCCCACCCCCAAACTGAATAAAGATTAAAAATAAAATTTTTAAGAAAACAACCCAATTAGAAAATGGACAGAAGATTTAAACATAAATTACACCAAAAGATACTGAAATGGAATGTAAGTACATGAAAAGACACTGAACACCATTAGCCATTAGGAAAACACAAATTAAGTCTTATGAAACTACTGTGCATATATTAGAATGGAGAAAAGGAAAAACACTGATAATACTAAGTGCTGTTGAGAAAGTAAAACAACTCACAACATTGCTAATGGGAATGAAAAATGGTACTCCCACTTTGGAAAACAAGTGTGGCAGTTTTTGAGAGAGTTAAACATACATATATCCTGTAACCCAGCAATTCCACTCATAGCTATTTATTTTCATACCACCTGTATGCAAATTTTCAGAGGGTTTTTTTTGTAATAGCCCCTAACTAGCAACAACTAAATGTTCCTCAAGGGAAGAAAGGATAAACAACCTGGTATACTGATAAAATGGAATACCAGTTCAACAATAAAAGAAACAGTGCTGATAAACACAACTTGGATAGATCCCAAGTCCCATGACGAGGGAAAAACACCAATCTCTAAAGGAAATATATGATTCTATTCCATTCTGGAAAGGACAAAATTGTAAAAAGCTATCCTAGATGTGATCTAGCAGATTAATTTTATATTGTGTAACAAATTACCATGAATTTAGTGTTTAAAAAATAACACACATGTATTATTATGTCAAGTTTCCAGAGGTGAGGAGTCTAAGCACAGTTTATGAGTCTTCTGCTCAGGGGCTCACAAGTTTCAAATCAAAGAGTCAACTGAACTTTCTTTTCTAGAGCCCAGGGTCCTTTTCCAAGCTCACATGGTTATTGGTAGAAAACAATTTGTTGTGGTTGTAAGACTAAGGTCAGCACCTTCCAGGCAATCAGCGGGGACCTGCACTCAGCTCCTAAGGGTCCCCACAGTCCTTGAGATGTGGCCCTCTCACAACATGGCAGCTAGCTTCTTCAAAGTCAGCAAGAATTGCTCAATTCTTCCATTTCAGACCTTCAGGTCTTCTTTTAAAGGGCTTGCCTGATTAGGTCAGGCCTACTCAAGATAATCCCTCCTTGAGTTAAAGTCATTCAACTACGAACTTTAATTACACCTATAAACTTTCTTTGCCTTTGCCATATCCCTCGAACCATGAGATCATGACCTGAGCCAAAATCAAGAGTTGGTGAAGACGCACTTAAACGACTGAGCCACCCAAGTGCCCCTCACCTTTGCCATATCCTATTGTGAGAAGCAAACTGCAGTTCTCACCCCTATGACAGAAAAAGTGATAACAGATACAGGTTACCAGGGATCATCTTAGAATTCCGCCTAATGCATCCAGCCTCGAGCCATCTCTCCAGCTGACCACATACAGGAGAGCCCAGCCCAGATAATCTCAGATTATCTAACCCAGGCCAGACCAAAAATATAGCCCTTTCAATCAATTCTCACAAGAAACTGTGAATTAAGTATGCAATTGTTTTTAGGCCACCAAATTTTGGGATGGTCTGTTACATAGTAAAAGCTAATGAGTACAACACACACAAAATACTTAGCCATAAGGAATAATCAAGAGGGGCTCAATGATCAGGCAGAAATGTCTCTATTGATGGGGCCAGTAATGCCAAAAGGAAATATACACACATACTTTTAACATAAAAATAAAACAAATTAAGCTTCACTCATTTAGTATATGGATTGACACCGCTGCCCTTTCCCCATTCCTATGTCAGTCCCATGACATATTCAGCATTCTGAAATTCACACACTTATTCTCAACATGTTTCATACACCTCATTAGATAGATTTTAAACTAGTGAGTACCAATAATAATAATAATAACAATGTGAGCACAGGGACACCAAGAAAACAGTAGGGCTGATGTTTTTACACCAAATATATAAACTTTTCATCAGATATGTTACAAGGTAAAATCAACAATGAGCATATCATATCTGAAAAGAAGTTAGCCCTTAGTAAAGCTGAAACATATCCTCTACCATTAATAAATTCACTTTCATGCTAACTGCTTTTAAAATATATTAGAATTAAGAAAATTTTTTCATACTTACTTGAGACAGAGACGGACAGACAGACAGAACCCAAGCAGGGGAGAGACAGAAAGAGAGGGAGAGAGAGGATCCCAAGCAGACTCCGCACTGTCAGCACAGAGCCCAGTGCGGAGCTTAAGTCATCACCTGAACTGAAATCAAGAGCTGGACGCTTAACTGACTTAGCCACCCACGCTCAGGGCCCAATATACTGTATGTTTAAATACTTTAAAATATCTGTTTTAGACTGTATTCCACAATGGGCATGTTATGAAAGAATGTATGCCAACTTACATCCAGTTATAATGTATAAACAAGTACCTGTACACTTAGTATGTAGACTCAAAATGTTTTTTTGCCATTAGGGGAAAATTTGGTAAAGCCTGAATCGCACTGGTGCTGGCCACGGAAAGCGCTGCGGTGACAAGATCAGAGACTGCTCAGCATCATCCTGACAACCACCTGAACACTGCATGACAGACAGACAGAATCCGAAAACCAGACAGATACTAAGAGGCTAATGCAGTAGTCAGGCCGGAAGTAACTGCCGCCTGAGTAAGAATGTCAGAACTGTAAGGAAAAAGACGGTGATGTAAGTAAGAACAAAAGAAAAGAACATATACAAGCTATTTTTGTAGAAAGAAAAGGAACTAAGAAAACACATATATCTGCACAGCTTTGTAAAAATAAACACAGGAAGCATACACCCCACTTAACAGGCTGAAAAGCAAGACTCAAAAGGATACATTTCCAAGTAACTTTATCTGCATTCCAGAACAAAGCTCAAAACCTAAGTACAAAAATACACAGAACCCAAAGTAAAACTCAGTGTCTCTCATTCAATCAAAAACTATTAGGAATGCAAAGGACCAGAAAAATTTGACCTCTAAAGATAAGAAAAATGAGAGAAACAGACCCAAAACTGACAAAGATGACAGAACTAGCATAGGAGATATAAGTTATTGAAACTGTATTTCATGTGCCAAACACTGAACACATTAAGCAGAGATGTGTGAAATTAAAAAAAAAACAAAAAAAAAACACACCCAACAGAACTTCTAGAGATTAGAAATGCAATGTCTGGATTAACAGCAAACAAACCTGCAGAAGAAAAGATGAGTGAGAATGAAGAACAGCAGCAGCAACACAGAGAGTAAAGAGTTCCCGATGCCACCTACATCCATAAGCTGCAGCCTCACATGGTCAGACACCCATGTCATGACGTCCCAAAGGGAAAGCGAAGGTGCAGGAGAAAAATATCTGAAAAACGAATGGCTGAATATTTACCAAATTTGATCCAAGAACACGGATTAAAAATAACAGCATCTATCTCATCAGAAATAATGCGAGCTAGACACAGTGGAGCAGACTCTTTATAGCACAGAAAGAAAAAACTGTCAAATAGAATTCTGTATCAAGAAAATACCTCTTTAAAAAAGAGGAAATCTTGGGGCGCCTGGGTGGCTCAGTCGGTTAAGCCTCCGACTTCGGCTCAGGTCAGATCTCACGTTCGTGGGTTCGAGCCCCGCATCAGGCTCTGTGCTGACAGCTAGCTTAGAGCCTGGAGCCTGTTTCAGATTCTGTGTCTCCTTCTCTCTCTGACCCTCCCCCTCTCATGCTCTGTCTCTTCTGTATCAAAAATAAATAAAAACATTAAAAAAACTTTCTTTTAAATAAAAATAAAAAAGAGGAAATCCTTTTTCAGATACATAAATGCTTTAACATAATCACCAGTTCACAAGCGTGACAAAAAACACTGAGGAAGTCCTTCTACCAGAATGCCAACAATTTCAGATCTATCTATACACAGGCGATGAAGAGCCCCAGAAATATATACGTGCAAATAAGACTTCTGTCTTATTTCTTAAATATCTTGAAAAGACAGTGCATTGTGTGTGTGTGTGTGTGTGTGTGTGTGTGTGTGTGTGTTTAAAGACAATGGACTGTTTAAATGAAAAATAGTAAACAATGTGTTGTGGGGTTTAAAACACACGGAAGTGACATACAGGACAAGAGCAGCACCAAGAGGGAAAGTGGAAGTGTCCTGCTGGGAAGGTTCTCAGAATACAGGTAACGTGCTATGACGCCACCTGAAGATATACTGTGATCAATTAAATATCTACACAATAAGTTAAGCAACCACTAAAACAAAATAAAGAGAGGTAGAACTAAGAGACAAAAAGAATTGAAAATATTTTTTATCTTGATGAGGTCCACGGATGCTGGCGAGGATGTGGAGAAATGGGCACCCTCCTACACTGTTGGTGGCAATGTAAACTGGTGCAGCCGCTCTGGAAAACAGTGTGGGGAGGTTCCTCAAAAAACTATCAATAGAATTCCCCTATGACCCAGCAATAGCCCTGCTAGGGATTTACCCAAAGGAATGCTGAAGTGTTGATGCATAGGAGCACATGTACCCCAATGTTCAAAGCAGCACTTTCTACAATAGCCAAATCCTGGAAAGAGCCTAAATGTCCATCACCTGATGAGTGGATCAAGAAGATGTGGTTTATATATACAATGGAATACTACCTGGCAAGGAGAAAGAATGAAATCTGGCCATTTGTAGCAAAGTGGATGGACCTCAAGGGTGTCATGCTAAGCGAAATAAGTCAGGCAGAGAAGGACAGATACCATATGTTGTCACTCATAGGTCTAATAGGAGAAACCTAACAGGGGACCATAGGGAGGGGAAGGGGGAAAGAGAGTGGGGGAGAGGGAGGGACACAAATCACGAGAGACTACTGAATACTGAAAATGAACCGAAGGCTAAAGGGGGAGGGGGAGGGGGAAGTGGGTGATGGTCATGGTGGGGGGCATTTGTGGGGAGAAGCACTGGGTGTTATATGGAAACCAATTTGACGATAAACTATTATTTTAAAAAAGAAGAAAATATTTTTTAAAAATCCTTAATCCACTTAATCCAACAAAAGGCAGAAAAAGAAGAAAAAAAGAACAAGGGGCGCCTGGGTGGCTCGGTAGGTTAGGTATCTGACTCTTGATTTCAGCTCAGGTCATGATCTCACAGTTCGGAGTTCGGGCCCCACATTGGGCTCTGTACTGACAGTGTAGAGCCTGCTTGAATACTCTCTCTCTCTACCCCTCCCCCATGCACTGTCTCTCTCAAAAGAAATAATAACATTAAAAAGAAGAAGAAAAAGAACGAAGAACAGATGGACAAAGAAAACAAGATGGTAGATTTAAACTCTACAACAGGAGTAATCACTTTAAATGTAAATAGTATATAATATACACCCCAAAGAAAAGGCAGATTATCAAACTGGATAAAAGTTAGATCGAACTACATGATGCCTGTAAACTAACAAACCAACCCACTCCACTGGAAATTAAAAAGGATGGAAAATATACATACCATGCAAATACTAACTGAATGAAGGCAGGAGTGGTTGTGTTATTATAAAAGAAGGTAGATTTCGGATCAAAGAACATTACCAGGGCTAAAGAAAGTCATTTCAAAATGACAAAGGAGGAGCGCCCGGGTGGTTCAGCCCGTTAAGCACTCTCTTGATTTTAGCTCAGGTTATGATCTCACCGTTTGTGAGCTCGAGCCCCACACTGGGCTCTGCGCTAATAGCACCCAGCCTGCTTGGGATTTTCTCTCCCTCTCTCTGCCCCTTCCCCAGCTCATAGTCTTTCCCTCTCTCTCTCTCTCTCTCTCTCTCTCTCTCTCTGAAATAAATAAACATTAAAAACAAGGAAGAAGACAATCTTAAATGTTTATGTACCTTTTAAGTGAATTTCAAAATACATTTAGTAAAAAATCTGATAATACTAAAAGAAGAAATAAATCCACAGAGATTCAAGTCTCTCTATAACTAATAGGATCAGCAGATATAAAATCAGTAAGAATACAGAAGATTTGAACAATGCTATCAACCAATAAACTAATCAACATTTACAGAACACACCATGTGACAACAGACCACACATTCTTTACAAGTACATATGGAAAATTTCTCAAGACAGACCTTATTCTGCGTGATAAAACAAGCCTTAGAAAATTTAAAAGGATTCAAATCATACAAGGTAGAGCCTCTTACCACAATGGAATTACATCAGAAATCAATAACGGGAAAGTTCTCTGTCTCCCAAATACAGGGAAACTAAATATCATACTTGTAAATAACCAATAAAGCAATCAAAGGAAAATTATAAAGATATTTTGAATGGACTGAAAATAAAAACATTATTTTTTTTAATGCTTATTTATTTTTGACAGAGAGAGAGAGAGACAGACAGACAGACAGACAGAGTGTAAGCAGGGGAGGGACAGAGAGAGAGAGGGAGACACAGAACCCGAAGCAGGCTCCAGGCTCCGAGCTGTCAGCACAGAGCCCAATGTGGGGCTTAAACCCACAAACTGTGAGATCAGGATCTGAGCCGAAGTCAGACGCTTAACCAACTGAGCCACTCAGGTGACCCAAAAACACAACATATTGAATTTTGTTGTACACATTAAATGCTTATCTTAGAAAAAAGGAAAGGTCTCAAATACTTCAGCTTCCATCATGAGAAAATAGAAGGAAAAAAGAGACAAATTAAACTCAATGCAAGCTTGGGGCGCGTGGGTGGCTCAGTTGGTTGAGTGACCAGCATCGGCTCAGGTCATGATTTCACGGTTCGTGGGTTCGAGCCCCGCTGTGCTGACAGCTCAGAGGCTGGAGCCTGCTTCAGATTCTGTATCTCCCTCTCTCTCTGACCATCCCCTGCTCACGCTCTCTCTCTCAAAAATAAATAAAACATTAGAAGAAAAAAAATTTTTTTAATAAACTCAGTTCAAGCTTAATAATTTAAAATATAGAGATCAATAAAACAGACAGCAAAAGACATCAATGAAATCAAAAGCTGACTGTTTTTCAACTTTACTCATATATTTTGAGAGAGAGAAGGGGCAAAAAAGGACAGAGAAAGAGGGAGAGAGACCCCCAAGCAGGACCCGCACTGTCAGTGCGGGGCGTGAACTCACAAACCATGAGATCATGACCAGAGCTGAAGTCGTACGCTTAATCACCTGAGCCACCCAGGTGCCCCCAAAAGTTGATTTTTGAGATAATCACTAAAATGGATGAACCACTAGCCAAGTCATCAGGTAAAGACAGAAGACATAAATCACCAAAATCAGGAAGGGAGCAGAGACATTAATACAGCCTCTGCAAGTATTATGCACACCCTTACAATGTTGGCAATTTAGATGAAGTGGACACAAACTAAAACTCACACCAAAATAAACAGCTAACCTAAACAGTTCTATGTCTGTGGAAAAAAAACTGAATTTGTAATTAAAAGTTTCCAGGCTCAGATGGCTTCACTGGTGAATTTTATCGGGCATTAAAGGAAGAAATAATAACAGTTCTATAAAAACTCAGAAAATCTAAAAGGAAGAAATACTTTCCTATTGCTATGGTCTGCATGTGTGCCCCGCCCCCACCCACCCCAAAATGCACATGCTGTAATCCTTATATTCAATGTAATGGTGTTGGAAAGTGGGGCCTTTGGGAGGTAATCAGATCATGAGGGTGGATTAGCGCTCTTGTATTTAAAAAAAAAAAAAAAACCCATAAAGTTTACAATTAAGGTGAATCAACAAAAAGAAGTCTGCAACTCAGAAGAGGGCCCTCATCTGAACATGCCGGCACTCTGACCATGAAATCCCTGCTCCCAGAACTGTGAGAAAAAAATTTCTGTCCTTTGTAAACTGCCCAGTACTTCACTACAGCAGCCCAGACTAAGATGCCAATTCATCAGACCACGACAGCACTACTTTTACTTCATGAAAATCAGACAAATGCCTTACAAGAAAACTATAACATGAATATAAATGTGAAAACTGTTAATAAACTTAGCAAATCAAATCCAACAAAATTTTATTAAAAGGATAACAGATCATGATCAAATGAGTTTTAACCCAAAGGTTAGTTTCAAACTAAAAGTGAAAAAAAAAAAACATACATTCATCTCAGTAGATGCAGAAAAACATCTATTTTAACAAATGTTAAGTGTTAACAATAGTGGAATCTGAGGAAATGGAATAAGGGTTTGTTTTTTTTTAAACTACTTATTTTATCCTTGACACTTTTCTGTAAGTCGAGACTTACTTCCAAATAAAGAGTTTTGGAAAATGACAGTACGTGAAAAGCTATTAATTAGCCCAGTAAATTAAAAGTTCAATAAATGCTAACTAGAATAATCAGCTAATTCAACCCCTCATATTGTACATGATGGAACAGGCTCACAAGTATCCTTCATTTATCCAAAGTCATCCTGTTAAGGATTGCAACTCAAGTCTCTAGGATCAGCCCTTCCCCCACCCCAACCACCACACACACAATTTCGTAACAGCTCACTACCTTGTTGAAAACAGAACGCAAACGGGTAATACATTTCTGGTTCTTTTTCTAGTTATGCCCTAATATCTCCAAATAAAAAATATCCCCACCACACAAACAGCCACAAACAGAATATTTTGTGGAATTCCACCAAAAGTTTAGGAAGAGAAAGGAGGGAAGGTAAGGAGGTGGGATCTTGGTCTGAGCTAAGCAGACACAACAGACAGACAGACTGATCAGAGGGGAATAAGAAGAGAGAGAATGGGATTTTACTCTGGACTATGTCACCCTGATACTGTCATGGAAAGACAAAGGATAGGACTTCTATGCAAAGTAGTAACATGATTTTTAACAGCTGACTGCATGCAGGAGGGAAAAAAAGTCTGGAGTAAGTCAGGTTTTTCATCTGAGTTGCTGATAAGACAAGGATGGAATGGACAGAAACAAGAAATCTAAGAGGAAGGCCAACTTAGGATATCAGTAATTAGACAACAGATGAAGAAAAAGATGGATTTTTGATAACAATGGAATCTTCGAAGGGAAATGTCCTATTGGATATGAGTTCTGGAATTAGAGATTAGGTATCTGCCTACTCAGGCAGTATAGCTGAATATTAGAACATTACAGGAAACAGCAAGGTCTCTTCTCTACCCCCAGATATAACTAAACCCCTCAGAAAACCAGGGTGGCTGCTACAGTGACTTTCCCGTAAGAACTGCTGACGAGAAAGAACTAGGCTTCCACACAAGGCAGTTTAGGCACTCTGATCCATCAAGCTGCAAAGGACCCAGTTAGTGACATCAACTGACATACCCTGCAGCTTGACACAATGCTTCATGTGCAAAGTGAAACCACCTTAGGGACTCCACAGCTGTGCCACCAGCAGCACGTAAGTTCTGACAGAGTTCAGGAGTGTTTAGGTTCTAGTGAGTTACACCTGTTTTACAGGAGGTGCCTACAGGTAAGCAAACGTGTCCCAGACCTTGCAGGGAATATGGGAGAGGCCTGACCCAGAAGCACTCATCTCTGAACCCGAATACACAGACAAGCTGGGCAAATATAACCCACGCACACAGGCAAGCTTGAAAGCAAGAAAGGGAAATTCCCTAATGTAACAAACAACCAGGCTACTCAAGTCCAAATAACTCCCAGGGCTACCTAAACCAGACGCAAGTCCTGGAGCTAGGGACAGGCATTTTAATGCCTGCAAGAATATAAGAGATAAGAAATTAAAAATGAGTTAGTTGCATTAAAATACCAAAAAGCCACAAAGAACTACACATAATATGAACTCCAATTTCCAGCCCATGAAAAAGAAGTTTCCCCTCTGAGAAAAAGAAAACCCCATGATCACAGGTATGGCTTCCAAAATCACTCTATCCAAGTAAGTGGTCCATAAACCCCAAGCCAAGAAATTAGCCTAAGAACAGGTATGGCACTAAGGAAACCTGCTAGGTTCAGCAGAAACTCAAAACTTCCCTAAAGGGATACATCCACAACCCAATTCACTTAAAAAACAGATTCTACAGATGATATAAGCATGTAAGTCAAAATTTTAAAGTATATGAAGAAATGAACCACCAAAGGGGAAGGAAGGTTTTTAGCAGACACAACATACAGGCAAATTCAGACCTCAAAATATAGGTAAAATAGAGTAACAAAGAAGCTTTAAAATAATCATGTTTAAAATGTACAGGGATGCCTGGCTGGCTCACTGGTAGAGTATGGGACTCTTAAACTCAGGGCTGAGTTTGGTCCCCACGTTGGACACGGAGCTTACTTTAAAAAATAAATAAAACAAAATATATATATTTTTTAATGTACAAGGTCACCTGGGTTGCTCGGTTGGTTGAGTATCCAAATCTTGATCGAGGCTCAGGTCATGATCCCAGGGTTGTGGCATGGAGCCCTAACATGGGCTCCACACTAAGCATGGAACCTGCTTAAGATATTCCCTCTCTCTCTCTCTCTCTCTCTCTCTCTCTCTCTCTCTCTCTCTCTCTCTCTCTTTCTCTCTCTCTCAGCTCCTCCCCTTCTCACACTAACTCTCTCTCTAAAAATATAAATTTTTTTTTCAGAAATAAAGTTAGAAATAAAAGCCACAAGACAAGGACACCTGGTTGGCTCAGTTGGTAGAGCATGTGACTCTTGATCTCAAGGCTGTTAGTTCAAGCCCCACATTGGGAGTAACGTGTACGTTAAAAATAAAAAAAAAAAAAAAGAAATAAAACTTAAAAACGCCACAAGAACAAGGTAGAATGAGAAAAGAAGAGGCAAATTTCAAAAATAATCAAGTAGAAAACCTAGAAATAAAAATACATGATTAAAAAGCTGAATGTTTGGGGACCCTGGGTGGCTCAGTCAGTGAAGCATCTAACTATTGATTTGGGCTCCGGTCATGATCTCACATTCGTGAGATCAAGTCCCGTGTTGGCATGTGCTCTCTCTCATTCATTCTCTCTCTCTCTCTCTCTCTCTCTCTCTCAAAAAACTAAATAAATAAAATAAAAATAAAAGCTGAATGTTTGATCAAAACAAAGAATTAAGGAACTGTATTCTTGATCTGAAATAATCTCGCAAAATTTAACACAAAAAGATAAAGAGACAGAAGTATGGAATACAGAATGAAAATTTTTAACATGGTGAATTACAGGTGTCAGAAGAGGAACATGGAAAAGCAATATTCAAAAAGTCATATTTGCCAAAATTGACGTGAGTCTCCAGATTGCCAGGGACTCACATATACACTACAGTAAAACTGCAGAACAATAAAGACAAAACACAGTAAGAGCAACCAAAAAGAAAAGAATGATTAAAAAGTAGCAACAATTAGACATCAGACTTCTCAAATGCAACAACAACACATGCCA
>NC_043711.1:81060409-81091659 GCF_006229205.1 Suricata suricatta | reverse complement strand
CTGAGCTATCAGCACAGAGCCTGTTTGGGTTTACTTCTCTCTCTCTCTCTCTCTCTCTCAGCCCCTCCCCTGTTCTCTCTCTCTCTCAAAATAACCAAACATTTAAAAAAAAAAAATCACCACAATCAAGTGGGATTTATGCCTATGAAAGGGTGATTCAATATTCACAAATCAATCGCTGTGACCTATCACATCAATAAGAGAAAGGAGAGAGCACCTGGGTGGCTCAGTCAGTTAAGCATCCAACTCTTGGTTTTGGCTCAGATCTTAATCTCACAGTTCATGGGTTTAAGCTCCGTGTCAGGTTCTGTGCTGACAGCGTGGGGCCTACTTAGGATCCTCTCTCCCTCTCTCTCTTTCCCTCCCCAGCTCATGTGCACTCACTCACTCTCTCAAAATGAACCTCAAAAACAAAGAAAGAAGAAAAACCATATGATCATTTCAACAGATGCAGGGGGGGAAAAAGTCTGCCAAAGTATAATAGTCATGATAAAATTCTCAAAAGAGTAGGTTTAGAGAGAGGAACACACCTCAACACAATAAAGGCCATATGTGAAAAACTCATAGCTAACACCACACTCTGGTTAAAAAAAAAAAACAAAACCAACTGTTAGCTTTCAGGTCAGGAACAAGACAAGGATGTCCACTCTCTCCACTTTTATTTATCATGGTACTGAAGTCCTAGCCACAGCAATCAGACAAGAAAGAGTGATAAAAGGCATCCAAATTGGTAAGAAAGAAATAAAACTTTCACTCTTTGCAGGTGACATGCTACAGAAAATGAAGACTCCACCAAAAAATTATTAGAACTGATAAATTAATTCAGTAAGGTCACAGGAATACCAAATCAAAGTACAGAAACTTTGCATTACTATACACTAAGCAACAGAAAGAAAAAATAAGAAAACACTCCCATTTACAACTGTACTAAAAACAATACAATATCTAGGAATAAACTTAACCAAGGTGGTGAAAGATTATATTCTGAAAACTACAAAACACTGATGAAAGAAACTGGACACAACACACAAATAGACATTCGATACTCATGGACTGGAAGAACAAATATTGTTAAAATGTCCCTACTACCCAAAGCAATCTACAGATTTAATGCAATCCCTATCATAATACCAACAGTAGTTTTCACAGAACTTGAATTAACAATCCTAAAAGTTGCATGGAAACACAAAAGACCTTGAGTAGCCAAAGCAATCTTGAAAAAGGTAAACAAAGCTGGAGGTATCACAATTCCAGATTTCAAGTTATACTACGCAGTAATCAAAACAGTGGTCCTGGCACAAAACAATAGATGGATCAATAGAACAGAACAGAAAGCCTAAAAACAAACCCATGACTATATGGTCAATTAATCTATGACAAGGAGGCAAGAATATGCAACGGGGAAAAGTCTCCAACAAATGGTGTTGGGAAAACTGGACATCTACAAGAAAAAAAAAAAAAAAGAAAGAAAGAAAAGAAACTGGACTGCTTTCTTTCACCATACACAAAAGTTAACTCAAAATGTATTAAGGACTTAATGTGAGACCTGAAGCCGTAAAAATCCTAGAAGAGAGCATAAGCAGTACTTTCTCCATATTAGCTGTACCAACATTTTTCTAGAAGACTCCTGAGACAAGGGAAACAAAATAAAAATTATCTACTAGGATTACATCAAAGTAAAAAGCTTCTGCACAGCAAAGGAAACTATCAACAAAACTAAAAGATAGCCTAGTGAATGGGATAAGACAGTCACAAATGACATATATGATAAAAGCTTAGTAACTAAAATATAGAAAGAACTTACACAGCTCAACACCAAAAACCCAAATAATCCAATTAAAAATGGACAGAGGAACAGACATCTCTAAAGATGACATCCAGATGGTCAACAAACATATGAAAAGACGCACAACATCACTCATTGGGGAAATGCAAATCAAAACCACCATGAGGTATCACCCCACACCTGTCAGAAAGGCCATGATCGGAAACACAAGAAACAAGTGTTGGCAAGGATGTGGAGAAAAAGGAACCCTCGTGCACTGTTGATGCGAATGCAAACTGGCGCAGCCACAGTGGAAAACAGTACGAGGTTCTTCAAAAAATTAAAAACAGAACTACCTTATGATCCAGTAATCACACTCCTGGGTATCCAAAGAGTACAAAACCAGTGATTTGAAAGGATATATGCATAACCCGTATGCTTACTGCAGCATTATTTATAATAGCCAAATTTTAGAAGCATCCCAAGAGGCCACTGATAGGTGAATGAGTAAGGAAGGTGCGGTGTGTATATACAATGGAATATTTTATTATTCAGTCATATAAAAGAATAAAATCTTGCCATTTGCAACAACATGATGGATCTATAGAGTATAACACTAAGTGAAGTAAGTCAGAGAAAGGCAAATATCATATGATTTCATTTGTATGTGGAATTTAAGAAACTAAACAAAGGGAAAAAAAAACCCCAAAAGACAGACTCTTAACTATAAAGAACAAACTTATGGTTACCAGAAGGGGGGGTAGAGAAATGGGTGAAATAGTGTAAAGGGGTAAGAGTACACATTTTTTAAAAGTTTTTATTTACTTAAGTAACCCAGCATGGGGCTCGAACTCACAACCCTGAGATCAAGAGTCACACGCTCTTCTAACTGAAGCCAGCCAAGCACGCAGAATACACTTATCTTGATGAGCACTGACGTAACAAAATTGTTGGACCATTACATTATACACCTGAAATATAATAGTGTATATTAACTACACTGGAATTGAAGTAAAAGTAAAAAATACATATATGTATATATGTATCCCCCCAAAAAAAAGGCTAAAAGGTAAATCTTAAGTATATCTGACCATTAACAAAAAAAGAAAGAAAAGAAAGTGACAATAACTTTAACTGAGTCTATTACAAGCCAGAAAAGGAGTGACAATGCAAGAAAAAGCATAGTTAAAAGTATTTTTTAAACGAAAGAAGATAAAATCACAATATTACCAATCATAATAATTTGCTTATTAAAATACAGAAATTCTAGACTATTTTAGTTCAGCCATAAGCTTTTTTTTTAATTTATGTTGAGAGAGGGAACATGAGTGGGGGAGGGGCAGAGAGAGGAGAGAGAGAATCCCAAGCAGGCTCAGCACTGTCAGTATAGAACCCAACGAGGGACTCAATCCCATGAACCCTGGAGACTATGACCTGAGCCAAAATCAAGAGCTGGTCGCTCAGCCAACTGAGCCACCCAGGCGCCCCAATTCAACTATAAGCTTTTTAAAAGCAACAGCAGGGGCACCTGGGTGCCTCAGTTGGTTAAGTGTCTGACTCTTGATCTCGGCTTAGGTCCTGATCTTGGGGTTCATGAGACTGAGGCTCACACTGTCAGCACAAAGCCTACTTGGGATTCTCTCTCCCTCTCCCTATCCCTCTGCCCCTCCCCCGTGTGTGCACCTGTGTGCGCGCACATTCTCAAAATAAATATTTAAAAAATAAATAAAAGCAACGCCAAAACAAAAAATTCCAAAAAGAAAGACTTGAACATATCCCACCTAAAGACAAAAGAATTTATAAAGCAAAAGACAAAGAGGGGAATTTTTTTTAGCAATACAAAAGCAATCCCCAAAGCTATAACAATCAAAAACCTGAATGCACACTGTGGTAGCTAGTCTCCAAAAATGACCCCAATGAATGAAGTCACCGGATATTCCTGGCCTTGGATAGTCCCTTCCCACTGAATCTGAGCTGATCCCTTAATGTGCTTTGCACAGCAGAGTGTAGTTGTAAGCCACCCTACGCCAGTCCTGGTCTAAGTCTTAAGAATGCCTGGCAATACTGCTTTTGAGAGCCCTGGGCTGCCACGGAAGAAAGCTGGCTACTCCTGCTAGGGAAGCGGCACAGGAAAGACTGTGGAAAAGGGAGGAGTCCCAACACCACATGGAGAGAAAGCCCAGCCATCCCAGCATCCGAGCTAAGCCCTGTAGCCGGTGGATGGGTGGTTCACTGGTAGAATTCTCGCCTGCCAAGCTAAGCCCTGCCTTCCAGCCCCTGCCGCCAAGGTGCCAAACATGTGAGTCATCTTGGACACATCAGGCTAATACAGGCCCTACATGTCTGCAACACCAGCCTGACAACATGCAGAGCCAAAGGACCGCTCTTCTGAGCCCAGTAAATCCACAGATTCGTAAGATACAATCAAAACAGTTATTGGTTTTGGGGTTTTTCTCTATGTTTTTAATTTATTTTTGAGAGAGAGACACAGCATGAACAGGGGAAGGTCAGAAAGAGAAGGAGACACAGAATCTGAAGACAGGCTCCAGGCTCTGAGCTAGCTGTCGATGCGGGGCTCAAACCCACGAACCACGTGATTATGACCTGAGCCGAAGTCAGATGTTTAACCGACTGAACCACCCAGGTGCCCCCAAAACGGTTATTGTTTTAAAACACTAAGCTTTGGTGTGGTTTACTATACCATAATACATAACTAAAGAAAAAAAACGTGGCCTAAAATATATAAAGGAAGGGGCACCTGGGTGGCTCAGTCAGTTAAGCATCTGACTCTTGATTTTTGCTCAGGTCATGATCTCATGATTTGGGAGTTTGACCCCCATGTCAGGCTCTGTGCTGACAGTGCAGAGCCTACTTGGGATTCTCTCTCTCTGCCCCTCCCCTGCTTGTGTTCACTCTCTCTCAAGATAAATAAGAAATACGTGTGTGTGTGTGTGTGTCTGTATATATATATACGTATATATGAATATACGTATATATATATACAGACATACACAAAGAAAAAACGATCTGATCTGAAGAGAAATTGACAAATCCACAATTAAAGAGGGCTATTTCTCAAATTGATACATAAAGCACATTAAAAATTAAAGATCGAGATTTTAGGGGCACCTGAGTGGCTCAGTCGTTTAAGCACCCAACTTTGGTTCAGGGCATGATCTCACAGTACATGATTACTCCGTGCTCAGAGCCTGAATCGTACTTTGGATACTGTGTCTCCCTCTCTGTGCCCGTCCCTTGTGTGCGTTCTCTCTCTCTCTCTCTCTCTCTCTCAAAAATAAACATTAAAAAATTAAAGATAGAGATTTTAAAAGTTAACTTTAAAACTTGACTAATACAGAATACTGTGATACAAAAATCGACAAGTACAAATAATAAATACCATTAAAGTATATCCTAAAGACTTAAAAACTAACCATATAACCTGTCAGAATGGCTAACATTAATAACTCAGACAACAACAGATGTTGGCAAGGATGTGGGAAAGAGGATCCCTTCTGCACTGCTGGTGGGAATGCAAACTGGTGCAGCCACTCTGGGAAACAGTATGGAGGTTCCTCAAAAAATTAAAAATAGAACTACCCTACGACCCAGCAATTGCACTACTAGGTATTTTTCCAAGGGATACAAGTATGGAATTTCAAAGGGGCACATGCAATCCAATGTTTATAGCAGCACTATCAACAACAAAGTATGGAAAGAGCCCAAATGTCCATAGATGGATGAATAGATAAAGAAGATGGGTATATATGTGTATATACACATATGTGTGTATATGATGGATATGTATGTATGTGTGTGTGTATATATACATATATATATATATATATATATAATGGAGTATTACTTGGCAATCAAAAAGGATGAAATCTTGCTTTGCAACTACATGGATGGAATTAAAGGGTATTATGCTAAGTGAAATTAGTCAGAGGAAGACAAATACATGACTTCACTCATATGAAGAATTTAAGACACAAAACAGATGAACATAAGGGAAGCAAAAATATAAAAACAGGGTGGGAGACAGAACATAAAAGACTCTTAAATATAGAGAACAAACGGAGAGTTGCTGGAGGAGTTGTGAAAAGGGGGATGGGCTAAGTAGGTAAGGGGCATTAAGGAATCTACTCCTGAAATCATTGTTGCACGATATGCTAACTTGGATGTAAATTTTAAAATAAATTAATTTTTAAAAACTTAACCATATACTAAGCGAGAAAACAAGTTTCAATAGAATCCAAAACACACACAACACTTCTTTGACACGGATTTAATAAAACGGGTAAAATGGGAGGACACAATATATATTTTAAAAAATGTTTTAAACCACTCCAATTCATGAATTAAATGAGATTTCATAAGATAAATTCCAAAATATTTAGAACTGGAAAAATATAAAAGAACTCATGGGGTCATGACACCTGGGTGGTTCAGGTGGTGAAGCACCCAACTTTGGCTCGGGTCACGATTTCGCAGTTCATGATTTCGAGCCCTGTGTCAGACTCTGTGCTCAGTTCAGAGCCTAGAGCCTGCTTTGGATTCTGTGTCTCCCTCTCGCCCTGCCTCTCCCCTGCATGCACTGTCTCTCTCTCTCAAAATAAACTAAAACAGAAAAAAAAAAAAAACTCGTGGGCTCATGTTCACCAACAGGGTACACAGAGTAAACACACTCCTCCTCAACCTGTCTGGGTTTGGGGTTTTCCCCCCAACCCATCAAAGATCAACATGGAGTCCTACCAGCAGATGACCAGCATGCTGTGCGAGCCGGAAAACTACGCGAGCTGACCTACCAATCATGCTCAGATGCTGCGGCAATGTCAAACTGAGATCAGAGTTTCTACGCACACCCAAGTTCTGCATCTACCACAGACAGGAACAACAGTTCACAAACTGACAGGTCCATGGATCACACTTTGATTAACACGGACAATGGTAAATCCACAAAAATACAGTTTATAGCACTGGAAGAAGAAAGAAGAATCTCTCTGTATAGGGCTATTAGGTAATCTGGACTTACTACTAAGTGAAAAAAGTAGAGTGAGCAAAAGTGTGTATGCCACTGATGAGCAGGCGGCCCGGGATATGCCGCTGTGGCACACGGACTGCTCTGAATTAAAGATACTTGAGAAACAGCTGGGACAAGGACACTCTGACCTCTTCTGTCCCCCTGAAAACAGAAAATAAATTCCCCTGTGAAAGGTACCCTTCTGGCACCTGGAGGGTAGGAGGCATCCTTCTTGCCAGAGATCCGGAATTCAGGGCACAGAGGGTATGCACACTAACCGGGTTACTTCTGCATTCGTTGGCTACCCCCAAGCCCAAACTTCTGTCTTGTCAGCTCTTCACAAATGCATTGCTCCCTTGTCTAAAAAGCATAAAAAGCTGCCACCCTTTGGTCACTTTTCTGGGTCTCATATCTTTGGGGGGAGAGGGTCCTCATATGTATGAAATTAAATTAAATTTGCTTTTCTCCTGTTAATGTCTTTTATTACAGAGACTGTCTCAGCCAAGAACCTACAACGATGAATTTATTTTTTTCTTCTACAATGCCATTCTAAGAAATGAAGAAGATATAATTACAAACATGTTGTTTATATTTCTAAAAAGGAAAACTGAAAAAACAAAAAAATGAATAAAACATTTACCCACAGGGAAGAGAAAAAACACGTACAGAGGACAGAACAGAAGCTACACTTCACTGAATAAACATCGTGCAGTATATTTACACATTAATACTTTAGGTCATTATAAAGCAAAATTAAAATTTATAAAACCAATCCCTCCCACCTTGAACAACAACAACAAAAAGATAGATAAAAGTAATGAGCCAAACTGTGTATCAGGTTGATGGCATACCCACCAAGTAATTATATAGAATGACTTTAAATTGCAGCCTCATGAGCTATGCCCTAGGGCCAACAACAACAACAAGACCACTTTAGAACAAACAGACCGCTGGTGCTGGTGCTGCGGGCATTGTTGTTCTGAGGCTGCTGGGAGAAGCAACGAGAATTTTGTGGTTTCACTGGAAACCAGGATTTCTGCATGACAGAAAGGAGGTACACAGACAAGACTGAAAAAGTTATGTAAAAAACCTATAGTCTTGAATTTGAGTTGGAATATTCTGTAAGAACTCATGAAGTATTGTCTTTAAATATACACACACCAAACTTCCAGTTCCAAAATAAAGCACTAGGATGAAATATACAGCATAGGGAATACAGTTAATAATATTTTAACACCTTTGTATGGTGACGGATGATGGCTGGATTTATCAGGGTGATTGCTTTGTAATGTATAGAATTGTAGAATCACTATACTGTATACCTGAAATTAATATAATTCTCTATGCCAACTATGGCTCAATAAAAAAATAAAAATAAAACAATCTTGCATGCCTGAAACACACACACACTGCATGCCTGAAACACACACACACACACACGTACACACATAAGCAAGCAAGCAAACTTTTGCTCTAGGCCACACTGGTCTAACAGTTGCCAAACCTTCCCTCTTGCTATAAACAGGCAAGAACTGGACAGAATACATGAAAAAACTGTTTTCAACCTTAGAAAAAAGGCATTCAAGACTGGTCCTTAAGAGAAGAAAAACAAATAAACTGATTACTACCACTGCCCTGGCTTTCTGCCTGCGGGTACAATACAGACAACAGAGAACAGGGGGTCCCACGCGAAGCAGAGCAGTTTTCCCGAGCTGAGACAGAGATCGAAGTTCTGGGAGGCTGAGGTGGCTGAAAGCTGCGCCGCAGAATCACAGACAGGAGGAAGCTATGCAGAAAAAGACCTCCAGAAACCTGCATGGGTGTCTGCAACGTACAGGCTGAAGCTCCACAGGCAGGCCAGTGAATGACTGAATAATCTCCAGAGCGGAAAGCCTAGGGAGGGAGGGTTAAGAGCCAGCCTGAGGGTAGGGACATTGTTAAACATCTGAGGCACTTATAGTAGAGACCTCAAAAGGGAAATGCCTTCTAATAGAGTTAAACTATCATTAAAGGCTAAACCTGCCCTGAGAAAGCTTAAAATCAAGCCTCCAAGAGAATAACCTAACTACCTCCCAAAATAAAGCCCAACACTCTTGAAAGGAAGACTAGTGGTAGTACCCAACAAAGTAAATTTCACATTGTTCAGCATCCAAACAAAACTATTTAGATATGCCAGGAAGCAGGAAAATGTGACCAATTAGCAGAATTGTCTGTCAACAGCAACAGAGAGATATGACAGAGGGGATGAAATTAAGAGACAAAGACTTAAAACAGCTTAGTATAAATGCACACAACATGACCAAGGATTAAAAACCACAACATGAACAGCTCCACACTGATCCTGCTTGGAATTCTCTCTCCCTCTCTGCCCCTCCCCTGCTCACTCTGTCTCTCTCTCGAAATAAACTTTAAAAAAATACACTGAGGGGCGCCTGGGTGGCTCAGTCGGTTAAGCCTCCGACTTTGGCTCAGGTCAGATCTCACGTTCCTGGGTTCGAGCCCCGTGTCAGGCTCTGTGCTGACAGTTAGCTCAGAGCCTGGAGCCTGCTTCAGATTCTGTGTCTCCCTCTCTCTCTCTGCCCCTTCCCCGTCCATACTCAATCTCTCAAAAAAAATAAACGTCCAAAAAAATTTTTTAAAGGATAAAAATTTAAAGAAACAACATAAGAGAAGATATTTTAAAAAGTGGAATTTCTGAAGATAAAAAATATATTATCTCTAATAAAAATTTCACTGGATGAGATTAACAGCAAGTTAGATACTGCAGGGAAAAAAGGCCAAGAGCAACGGAAAAAGTATCCAAAATGAAGCACCAAGGGAAAAGACCGGAAAAAGAGCCTCAGTGATCTGTGGGATGATATAAAGTGGTCAAACATACATATATCCCAGAAGAAACAAGAAAACAGGGGAAAATTTAAAGAAATCATGGTTAAAAATACTTCAGATCTGACCCACAGATCTGAGTTCAAATTGTGAAAATCTAGGATACAGAGAAAAATTTTTAAGTCTGCAAAGAGAAAAAAGGAACAAATGTAAGAACTGTCACAAACCTCAGAAACAATGCAAACCAGAAGACCAAGGACTGGCATCTTGAAATGCTGAAAGGGAAGGGCGCCTGGGTGGCTCAGTGAAGCCTCTGCCCTTGGCTCAGGCGCTCAGGGTTGGTCAGTTGGAGGCCCGTGTAGGGGTCTCGGCTGTCAGCGCAGAGCCCGCTACAGATCTTCTGACCCCCTCTCTCTCTGCCCTTGCCCTGCTCACCGTCTCTCACAGAAATAAAAGTAAATTTGTTTAAAAAACTTGAAATGCTGAAAGGGAGATACAAAAACAACTTTACCCTTAGAAATCAGTTATCTAGCTAAAACATCCTTCAAGGCAAAATAAAGACTGTCCTACAAAGAAAAGCTGAGCGAACCAGTCACAGCAGACCTGCACTACAAGTGTGAATACAGGTTTTGCCGGAGGAAGGAAATGGTAACAGATGGAAACTCAGAAAATGAAGGAATAAAGAACTCCAAAAATGGTAAACATGGGTAAAAATAACATTTCTCCCCATTTAAAAAAATGTTTTAAAGAACTGTTTAAAGCAAAAGTAATAATAATGTTTTACAAAATGTAGGAAGTAAAACGTATGAAAACAGCACAAAGGCTAGGAAGGGGTAAGTGCAAAAACAGCATCATAAGAATCTTGTATTTCACGTGAAATGCTGTAATACTATTTAAAGGTCATCTGTGGGGGCGCCTGACTGGCTCAGTCAGTTGAGCATCTGACTTCGGCTCAGGTCATGATCTCATGATTTGTGAGTTCCCATCAGGCTCACTGCTATCAGCATGGAACCCACTTAGGATCCTCTGTTCCCCCACCCCTCTGCCCCACCCCCCTGCTCACTCTGTCTGTCTCAAAATACATAAATAAGCTTAAAAAATAAAAGTAGTCACAAAGAGGAAACAATACAAATGTCCATCAAGTAAGAAATGGATAAGCAAATGTGGTAGACCCACACAATGGGACTTTATTCAGCAGTAAAAAAGAACCAAACTGTTGATACACATTACAAGACAGCTAAATCTCAAAGACCTCATACAAAGTAAAGGAAGCCAACACCCCAAGGGCTGCATCATGTATGATTCCATTTATATGACTACAGAGACAGAAAACAAATCAATGGCTGCAGGAGCTAGGGTGGAGAGACGAGCAGATTAAAAAAGGCCATGGGGGAAGTTTCTAGGGTGATGGTACTGCTCTATATGCTAATTATGAAGGTAATTTTGTCTGTCAAACTCAAAGGACTATAGCCTAAAAAAGGGTGAATTTTATTGTACATAAATGTAGAGCTGAATTTTTAGGGAAGAAAGAAGCATGTGCGCATCAACAGTTACTGGAGCAACTGCGGTAAGGCCGCTATAGCATCCCTTTAAATAGCCCAATAAAATGTCAAGACGAATGTGAACTAAAAAAAAAATCAAAAAATTTTTAAAAGCTTCACAGAACTGTACATTACTATATCAAAACAGGTGAATTCTACTGCATGTAAATTATAATTTAAAAACAGGAAGAAAAGCACAAAATCCTATTTTACATCGCGATACTTGAGGTGCGAGGCAACAGGAATTCTCACACAGCACGGAAGGGGCGAACATTCATATGGACAGCCACTCGGAACACCAGCTGCACTTCTAGGAATGCCGATCAGGTGCAAACGGTCCCACTCCCAGCAGCACACACGCCCTGCAGAAGCTCCTCCGCACGCGCACCGGGACGCACGCAGGGAAGCACTCAGTGCAGCAATGTCTGTTACAGGGAGAACCAGAAACCACCCAAGAGGAGAAAGGACAAATAAATCATGGTATATTCAAGACAGCACATGGCAGAGAATGTGATGTATGTCAATTAAATGCATCAGCACATTTCAAGCTCAGAAATGATAAGCAAAAGCAGCAACTCAGAGGAAAACACAGGATTCCATTTACATAAAGATTTAATTTTTTTTTTTATTTTTGAGACAGAGAGACAGAGCATGAGAGGGGGAGGGGCAGAGAAACAGGAAGACACAGGATCCCAAGAAGGTCCCAGGCTCTGAGCTCTGAGCTGTCAGCATAGGGCCCAACGTGGGGCTCAAACCCACGAACGTGAGATCATGACCTGAGCCAAAGTCGGAGGTTTAACGACTAAGCCACCCAGGTGCCCCTACATAAAGATTGTTTTTAGGGGCACCTGGGTAGTTCAGTTGGCTAAGTGTCTGAATTCGGCTCAGGTCATGATCTCACGGTCCGTGAGTTGAAGCCTGGCATCAGGCTCTGTGCTGACAGCTCAGAGCCTGAAGCCTGCTTCAGAGTCTGTGTCTCCCTCCCTCTCTCTGCCCTTCCCCCACTCATGCTCTGTCTCTCTCAAAAATGAATAAACATTGAAAAAAAATTTTTAATTAAAAAAAAGATTATTTTTATATTTTCTTTTAATGTTTCTTCTTTATTTTGAGAGACAGAGAAAAACAGCACAAGCAGGGGAGGGTCAGAGAGAGAGGGTGACACAGAATCTGAAGACAGGCTCCAGGGTCTGAGCTAGCTGTCAGCACAGAGCCTGATGCGGGGTTCGAACACACGAACCATAAGATCATGACCTGAACCGAAGCCGGACGCTTGACCGACTGAGCCGCCCAGGCACCCCAAATAGATTATTTTTAAAAGGCATGTTCGTTCAGCAGCATATAGCTGTAGGTAAACCTAGAAACAAAAGCAAGGGAATAATTAACATGGAAACTGGAATATCGGTTATCATAGCAGGAAGAAAAAGGGATGTGCTCAGAGACTTCATAGAATGTAAAGGACATTCTGCTCCTGAGCTGACTTTTGGCTATTCTTTAAAACAACACAAACTTTGTATATACTCTCTTTACGTAAACTGTGTACTCCACAGGGGCACCTGGGTGGCTCGGGTGGTTAAGCTCCCAACTTTGGCTCGGGTCATGATCTTGTGGTTCATGAGTTCAAGCCCCACATCAGGCTCTGTGCTGAAAGCTCAGAGCTTGGAACATGCTTCAGGTTCTGTGTCTCTCTCTCTCTCTGCCCTTCCGCTGCCTGCTCGCACTCTATCTCTCAAAAATAAATAAACATTCAAAAAAATTTTTTAATTATGTACTTCACAAAAAAAGAGTAAAGACAATATATTCGCAAAATAATATACACCATGCCCAGTAGATCTTATACACATGTTCTACTAATATAAAACATCTCTCTGTTAGACCACTGCAGAAAATCAAAAGAAAGAAAATAGCATGGCTTGTTTTCATTCCAAGACAGAACAACGTTTGAAATCAAAATATCACGGATACATCACTTATGAATACAGATGTAAAAATCCTAAGTAAATGATTCATCCTAAATCCAGCAATGTATGTTTAAAAAGAAAACCATGTCGAAGTGACATTTATCCTAGGAATACAAGGATGTTTGAGCACTGGGGAAAAAAAATCTGTTAACAGAATTCACTGTATTATCTAATTAAAAGAAATAAACTATGAGACATTTATACACATATTTATTAAGAGAAAAGAGTAACTACAATTAAAAACCCCTCCCCCTAGCAAAGTTTGTGCTGGTCAAAGGAGACAGACAATAACGAAAAGCAAAATACACACTTAGTATCAGGCAGTTACAAATACCAAGTGGAAAACCACAAGGCAGGGAACAGGGGAGTGCTAAAGGGTGTGGAGGGATTAGGGTACAATCCGAGCAAGACTTGAAGGAGCCGTGGGAGGAAAGCATGCACATACTTGGGGCACAAGCATGGCCGACAGCCGAAGCGGCGAGGACAAAAGCCCTGAGAGAACAGTGGCAGCATGTTCAAGGACCACCAGGGAGGCCACTGTGTTTATCCAGCAGAGTGACCCAGGAGAAGAGAGTAAGAAGAAAGCGGATGAGAGTGCGTGCGGAGGCAAATCCTGTAAGAGCACTACAAATGACTCCAAGGATTTTGGCCTTGACCCTACGTGAACAGGAGAGAGGATAAACCCTGGAGAGTTTTGAGCAGAGGAATGAATGACATGATCTAACACAAAAAATAAAAATAAAAACATTCCTGACTCCAGTGCTGAGGAGAGTGGCAAGAATGGAAGCAAGGAAACAACCAGGAAGTTAGTATAATAATCTAGATAAGATAGATAATGGTGGTTTAAAGTGGGGGGGGTGGTAGTGGGGAGATGGGACATATTCTGAAAGTTAGGCAAACAGGATTTATAGATGATTACAATGCCATGATAGCAAAAGAAAGGAGTCAAGAGAACTCCAAGGTTTCTAACCTAAGCAACTTAAAATATAGAATTCCCCCAATTGATTTAGGCCAAAAAAAAAAAAAAAAAAAAGGTGAAACAGGTTTGAGGTGGGAAAATCCTGAGATGGGTTTCCTACATGTTAATTTTGAAATTAGTATCCAAATAGAGATACTGAAAAAGCAATTTATTTATTTGGTTTTTTTTTTTTAATATTTTACTTATTTTTGAGAGAGAGAGAGAGACAGCACGAACAGAGAGAGAGGGAGACTCTGAATCTGAAGCAGGCTCCAGGCTCTGAGCCCAATACGGGGCTTGAACCCACAAACGGTGAGATCATGACCTGAGCTGAATTCGGAAGTTTAACTGACTCAGCCAGCCAGGCGCCCCTGAAAAAGCAATTTAATAGATACAAATTTGACGTTCAGGGGGAAATATCCAGGGTGGAGATATAATCTGGAAGTTTTCAGTGACAAAGAACCAGAGAAGCAAAGGAAACAAGTCAGCAAAGAAAGATGATATCTAAATTTTGCAGAGGGAGGTACTGAAAAGAACCAAGTAGATTCATCCCCGGAATTCCAGACGGCTCAGATTTTAAACCAGGTACTAAGGCAGACAAAGGTGAGGTATGGGACTGAGAACATGAGAACTGCTTAATCTGCGTCAGGAGGAGACAGACGCCCTTAATCTAGCGCCATGCATTTAAGCAAGAACCGCTCCCAACGCTGCACCAGACAAGGGAAGCCACAAAGCCACCATGCACTGAACTCCGCAAGAGCATGGCTTTTAAATAAAGAACAGGCCCTCAACCAAGACCATCAGACATGGGAGTAAGGCATATGGGGTGATAAATGACGCACACTAAAGTATATACCCATGGAAAAGACCCTAAAAGCTTCCAGAGACAGGCAGTAGAACAAGGGGGCACATATAGATGATCAGGAATCAATATGGCACTTATTTTCAAAACCAACACTGGCCTACTTTTTTCTCCTAAGAAAATAAAGCTTACATTTTAGAGATTTTCAAATACTTTATTCCACGGAAAAGAGATCCTGGTAATCATTCCACATTATGTATTTCAATTTTGATACTAACAATTACTATCCTGAACCAATTCAACTGTTTGGCATAGAGAACTGCTACCAGTCAAGTAGTAATGATCTCCTTCCATGTGTCTTCCCACTACATTTACCCAACATTTACTGAGCCCTTCCTATGACAGATGATGAGGCTATCTTGAGGCCAAGAACAAAATAATGCAGATTCTCTACCCCAAGGTCTAGTCAGGAGAGACTCCACAATCAATCACCTAAATAATTATATAATCATAGATGTGTTAAGTGTCAAGTCAAGTTCGGGGCACAAGAGGAAAATCCAGTTTAGTGATACAGCTCCTGAGGAATGGACACTTGGGACCTACAACCAGGGAAAAGCAGAAGAGAGTTCCAAATGGGAGACCCTAACACTGGAAAGAACTTAAGGCCTTCAAAGAATGGAAAGAAGGGCAGTGTGGCTGAGCAAAGTTCAGATGTTTTTGATAAATGTCATGGGAAACCACTGCCAGGCACTGAAAAGACATACGTCATGGTCAAATTATGTTTAAAAAAAAAAAAGTCTCTCCAGCTACTGTGTGGAATATCAAGGAGCAAAGCGAATGCTGAGGGGACAAAAGTGAAAGCAAGGGGCTCAGACAAGAGCTGTTTCAGGAGCCAGCACATGAGGACAGCTTAAACTCAGGTGATGGGCAACGGCAACAGACATCAAAAAAAGTACAAGAAGTTAGAAGAAGAAAAATTGTCCCAATCTAATTTACCCAAGAAAAGCTGGCTCAGGGAGTCAAAGAGAAGACTAAAACAGAAGGGATTTGCTGATGCATAAAGGCACACATGTGAAACCACACCTAGTCAAACGTAATCAAAAAAGCATCTTCCAGAACAGAAACATAGACATCTTTTTTGTTCCCCATCTCTTTCCTGCCTCATGATGCACAAAGAATTTTAAAATGCTCCGCAAACACTTGAAAACCAACTCATCTTGTCAAAACCTCCTAGGCCTGCCCCCCATGTGTTGATACTTATCTGTCAAATAACCACAAATTTGACTTGGTTCCATTTAATTAAACTCTCTCGGACTGCCTCCGCATTAGTACGGGAATAGAAGTATTTACATTTCAAAAAGGCGAATGATGCATTCATAGGTCTAACAGGAGAGACCTGGCAGGGGACCATGGGGAGAGGAAGGGGGAAAGAGAGCGGGGACGGGTGAGGAACACAGATTAAGGGAGACTACTGAATACTGGAGACGAACCCGTGGACTGAAAGGGGAGGGGGAGAGGGGGTGATGGTCATGGTGGGGGGCACTTGTGGGGAGAAGCACTGGGTGTTATATGGAAACTAATTTGACAATAAACTATTATTAAAATAAAAGAAATTATGGATAGTACTTAAACACAAACAAACAAAAAAAAAAAGGCGAATGAGAAATATGGTGCCTGTCTGGAATACAGTTAGCACTCAAACATCAGTTTCCAACTTTTCTTCCAGACTTAGCTAAACTAGAAGCAGCAACTTTCTTAGACTAAACAAGCTCCTCAAATAACTCTCCCAAAAAGTCTGATCTGAAGGGTTGAGAGAAGAGATCATACTCCCAGTTTTCATATTGGCTGGCCCAAAGAAAAGTGTGTATTTTCAAACACCGTCCCAAGGAAGCCTGGCGCACGTACAATTTCCTCATGTTCCTAGAACCCCAGTGCCTTACAATCACACTTTAAAAGTATAATTCTTTTGTTTTAAAAATACACATTACTCTAGCAACCCTGAAATTATCGTCCTGCCCATCCCCTGAGCGACCACAAAATCACTGCGGTGGCAGTGCTTTTGAAACCTCTGGTACCTGACCTTTACCACACTTTATTATTACAGGGCTTTGAACTTCAGGAAGTAGGACAAAAGGTAGCTCATCTCTTAAACATCAAACCAGAGTTTGACCAGGGCTCCAAAAACAATCAAGTCCTCTCTTCTCTCTGCGCTGGCTTGGAATCCTGTCAAACAACAGAATACCCCTTTTTCCACAGGCAGATCCAGACATCCCTTGAGAATTATTCAAACAAATAAGAAACCTTTTACCAACTCGGGTCAAAGCCTCCATCGAAACCAAACTGCTGTTACTATTAACCAGGACAAATGGCACCGGTCTACTAACTGGGCCTTCTGTGCAGGCCTCCTACAGTTCAGAGTGAACAGGGCTCGCAATAAAACGGTCTGCCTCCAGTAAATACCAAATGCATCACAAAGGAACAAGGAAAAAAAAATTATTCCATGCTGACTTACTTTTCACACAAAATAGTCTAGATGCTAGAATGTGAGCACAGGAAGGATCTTTACTGATTTTTCACTCTAGGAAGTTTTCAACAGAGTTCCATGGTCTGGGAAAGATCCTTGAGTACCTGGGACATGGAGTGGGGACAGTACAACCCACAAGAGTGGAGAAGGTGGGCCCTCATGTATGTTTCAGCCAGAGCAGTTTCATAGCTTCTATTTGCGCTTTCATGACATAAAAGGTTTTACACCTGAAGTATTTAACAAATGATCCATTTCAACTCCTGAGCATTAGAGACAAAGAAGTATAAACAGAGATGTTCAGTAAGACCTGAGATGCTCGATGCCAGGCACCAGACCTTGCCTCCTAGTCCGGTCCTCTTACTATCACCATGTACCACTTATCCTCGCATAGAAAAGAACCCCTAGGATCAGAAATGCCAATGTAATTAATGCAGAGTAGAAATTCAACCAGCCATAACTAAAGACTCACATTTCAGGATGTGAAAAGCTACTTTAGTAGCCAAACAATTATAAAAATTTTCACAGAAGAGAATAAAACTGACATTTCAAGAAATATCAAAGAACTCACAAGTTGCTTCAAAAAGATGAAATGACCAAAGGTCATACAACCTTTAGAGTAATTCTTTTCTCTAAACTGGCATAATGAAAAGAACTTCAACTCAAAACATGGGGGGCCCTGGGTTCTACTCCCCCAACTTGGCCACATGCATTTGTCACACAGATGTATAATCATGGATAAATTATTTAATCTGCTAGACGCTCTGTCTTCTATCTACAAAATGAAAATGAACTCGATGATTTGAGAGCCTTTCCTACACTAAAATTCTAAGATTCTAAGCATTTAAGAAATCATATATTTGATAAGGCTAACACAGACTATCAAATACATTGTCTTAAAATGTCACTACCATTTTAAATGAAAGTAGAATTTTTTTTTCTAATAAGCAGGATGATCAAAGTTCAAAACTCTAAAAGTAATAACATCATATCTAAAACATACCTAAAATGTTTAAACTGCTTCTAATGGCTCAGTTTCTGCCTTCAGCAATTAAGAGGAACCAGATTATGGCCATAGTCTGGGACAGATTTATTTCTAGTGTCAGCAGATTCTTTGACAGATTTATGTAGAACTGCTCTAAAGAGGGCAAGGGGAAAGAAGGAGGAGGGTTCTTGGAAGTCGACTTGCTGAGCAAAAGAAAATATAACCCAAAATATGCATATTCTATAATAAAACTCATATGAAAGAAAGATGAATTACAGGGAGAACTAACTAGCTAAGGTTTTGATGATACCATGATCTACTTTTCAACTAGCCAATGCTCACCAAGTACCTGTTATGTGTTAGAGACAGGAGATACTGTGAAAACAAAGTCCTTGCACTTAGACACTAGTACTGAGAGACTATCAATAACCAAGTAACCAAACCAACAAGGTAATTTCTGATACTGACAGGGCTATGAAACAAATAAAAACCCTCCTAATGCTGTAGCATTAGACGGGTAGGGATAACTTTCCTGAAAAGATATTTTTGGATTAAGAACCAAAGGACAAAGGGGTAGCCTGGTAGCTCAGTCAGTTATGTGTCAGACTTTAGCTCAGGTCATGATCTTACAGCTTGTGGGTTCGAGTGCCACATCAGGCACGGCGCTGACAGCTCAGAGCCTGGAGGCTGCTTCAGATTCTGTCTCCATCTCTCTCACTCCGCCCCTCCCATGCTCGCACACTATCTCTCTCTTTCTCTCTCAAATATAAACAGTAAAAAAACAAACAAAAACAAAAAAACAAAGAAAACCACACAAAGGACAAGAAGTCAACATAGAGCTTTATAGCAGAAGGGGCAGCAAGTGCAAGGGGCCCTATGGTGGACACAAGTCTGGGGGTTTGAGAAACAAGGTGAAGACCAGGACGGCTTTAGTAAAATGACCAAGGGAAAAGTACCAGGACAACCCATCACAGAGTAGACCAGGGCCAGACACAATAGTGACATGATGTAATCTGCTTTGCTTAATTTATTTATTCACTTATTATTTTGAAAGAGAGCATGCAAGCATGCCCGTATGGGAGGGTGGTGGGGAGGGAGGGGAGAGGGAAAGAGAATCGTAAGCAGGCTCCACGCTCAGCACAGAGGCTGACAAGGGACTCGATCCCACAATCCTGGGTTCACAACCTCAGCAGAAATCAAGAGTCTGATGCTTGACCAAATGAGCCACCCAGGTGCCCTGTGAGTTGCATTTTTGAAAGACCATGTTGCTCTCTGTGCACGTATCAAAAATCAAATCAAAATGTTCTCTGAGATTGTCTGTCAAATGATAGACTCCATGATCTCACTGTATCTAAGTCTAGACTTACTTCACTCGTTCTTTTGGTATTTAACGGTAACATAAATAGCTTTAAAACTGCTCTGTGTATGGAGCTGTACGTGAATATTTAATTGTAGTTACATAAATAACATTGTGAGGCTGCAATAATTATTGTTCTTTCTTCCTCCATTTGCTTCCTTTCTTTTATTTGCAAACTGGATTTTAATGGATGAATACTTCAAGTGTAGTCACCGATTTATCAAAAAGATTTTTTTTATACTTAAAAAATATTCTACATATTATAAAGATTGAACCAGGCTTGTTAATTGGGCTAAAAGACCCTGAAGGGTGAGCCCTATATCTTACACAAGGTATAAAAGTGCAAATAGCCCTAAGTAACAAAAGTGATGTATCACTGTGAGATTCATTCCACAATGAAACTGAATGCTATTCACATGACTGCAATTATGCCTGACAGTAAGTACTGTAAAGACCAACACAGGCAACGCTCACCAGTGACACAACCACCAAGTCACAAAATCACAGTAGTAGTTCAGCATCAAAGTCCAAAAATGTAGACTACTACAAAGGAGCTCAGAGTGACTTTATAAGAACAAGGAAGGGGCACCTGGGTGGCTCAGTCAATTAAGCGTCCAACTTTGGCTCAGGTCATGATCTCACAGTTCAAGGGTTCGAGCCCCGCGTTGGGCTCTGTGCTGACCGCTCAGAGCCTGGAGCCTGCTTTAGATTCTGTGTCCCTTTCTCGGTCTGCCCCTCCCCTGCTCATGTTCGCATGCTCACGCGCTCCCTCTCTCACAAATAAACAAACACACCCTGAACGTGCCCGATCTCGTCTGATCTCGGAAAAATAAATAAACATTAAAAAAAAATAAAAATAAAGAACAAGGAATCCCAAGTGTAAAAAACAACATGAATCCTACCTCTAACCAATGATGGACGCTGACCACTGACTTCAGGAAAGGCTTAAGGAAAGCAATTCAAATCAAGAATTCAAAGCATGGATAAATGAAATCCATCCTTAAGGACTAGTTCTGGGGACTGATAATATAAAGTGTCAAATGACCATCACATTACCCAAAACTTTTATCAGAGAAGGAACTCTGTGCCACACCCTGTAAGACTCCAGCTTGTCAGTAAACCTTTGGGAATCACTGAATGTATCCAGAATGGAAAAAAAATTCCTGTTTTCCACGAAGTAGAAAAATCATATGGATAGATACAATTCTGACCTTGATGGTCCCATTAGAAGATATTTCCAAGCAGAGGACAGAAAATCCACAAGCTATTCTGCACGTGCTTTTTTGTGACACACAAAACTTAGGCAAAGAAAATGGCACAGGATTTCAGAGGTGTCACTAGAATCTTCCAAAGAAAAAATGAGAAATGTAATTAAATAACTTGTGCCTTCCTGTCCCTTATTACAGGCAAGACCCAGACCAAACTACCACCATACACCCACACCCCATCACTTCCAGCCTTTACTGTGGAGGGGCTTTGTACTACAACCCGGAACAGTGCGCATGATCTGACAGTGCAAACAGAAAGAGGCCAAGATTTCTACACTTTTATTAGTCCTTTAAAAATGTATTTAATTCCATAAGATGACTGACCTGAACTGAATAGAGTATTTGAGGAAAACAGTATTTGGGGAACCAAGAACAATTTGAATATGGATTATATATTAAATATTACTGTATCAATGTTAGTTTTCTTAAATGTGATTATGAAGTTATGGTTACACAGAATAATGTACTTGCTCTTAAAATATACATTCTATTTAGAGGTGAAGTACCAGTTCTGGCTAAAACCTGCAAATGGTTTGGGGGTGCTGGGGGGAAGGCAGATATATGCAGAAAAGAATAAAGCAAATGCAGCCAAGTTAGACAAAACTCAGTTCCTACCCTGAAGGTGTTCATAGAAAAAGGTATTTCTCCTCCGACTTAAAACAGAAAAATATGCCATCAACATTAATATTTGTAATATATAATACAATCATAATTATACATGCCTACGTACCATTACGTTACATATAACATCATATAATAAAAAATGCCATTAACAAACGATTGAAGATAACCTAAAGGAGCACTAAAAAGGCTATCATTTCTTGGGGCGCGTGGGTGGCTCAGTCGGTTGAGCCTCTGGCTTCGGCTCAGGTCAGATCTCACAGTCCGTGAGTTCCAGCCCCACATCTGGCTCCCTTCTGTCAGTGCAGAGACCACTTCTGTCCCCTGTCCCTCTCTCTCTCTCTGCCACTCCCTCTCTCTGCCCCTCCTCTGCTCACACTCTCTCTCAAAAATGAACATTTAAAAAGAAAAGAAAACTAAAAGGGTAAAGTTTGTATGTAGACTATTGCAATTTAAAGCCACATTATGGACACAGTAAAAGGGTCAGCATCAGGGGTGCCTGGGTGGCTCAGTCGGTTAAGCATCTGGCTTCAGCTCAGGTCATGATCTCATGGTTCGTGGGTTCGAGTCCCACATCGGGCTCCTGCTTCAGATTCTGTGTCTCCCTCTCTCTCTCTCTGACCCTCCCCTGCTCGTGCTGTCTCTCTCTGTCTCTCAAAGATAAATAAAAAACAGGGAAAATTTTTTGAAAAAAAAAAAAGGGTCAGCATCAAATTTTCCGTTTCTTCATCAGCAGGTCATCTTATGCCTAAATCAGGTCAGCATACTACAGCCCCAGGACAAATCTGGCCCTCTCATAGTCTCTAAAAATAAAGTTTTATTGAAACACAACCTGGTCTATGGCTGCTTTCCTACTACAATGGCAGAGGTGAATAACTATGAGAAAGATAGTATGATCCCCAAAACCTCAAATATTTATTATCTGGCCCTCTACAGAAAGCATGTCAACCCGTGGTTTAAATGATAGCCATATAAGCTAGACTCCTTAGCACAGTAAGCAGCATGTCAGTCTCCTAAATGATAGCCATGTATATCACAAGTAATAAATAATTAGCCTGTTCATTTCAGCTCTATTTAAGCCTTCTTATGATCTCTAGCTGATTTAAGTTCTCTTCCTTTGTAATTAGCATCACTTAGAAAATACTAATGAGTTTTTGAATTTCCACAAGTATGTTCACATGTCAGTTATTTTCCAGAGTAGGTCTTATTTTAGCTGCCCAGTAATCTATCTTTCACAATACTATTGCAAACCCCTAATTTAAGCACATTTGCCATCACCCCCACACATACGTATCCCTCTACTGCACACAATCTGCTAAGACACAGACAAGGAAAAGATGCATATAGACAAAACAGCTGCCTGACAGGAGGAAGTAATTCCTAAAACCCTGTACGGCCAGAACGTCTCGAAGTGCCACTTGGGACCAACAGAATCAGAATCACCTGCCTGCTTATTAGAAATGCAAACTGCTGGGCCTCAGCCCAGACCTACCAGGTGACTTACACTAAAAGTTTAAGAACAGAGTCGCTATTACTTACCTTGAGTGTGAAAAGGCTGATTCGGCCAGGCAGTTTATAAAATAGCCCTTCTCCTCCTCTTGAATTGGAATGTAGCATGGCATTGAGACATGCAAGAGGGGATGTCCCACTGTGAAAACATACAAGGATGGATGAGGGTTATATAAATCTAACTGCCTACCTATTCAAAGATCTAAAACCCCCTAACCTGTTCTCAAACCAAGAAAAAGCAGATCAAGAAATACAGCAGAAAGAACCCATCACAACAATTCCATGTCGAAAGCAGTAAAAGAGCAATAAATGAAATTCCCATCAGTCACACCTAGATAGGACATGTTATGGGATTCCCTTGTTCCACACCTGACACTTCCTTAGTGCCTTTGACAATACCAACCAAGTTCTCAAGAGACTTAGAAAAAGTACACAATGACTGTTCAAGTTCAGAGTTTTTTTAAAAAACATATTAGCCAGTATTTTTATTGAATTTTAATGTTAATTAAAAACAAAACTGTTTCCTCGCCTCTGTATCCCAACGTGTACATCTCACGCTCAGAAGCTGCCACATAACATTACTGACACAAAGACCACAGAATCAACGGCAGTGTCCCAAGAAAAGCACACCTTTTCCTCCCTAGTTAAATATTTTCTAGTAAGCACACAAAAGAGGAGGATTTCATTTGCTTTTCCTCCGTTCTCAAGGGAAGAGGATGGGTTTTTTTCCCTAGATCTACCCAGGAGCCATCACTTAAATTGGAACATAAAAAGAAAAGTAAGTCAAATGGATTTGGTACCAAATAATGCTCAAACACTAAACAAAAAAAATAAAAAAGAAAGAAAAGAAAAAGAAAATAAAGATTGTTAAGATATTTCACAGTCCCTGCTACAATAGTTGCTTCCAAAACAATGATAACTGATTTGGAGGCTACTTACTGAATCTTAAAATAGAAGGGCTATCAAAAACACACACAAACATCCATTATTAATATTAATGGAGTTTGGCACTGGCATGTTAGTGCTAGGGTTCATGTGAGCACCTTCTCTGCCCTCTCCTCAGTATGTTAAAAAATATAGAAAGATCTTAAGTAAAGCCTCTTAAGATTTTTCAGAACCAGGGGCCTTAATTTATGCAGTGTTAAAAATAAATTCTGAGTCTAAAAAAGCCATTAAAAAAAAACCTATTACTTATTCTGCTTTGGAACACACTGGCTGCTAAAAAAAAAATGCTCACCAAGAACCAATCTCTAAAAGGAACCTTGTGCAGAATCTGGAGTATCCAGTGGGTGTGCTAGCGTCTCTGCTACAAGGGGGAACGGCATGCTGGGAGAGTCCTCCAGCAGAACACGGACTCCCACACACTAGACCTCCGTCTACAAATTACAGAGCTGCTCACTCATCACGAGCCACCATGACTGCTTCACTAATTCCTCTAAGAGCAGGGAGCAGAAACAAGTTAAGGTTCTCAATTTCATCTGTCCCAAAGGGACTAATTTACCTTCTATAGGTACAGTGGTCCAACAGCAGTGCAGACGGCAGCATGATGGGAAATAGCCCATAAAAACAAAAATAAAGCACGATTACAACACTACACAGTGCACAGGTACTATCTAAATGAATGTGATCTAGACAACCCTGGTCTTCCCTCCCCCACAAACGGTCAACTCAAGAATATTTGAACTGATGACTGGAAAGTGAAGATCTTTTGACCCTAAAAGGTCAATTTCAAGGTGCTAAAGCTTAACCAGCAAAAACATATGTTGTTTGTTCTAAGTCCCAAGAAGGGACACTGTGTTGTGCTTTCCTCTTCCATTTAAATTAAAAACAACAACAACAACAACAAAAAAAAACAGGCTGGGGTCAGAGCGAAGAGAGAAAAGGATTAAAGACAGCCACTGATTTGCATGCCTGCAAGTCCTCTGGTTTCTAACTTGTTGCTGCTTTAGGAAAAAGACATCACAGGAGACTGAAATCAAGGTCACTCTAAAATTTAGGATATTCCCTGTGATAAATGGCTAGAATCAATCGGGAAGGAAAAAAGGTCAGTCGGTGTGATAGTGATGAGACCACACTTCTTTAACCCTAAAATAAAGAGCTTCAGAGATGAAGAAAGGAGGGCAGAAAAATACAGAAAAAAAAGAAGCAAGTTTTAAACAAGACAGAGCCTATCAGGGTCTGCCCCTTCTCTATTACTGAAATGTGCAATAGAGGGTACAAAAGAAAACGTGCAGATTCCTTACACAAAGAACACATTCCGTGTCAAGATTTAAAGAAGGGCAAGAATAGGGAAAGCCGCTGCATCGCTAATGGAAACAAATGGGTCATCGCCCACTCCCACCCTCCACTCAGAGGAGACACAACCCAGGAGACAGCAGTTCAGTACCTGCCAGGCACGGGGCAGGAGGGGGAGAAGGCATCAGTGCACTTACTCACGTCCGTGTGTATCTACAGAAAGACACAAATCCTCCGAAACCCTCATGCTGAGCAGCAAGCACAAAACATTATTCAGTAAGTGCTGGCTGCTATTGTTTAAAAAAAAACCCAAAAACACAAACCTCATTTCCTTCAGTCCTTCTGCCTCTATGACCTGCAGAATCTGTTTTGGTGTCATTGGAGCATCCGAGTAGTTTTCTAGCACCTGAAGAAGAAATATAAATGTTCTGATTTCAGTGTGTAATTTCCGTTTATATCCATCAGTCTATATCACCGGCTACAGTTCCGCTGTGAGATACCACTGGTGACAATTTAGTCCTTCCATAGTTAAAATTACTTCGGGAACCGAATTACATATATATCTATCTAGTTGCTAAAAGTGACTGAAATTAGCATAAACAGTCTAATTCTTAATTCTAAAAACACATATCATCTTAGCATACATGCTATGGTACATGGGCGGGGCCTTAGCAACCCTGGTTACTGCCTAACCTCATGTTCACATGATAAAACCACAGAATACACAGGGCTATACAATAAATGACAAGGCAGAAACGCATTCAGATTTTCTTTCCCCAAGAAGTCTGTTTAGTAGCCATACTTCTAAGTGATGGTTCTACCATCCCTTGGTTGTGAAATCCTGGTGTTAACTGCCCCATTACATTTTGCCACTTGGCAACATGACGCTCTGATTCTGCATGATGGGGGCAGGTGAAGCAATGGGCAACCGGGCATCCCATTTATGTTAGCATCATCTGTAACAGGGCCACGGCTGCAGTTTCTTAGCGAGCAACTGCATGTCGAGCGAGCAGAGAAGATTCAGAAAGCTGTCCTTTTCGGGGAGAAAAAGAGGCTCCCCGGTAACTTTGTACCGTCTCTACCAGTAGCTGCTGAGGTGACTCCAAACCACACCAACGTTCTGCAGTCACTTTAACAACTGTAACAACTAAGTAGGCACTGCTTTGTCTCAAATAAGATGTAAAGCGAGAGGCCTGATAGGACTGCTGCTAAAGGCTCTCCCTCTGCAAGAACTTGAGCCCCTAGCACTAATGGAAGTCAAGCTTTGTAGAAGCAGGTGCTCAAAAAAAAGCCTCTATTTACCATGGCCCCATTGTTAACCTCTCTTTTCAAGTTTTACATTCTCTTCAGGTAGCATGATCACCTCTCACAGTTTCACCTACTGCCCATGTTGTGCTAACTCCCAAATATTTACCTCTAGCCTGTTTCTCCCACAGCTTCTGACCCAAACATTAAGCTCTGTACTGACATTCCCCCCTTGATCATCTGTTCTAATCTAACTGGCAACTCCAATTAATCTCCCCTCTTCCTCCATATTCCCTTCCTTGATTGACACTCTATCTACTCACCTAATGCAGAAACCAAGGCAGCACCCCACACTCTAACCTGTTCCCCAGTTCTTTTCCTGACCCAACACACAGCCCCTTCACGAATACTCCCGTAACCAGCCCTGCTTTCCTCAAATCCATTCCTCCTCCTCTGCCATCCTTCACTCAACAAACACATGAAATATTTACTTGTGCCAGGGACACTTCTAGGAATTCAATAGTAAACAAGACCAAATCCCAGCTACCTGCTATAGTCTGAGGTCAACCCAACAAAACAAACCTGCCCTCATCACTTTCCCACTTTAAACTCCTTCCAAAGCAACCTAACCACGTACGGCAAAAGCTGACACTTACAGAACCAGACAGACCTGGATTCAAATTCTAGCCTGCTAAACTTGGGCGAGTTACCTACTCACCCTGAGCCTAAGTTCCCTGACTTGTGATGGAAGGATACCGATGTCTTCCTCTAAGAATTGTTACACAGATTAGAGATTTAGGAAGGAAGTGCCTGTGGTGCCTGGCACATGAGGTCCTCAGAATCTGGTGCCTGCCTGTCTCTCCACCTCACTGCCAAACTGACACGCCGCAACTATGGTACTTCTCCCCAATTCCCACACTTCCACCCTGTGCACAAGCACATGTGCGTGCACGTGCAAACGACTGCTATTTCTTGTCACCAGTTCCTGCTAACATCCTCTGTGATGGCCCTAACTTCTGCTCACCCTTCAAGATTCAGCTTGGAAAGCACCTTCCTCCTGGAAGCCTTGTCTGATCCCTGCCAGGCAGAGTTAAATGTCTGTTTTCAGTGTGTTTATAATCCACAACACATATAATTTACCTTCCAAAGTAGGGCACTTGTGAGTGAAAAGGAGAAAGTAGTCAGAATTATGCCTGGACAATAAGCATGAACCAGGAGTGTGTTTATCACTTGTCCATCTATGATGGCACGTATCAAGCGTATAGTAAAATGCTACTCATGGGTCTAGACCTTCTCCATTCCCAGAGGACCATAAATAGGCTCCTCAAAGGCAAACCTTATCCACCTTTCTAAGAACCTAAGAGTCAAGTTAAGGAGTGTCGACTTGAACAAACCCTCAACAGACCCTTGTTACAAGCTGCCAAAGCTCACTGCCACGGTATCACTTCTTTGATACTAAATGTTAACTGAGCTAGTCAATTTCTGGGCCATAATTTTTGTAAAAAGAAGCATGACTCTGAAAAATCAGTTACCAATTATTTAAGCAGCAGTCGGGGTGAGCCTGAGAATCGAAGAAGACAGAGAAAACAAAATCTCTAAAAGGAAGTTACATCAAAAGATACAAAGTATTCGCTTTTATTATACTTGTATATGCCTCCAGCTTTTCGTACAAGAACAATTCAGCAGTGTTCTATTCCTAGTCTCTTTCTAGCACACTTAAAAAAAAAAGTATCTCTTCTCCTACTTCAAAGAGAAAAAAAAATGTTTGATGTAAGAATGGTCAGTCATGAATCAAAGTGAAAGATAAAGCGCACAATGAAGAGTTAGTTTCTCAGAGCCTGGGAGAATCCATCTAAGGACATTCAATTTAAAGGGAAATCCCCTTGGCTATTTCTCCCAAACAAATTTTTCCTAACAAGCAGGAGGATTTACACTACCCAACCCTCTAAGGTCTACCTCTTCTATCTAGAAAAGACAATACCACAGGTTTGAAAGAAAAGTATCTACTTCTCAACAACATAATTAACATCTGCAAAAATCAATCTCTTGAGGTCTACTATCCCACTGAACTTCTCCAGGAGTCCCTTCTTTCCTACCGAAGTAGTTTTTTAAGAGTTCCCAGGATCACTCCAACCACGAATCTAAGTGAGGTCAGAAGCAATATAAAACTGCCCCAAAGCAAGTGCATCTCATTGCCATGGCAAGCACTCCAAGTTCACCTGTCCGAAGAGTAGATTTAATCAACTGCCCTACCCTTAACAGCTTTCTCTAGTCAAGATACTCTCTGTCCAGTATAAGCTCTCACAAACTCTCTGGCATTCCATGCTGCAGCCATTTTCTTTACATGGGGAGAGAACTAAAAAGTTACCCTTCACCCACCACCAAATGGTCCCATCCGAAGGGACAGAAGATTCTAACCGAAAAATAAAGATATGCACAATTATATCATCATGTTTCCACAAATCTTTCACACGTTCAAGTAATTCCTAATTCCTATTATTCTTTAATGAAGAGCCACAGAACAAAAAAGAGAACAAAAAGAAAAAGAACTCGTATAATCAGACGTGAAGTTGAGCCAATGGTAAAACAGAAGTAGCAACCTTGGAGTTCAGATCCCATCACAGCAAGTTCAAGAACCTAAAGAGGCTTAACAGAACCGTGGACCCCAAATTCCTGAAGTCTTTCATCTGGTAAGAGCCAACAGAGCTTTGAGATAAACTTCAAAATTCCATCAGAATATAAAGGTCCTTTCACCTACCTCTAATGAGTAACTCTGGCAAGCAAATTTCCTTTTGGTGCCCAGAGTCATAAACACCTGCAGAACAGGAACTCAGAGGAGAATTTCAATGAACACCCAAGATTCAACCACGAAGAAAAAGACAGCAAGCGCATCCTTTGGCTCTCCCCTACTCTCCTTCAGGCCTCAATTTGGTTCCAGGTGAAGCAACACTAGAGAAATCCTAAAATTTCCAAGAGATCTCAAAGCCAGCCAAAGCCTTCAATTTTGCCCAAATCAAAAAATATTTAGGAATTTCAAAATCTTCAATCTTCATATGCCAAGCCAAAACAAATTAACTGAGGCAGGAGACTTCAGCACACAACCAATTGCTATTTCTGTTCCTTGAGCAACAAGTGCCTGGGGAAGACAACCGGAACACCTGCGAAAATTCTCCTATAAATCAAACCGCTCTAGCTCTTGGTACGTCAGTAACAGAGTTTTACACACTCTAAGTAAGAAGGTGTACCACACACAGGTCTGCAACAACGCTCAACACGCAGCCATCTCTTTGTCTGCACAACACCTTCCAGGCGGGAACCTCCCTTCCCAAAATAAAAGATTAGAAGAGAAAGCTTCATTCATCATTAAAAAGTCAACTATGGTAATTACATATAAACAACAGGGTGTCAGAGAGAAGTGTATGCTATCCACACTATAACCCTGCTATGTGACACTTGCGGAAGTGACATCTCTGGGAGAAGTATGAGTTATTACTATTGTCATCCGTAAAATGTTACGAGAACACATCTCACAGGGTCTTAGCTTTGTGGGTGCAAATCCAAAAGGAAGGTACCTCACTCACAAGTCCTCTGACGCTGGCTTCAAACACTCAAATTACTCTCTCCTTTGCTAAGTTCTCAGTGAGCAGCATCTCCAAACAGATACTTGGTCTTTGTCCAGCACTTCATATATATGTGCACCAGTACACTAACGGGTAGAGGACACGCACATACATTCCTTGCAAAGTAGAGTCAATTCTCTGCAGAGGGCCATTCTAGCTCCCGTCTGGCTTATGAAGTAAAACACTCTAGTCAGCGTTTCTCAAAGTGTGGTCCAGGGCCACCTGCACTACAGTCAACATAGGAACCTGATTAAAATGAAGATACTCAGACTCTACTCCAGAACCTCAGGTTCAGAAAATCTTAAGTAGGGCCGTAGGACAAGCATTCCTAAACACCTCCCAGATGTCCCAAAACACCAAAGTTTGAGAATCACTACTCAGGCTTCCAGCAGAGAGTAAGCACTTGCTTCCCTCCACACACCTGGTTTAGATTGGGAAAGCTCAAAATGCCCTCTCGCGTCATTAAAATTGGGGGTGTTTTCCCACCCCCTGGAGTCCTATACACCACCCCATTGCCCACCAGGAAGCGAAGGAGGAGCTTCCGACCCTTCCCGGAAACCTAACTCCCCCGAGTGCATAAACGAAGCTTCCCCAGACCCCCAGACGCTGCCAAATAATGGGGGAGGGGAAGCTGGGGCCCCGCCGCCCAGAGGGGGAGGAGTCGGACTGCCAGTTTGCCCCTACGCAGGAATTTAGGGGGTGGGGGGAACTGCAGAAAAAGGCGCCACATCCAACCGGCGGGAGACCTCTCCCCACCCAACGCTGGGCGTGGGGGGGGGGGGGTCCCGTTCCTAGAGGAATGGTGGCCCCGCCCCCTCCCTGCAGTGGGCAGGGCTTCGCCCCTCCCCCTCCCGGTGGAGGGGGCTCGACGACCCCACCCCCCGCGTCCCCCCACTGAGCCCCCAAGGCGACCCGCCTCACCAGGCGCGCGGCCTCGGCCCACGTGCGCTCCTTCTTCCTCTTCTGTTTGTCCTTCATCCTCCTCCTCCTCCCCGGCGGCGGCGGCGGCGGCGGCTCCA